>NC_054866.1:38788999-39133165 GCF_018320785.1 Cheilinus undulatus
GGCACCAATCAGCGGCGAGGGGCAGTACTTCCAGGCGCAGCGGAGTCATGACCTAACCAAACAGTGACAAGAGGTCGGTGCAATTATGGCGGAAGACATTAGCGTGGATGCTGCTAAAGCATCAGTTTTATCAGAACTTGACAGCATTTCTTCATTAAAAGAAGAACAAAGAACCGCACTGAGTTGTTTTCTTTTCTAAAACGACAAAAGTCGTGTACTGACATGTCTACAGACAAGCCATTTGGGAGCCAAAAGAGCAGGCTCTGCTTGCTAAAGACTTCTTGCCAAATGAGCCAGATCACTAAAAACAGCAAGAATACCCATCACTATAGGTAAAGACGTAACGGCGTTGTTAATATCCCGGTATCGTGGTGACAGAAACGCCTCTGTGTTGTTTTGGACATACACAGTTTCAAATGATAGCTCTTTCAGAAAAAGGTGTTTTTAGTGGTGCAGAACGAAGGAAAGTGGGAACTACAGATGCTATCAGCCCTTGTGTACCCGTCATCCTTTGCGTTCCACTCACTGGCTTGATCCCAGATACAAGTGGGAAGGAAGAATCAGTCTATTGGGAGACCTGAGCAACTGAAGTCTTTTAGATCCTGGAGGCTTCAGAGACTTTTAATTCTGAAGTGTGGAGGCATTTCACAGCACAGCATGTAGATACCACCAGACTGCGGTGACACACTAGATCGAGAATACGAGCAACATGAGGAGTCACCTGAATCACCCCCAAAAAATTACACAAAGATTCATGGAGCAGAATCTGACCAGGACTATTGGCAAATGATATTGTTAATGTAAGTTCAAGAGGTGTATTGTAGACGATCTTTTTACTTTTTCGGAAATATGATGTTATTTTCTTCATAGTACTCATGTATTTAGTTTAAGCCCTATCTTCCACATGACAGGTGCAAAACTAAATAGGGTAGGACTTAGCAAAGGGTCTGTAACTTTATCATACCATCTTATCTTCTATATGTATCTTATTTCATACCATTTATTCATTTTGATAACACTCTCTAGTTTATATGGAATCATTCAATAGCTATCTTGTTATGACTGAATTGTGTTTATTTACTCTGTCATATGTAATGTTTATTTGACTAAGACTTCCTTAGAGTTAGTACTAATGAAACAACATTAAACTAAAAAGTCTCAGATTTTCCAGAGCAGAACTGCATCCTAGTCTTCCTCAGTATATCCAGACTTCTGAGTGTTTCTCTGTTTTGTTTCAAAGGTCATTGTTCAGCCAGTGAACTTTTTTTGGATGAACTGATCCGATTCAGGAGTGAACTTTAACAGTTCTACTCTGATGTTTTCCTTTGACTCAGTTTTACTATGTCTCTCTGGTACCGGCCTGGTTCAGTCGCTGCACAGCGAGGCTGAAACTGTTTAACTCCAGCATGAGAGACGACAGCATGGCACCGCTTCATAAACCACAGCTCCTCTTTGATGCTTTGTTTTTATTTGACGGAGGAAAGCCTCATGGGTTGGGCCTTTCTCCGCCTTCACCACCACTACCACCACTACTACCACCACCTTCTCCTTTGACCAAACTGGAATCTGTCTTTCAGCATACGCTGACCGAAGGCAGGGCGAACTCACCACACAGAACTACACTGATGTGTATGAGAGCGTGACTGTATACCTGCTAATCATTAACAGAGTGAGTGGAGGGTCAACTGAAGAAAGCAAAGCCAAAGGGCAGCACTGTACCGGGGCTGCACGTGACTGCGCTCTGCGTGGGAAACATGGAGCTAGCTAACGTGTAATTAGCTGTTACTATTTTCATTCTGCATCGCCCTGAAGCAGCACAGAGATGCTGGTTGTGTGACCCATGCCAGGAAAGTTTGAGGCTCTCATTGAGGCTCCGTAAGTTGCTGTGCTGAACTGAAGAGAGAGAGAGAGGGGGGACAATCCTGACCAGTAAACCTCTCCCTGAAATGATACATTATACTGTGAAGAAAAAAACAATTTTTGAAATAAGCTCATTCAAGAAGCAAGGATGATGGTAATTCCCCCTTAAAGGCAGACACTGTGCAGAAGCAAAGAAAAGCCATGTTGCATTCATAAAACAGATCATGTTTTCACTTTAAAAGGTGAAAAATGTTGGCTGAGAGAGTAGTGATAATTTGTTGTAGGAAGACTACAGTCTACAGTGAGTGGAAAACTGTCCTCCTGAGGGACCTCTCAGTGACTTTGCCGTCAAGAGCTCATTTTCCTCTTCCCTAAATCCTGCTGCACTGAACATCATCCAAACTGCAAGCTAATGCAAACTCCTGGCACAGCTTCAAAGCTGGGCTGGTGTCTGCCTCGTTTCCTCTGCCCCCTTTCCTCTGCTCCTTTGCTTCCTTGCACTTCAGCAGCACTGGAGAAAAAGCTACAAAATAGACGGAACAGAAACTGCTGTCACCTTTAACCCAGATCACTTAGTGGGCAATGCAGTGGGGGAAAAAATCACTTAGTTACACTGGAATATTGCACAATATAAGCAGACACTAACTGTTGCTGTAATGTAAATTTTTACATTTACTGTATTTGAAAGGACTGTAAATATAAAGTTGATATAATCATAAATAAAGGGGGTTGAATTTGCTGTGTTGACAGTGTATATTTTGACACTCAGTATGTACTCATGCATTGCTTTAAAGGGATACTTTGATGCTTTTGAAGTTGGGCTATACTTGACAATAGTATAGAGTGACCATGTGTCCTGAGTGTTTTTAGGCAAAATTTAAATGTCTGTATTTGGACAGCTAAAAATATGGTTGCATCCTTTCAATCATTTATCTCTCATTTATGTGTCTCCTTTTCCCACTCAGGTAATCAGCTGGTATGGATGTCCACTAACTTACTGTAAGTTCTCAGCCAATCCCATTCTGCCTCTCTACCCAACTGTCCTGCTGCTGTCATATTTTAAATGTTTTCCTCTCCTTTGCAGTCAGTCTGTTGTTTCTTTGTGACCGCTGCAACCCCCCTCCACCCCAGCTACCTCCTTTGCATCGCATCAGTGTCCAGGCCCAGCTCCTCCGTGACATCCCGCATCCCTTCATTTCTTCTTCCAAGCACTTGATGGTAATGTTAATAGCAGTTATTCACAGGGTTGCTGAAGTACATCTGCTATTTCTCTCTAGCTTTTTTCTTTGTTAGTCGTGTTACCGTGCTACCGTGTTGTGGCTCTCTCTATGGCACATGGAGGCAGGGATGTTGTTGGAAGGACTTGACAAACTTTTCTCATAGTTCTATCTCATAACACCAGTCATCACTTGTTTACATTTGTGACTGCTGCATCTAACCTCTTATTGGTCCATGTCACTGATGTCACATAACAAATCATAGAAGGCAGGACAAAAACCAAATATCCTAGACTATCTGTCAGAATATGTTCTTGATTGTTTATCAATATGACACAAAAAACAACAAATTTTCAGGGCCAAAACCCTACGGCTTTTTGGTCAGGCTACAGAAAACGTAGTCTGACCTCAGCTTAAGAAACAGCGTGCTCAGGCACTGTACAAAACACCAATAAGGAAAACACCTATAATATATGGTATTTTATTTCAATTATGAAATTGACAAGCACTCATCAATCAACATATTAAAACATCTCTGCCATCAGCGCAAAGTCACATGACAGCTCCTTAAAATAAATACTTTTAAGAGGAAATAATACAGACAGAATATGTGAGGCTCAAACCACAAGTACAAACAAATTATCCAAATGTCCAAGAGACGAAAGGGTCTGAAAATTCCCAAAGTCAACCCCGACTCTCCAACGAAAAGTGTTTGTATAAAACAGCTAAGTATTTTTAAAAATACAGAATCTTACAAAAAGTTTTTTTTTCCATCTTCTTATTTTTTAAATCACTGTAAAATATCAGCTGGTATAATGACAAAAATTTAGGATTTTTCATGTATAATAATGAAAAGACAGAATGTGCTTCTGCATTTTTACATTAGTATTCACAAACATGATGAGTATCATAAAAGTCCTCCACCTATCTGATGGTGCCTTGATGGAGATAGATGTATCGCACAGGGCTGCGTCCCCCATGATGCTCCTCATTGCCAAGATGCAGATAAAAACCAGTGACCATGGTAACAGCAAAGGTGTAGTTGGTTCAGAGACACCCACATATTTGCAGAAACCGTGCCATTCACCATCTTTTCAAACCATCCCCGCCCAGGCTATGTAAAACAATACACTTCACAGCCAAGTGTTCATTGTCTTTATAGGTTATATAACCGACAGCGTTCACATTTGTTGTATATAAAAACATAAAACTTAAAAAAGTATTCTTTTGACAACTTTTAAAAAGGTCCAAAAAAGAGACAACATAGCCATTAACAGGATGGGATTCAAGAATACAGGTTACAGTACAAAAATGTGGTCCAGGTGGTTGCACATGAAGCATGCATGTGTTTATGTTGCCCTGCTCACCCCTAAAACCCTCATGCGAAGACATACTGTATAAAAAGGCCACATGGCTTTTCCTTCACCATTAAATGCGCAAGTACTCTTAACGACTAGCCTCTTTGTCTGCTCATCAGAAGACCGATAAAAGGTGCTTTTTAGTTTTTTTATTCTCCTATTGGTCAACTCCACAAAAGACACAATGCCTCATATGGTCTTTGTGAAGTGTGTTTGGTACATCGCACGCTCCTGAAGTGTCAGGATGGGGTCAAACTATCAACGAACACATAGTCTCAGACAGTTTCTTCAAAGGAGAAATCATCGAGGACACAAAGGAAATAACTCCAGTATTGTTGGTAAAATCCTGACAACTTAAAAAAAGCTTTTTATTGTATCAATAGTTTAACATTTTGAAAATATGATTATTCACTTTAGCTGAAAATTAGATGAGCAGACTGATACCACTCATATATGTCTGCTACAGCTGGAAACACTTTATTACCTTAGCATAAAATGCTCCTTCCAAGTTAACACAACCTCAAACAACCTCTAAAGCTCACTTAGGGCACACTTACACTAGGCATACACAAGTACTTTGAGATATTGACATGACATGTCATCGATAAGACTGTTACTCTAAACCTGTAGTTCTCAACTGGTCTGGCCTCAGGATCCGCTACCACCTTCTTAATGACCTAAATCTTTAACATATACAATCATAACCGAATGTTTTTAATTAGGATGCACAATACTGGATTTTTTTCTAAAATTGATACCGTATATATATTTAACCAGAACTAAGACCTAAAACATCCGTCCTCGAAACACACTTTAAATTCAAGGAACGAGGATGGACAAAGAAAAAGACTTCAGCGGATGGTGGTCTGCTGCTCCTTCCTAAAACCCCACAAACTTATTCATACATATAGCTGATATTTACAGTCAATTTAGGCCAATACTAGCTGATATAAAGCTGATATCATACCTACATGGAAATATAGGCAGAAATTTTTGTATCTGCAAAAATCAATGATTAAATTTTAAAAGCTGATACCTGCCGATAGCAATATCATGCCAATAATATCATGCATCCTTAGTTATTAATGTAAAAAGTGGCAGTTTGGATTTGAGCTGGTGCATCAGATTTTACACACACACAACCAGAGGTGTCAAAAGTATTCACATTCATTACTCAGGTAGAAGTATAGATACTAGGGTTTAAAAAGACTTTTGTAGAAGTTGAAGTATCAACTCATTCTTTTTACTCAAGTAAAAGTATAAAAGTACTGGTTTCAAAACTACTTAAAGTATAAAAGTAAAAGTAATGTAAGGGGGAAAAAATGCCATTAAGGACAAAAGCTTACGCCGTGCCACAGAGGTCTATAGTGCACTACCTCACCTTCCCAAAAAACATTTTATCAAAGGCCATAATGACAATAATGTCATATTAAAATGTTAATGTTGTAAAATTGGGGATGCACTCGTTTCAGCCGCATTTATGCCCATTGAAAATGAATGCATTTTAGTATAATGAAAATTCATTCAAGAACCATATAAGTGTACTACCAACCTCCTCACTGGTGCTTGGTTGGGACATTTCGCTCAAGTTCTCTTGAGTCTCTGCCACGCACGCCTTCGTATTAGGCTACATATGTCTGCTATTTCCTTGCTGGAGAGTGACGTGAGTTGTGTCATGTGTGCAGGTGCGATGGTTCGCATCCAAATCAATAGGGTGTCGGAATGGTATTATGTTTATACTTCTCATCCAACCACAATCAAATTCACTCCATCCGGTAGACGTGATTTATCTGGATAGGTTTTTGAGTTCTTTATTTGTGTTTTTTTGAACGATGACAAGCCGGAATGAAAACAAGCTGAAATGAAATAGCAGTAACAAGGCTATTTTTAAAATGCAAGGAGTAAAAAGTACAGATAATTGCTTGAAAATGCAAGAAGTAAAAAGGAGGCTGAAAAATAATTACTCCAGCAAGTATAGATGCCCAAAATTTCTACTTCAGTAAGGTAACAAAGTATTTGTACTTAGTTACTTGACACTTCTGCACACAACCCATTTTAAAAAGCTGATTTCAGTAGAAACAAATGATTTTACTGCCTGGTTAAATAATGATTTTGGTGGGAATACTTCATGTTTTCATGGGCATATATTGTTCAAGGGGTGAAGTTTTTAAAAACCTGTCTTTTTTGGTTTTACAAGCTATGCATAATTAGGTGCATGGCAGATACGTTTACAAGCCAGCGTGATGTGGCAGTTTATCAGGAGGCATTGCTGCTTCACCCCTTGTCTGTTTCCAGGCTTCATTAAAGTTTGTGTAGGATGTGTCTTTAAAAATGGCCATGACCACAGACTGGCTTCAAATAATCAGTAATCAAATGGCTGGTGTCACTCAGTCTTATCCCATGTTTATGAAACTTAGCGTTGGTTTGTGCAGGACATGGAAGACATACGTCCTGTCATGAACAGCTAATAGCCAGCTAATCCCAATTATCAACTCCCAGATTCCACAGCCAATCACAGCTCTTTGTCTCACCACAGCGGTGTATTTGAATAAGATGTACTTCTCACTAATATTTGCTTGCATCAGTGTTGACGCGCCACACTGGTGCTGCTGGCAGAGTTAACTTCTTCCACCCCAGCCTCCTCCTTTATAGCATAAAGCTTACTGTACCCTCAAAGTCATGCTACTATGGATTAATTACTTTTGAACCAATGTTATTGTATTCAACACATATTGTCCTAGAGTATTGATCCATATGAAGGATTCTAGCCATGCGCCCTCTAAAAACCAAAGTGTGCTGCTTGACTAACCAAGGGAGCATATTTTTTTCCATTTTGCAATAAATTGATAATATGTATGCAGAGAGTGAATTAGAGCTAATGCTTCTAACAGATGGCACCCGTATGGCTCACTAGTCAATCTTAAATGTGTCTCATTTGGAGGTTAAAATGGATTGATTGAAATTTAAATTTGCTCATCTATAGGGGGCCTTTTAGTGGTAGTAGCTGCCAAGACAGAGAGAAACAAAAAACTGCTGTTTTTCGCTTCAGTTTTTGTACTAAGTGGTTTTATAAGTGAGCTTAAAAAGTTTTTTAGCGGAAGTGCGAACAATAAGCTAGTTTAAGCCTCACAACCATCAGACACACATGAGAGTGGTATTGATCTCCTCATCCAAAATGTCAGAACTACTCCTTCACGAAACACAAAATTGATTGAAGCTGCAAGTTTCTTGCTCAAAAAAATTGATCGGTGTTTGTGTGTAGACAAACATCACAAGTAGTCTCTCACCGAGGGCTCTGTGTTTGCAGAGGGATCAGCGGGTGTTTTCAGTATGAGCATGTAAACAAAAGGCAGTTGGGCTTGAGCTTGAGTCTGCTGAGCTCCCTCTTCTTTCGAACACCCAAAATGGGGCGTCTCTAACCAGCTTCTAACTCTCTAAGTGCAGAGGCTTAGCAAAGCCCTTCACCCTTATTTTTATATCTTCTCCATAATCTTCAGCATCTATACTGTGGAAATAACAACAAAAATATAACTTAGGATAAACTCTCTAGGCACTGTTTGATTTCCAAGGCTTTTTAGTTGCAGACTGTGATAAAAGGTCAGCAAACAGATAAAAAACATAAAAAAGAAAGACTAGAGAGTGATGGCTCTGCAGACCAAACACTTTCTCCTCTGTGATATATCAAGGTCCTCCGAGTCAGCTCACACAGCCAAACAGACTCGCCTCAAGCTCTGTGGTGGAGAGGCTGCAAGGGCAGAAAGTATCTAAAGGGTAAGTGTGTAGAAGTTCTCAGGGTTGGGTGTCATTTCCAGTCTCAAAAAGGAAAAAAAAGCTTGCATCTTAAGACATGATCTTCTGGGGGATTTCTATAGATGCCTTGATGAAGATGCAGTTGTCTCGGATGTAATTCCTCTTCTTGATCTCCTCGTGAGAGATGAACTTGGGGTAGCCGAAGCCCAGGGTGCTCTCGTCCAGCGAGTTACGGCTGCTGCTAGGCTTCTGGAAGTTCTTCCAGTTCGGGTCAGGATTGAAGGTCTCGGTGATGTGCTGTGGTTTGGAAAGAGATGGGTCGCTCTGATCCAGGATGGAGAAGGTGACCTTGTAGGAGAAGGGCCACTCCAGAAGGTTGTCGTACTCGCCGGGCAGCACACGGATATAGACAGAGAGGTGGGATCCCTCGCCGCTGCCGTTCCCGTTCAGGAAAGCCGACACCTGTAGCTTGTAACCGTAGCGGTGGGTGTAGAAGGGCGGGCTGAAGAACTCATGGTTGCTGCGGAGTTTGGCCTCCTGCAGTTTGCGTGAGTAGTCATTGAGCTTCCAGATGAGGATCCCGTCGTGACTGACCGACAGCTCTTCCATCTCTCTCCGCAGCTCCAGGATCTCCTGCCGCTGACGCCCTACCAGGTTGCACATCATCGTCAGGTGGGACTTTGTGGTGTCTTCAAGGTGACGGCCGATAGCCAATTTGGGGCACTGCCGAAAGAAAGCATAGAGATTAGATCTGAAGAAGCTGTTAAATAGCCAAGGTTCAACATGGTTCAACATACATAACTTTTTATCTATTGCAACTTTGTCTGCTACATTTCTGCCACGTTATTGCTAACATAGTATTGAAAAATGTCACTACGATGCAGTAGTTCCCAAACTTTTTCTGCTAGGCTCCATTTGGTAGTAGAAATACTTTGAAGCACCTCCCATCCATCACTATACACATCAAAACATAAATATACAAATACAGTGTCTATAAAAAATATTCACCCCTTTAGATGTTTTCCCCTTTCATTGATTTTATAAATCAGTACTGCTCAGTATAATTTAGCTTTTTTGACAAAAGACAAAAACATCTTTAATGTCAAAGTCTTGGCCGGCTGCCGAGAAGCATCCCCACAGCATGATGCTGCAACCACAGTGCTTCACAGTGGGGATGGTGTGTTTGTGGTCATGTGCAGTGTTTGATGTCTGCCAAACACAGCTTCTGATGGCCAAAAAGCACCACTGTGTTCTCATCAGACCAAAGAATTTTCTTCTACTGACCACTGATGCTCCCTCATCCCTTTTGGTGAACTCTAGCTGAGGGCAACTTCAACAGTTGTTGAATGCAGAGTCTCTCCTCAGCTGCAGAAGCTTGTAACTCCTTCAGAGTAGTCATAGGTGTCTTGGTGGTCCCTCTCTCACTAGGTCTCCTTCTGGCACAGTCACTCAGTTAGTGAGGACAGCCTCATCTTGGTAGATTTACACATATTCCTTCCATTTCCTGATGAGGGATTTAACTGAACTCTGGGGGATTTTCAGTGGATATTTTCTGCATCCATCCCCTGACTTATACTTTTCAATAACCTTTTTCTGAGTTGCTTCCGTTGTTCTTTTGTCTACATGGTGTAATGGTAGCCAGGAATACTGATTAACCAATGACCAGCTAGTGACCAGTTCCCTAGCAAGTTTCTGTGAGACGGAAGGTGGGTGAAACTGCTTGAAACAAGATATAATCTATTTCAGGAGGCCAAATTCAGCCCAAGTCAAAAGGAATGCGGAGTCTACGAGTGACACATAAGCTACATTTAAGGAGTAAGGATTCAGTGTGAAGGCTGTGAACAGAGAGCTGAGAACAACAAACCCAGGGGATGTTTGACCTTGCTCTCTTATTAGGAATGTTTAACTCTACAATATACTTACATAGGCTGCATGAATTTTGCTGGATTAATATTAAGACTGTTGCAAATCAAGCTTTTAGGAGATCTAAACTTTAGTCTAATAATGTTTTAGAGGAATAAAGAGCAAGTTTCAGTGATCAAAACAGCACAGACAGCCTAGTGCAGTCTTAAAATTTAACATGGATTTTCTTCTTCGGCCAAGATGGGAATATTGTAGGACATCATGTCTGCCTGTGCTTGCACTTATAGAGGCGGATTCTAATTGGAAAGCTTTACTACATCAACAGAACATCTTTTTCTGAGTCAAACACTGATCATTTAAAAAAAGAATTGGATCATTATCACTGCTCCTGCCTTTGAGCATCCCATCTTGTTACATATTAAGCTTTTTCTGGAGACTGAGTATGATGCACATTTGCCACTGTTCCTGGAGCATCTCCACATCAAAAATTGACGTCAGCATCAGAAATAGACCGATTTGCGTGGACAGAGTATAGAAGCGTTGCTCTCATTAAAATAGACCCTATGGGCTCAGTGCTGTATGTTCCAAAGACGAAGACTATTCCTTTGGACACAGCAGGCAAAAATATGAAGTCTATATAATGAAAGAAAAGCTAAGACAAACAAACTTGCTAGTTAATTATCATATACCAACAGTTCCTCCGGAGGCTGAAGTAATACTCTAAAGGTGAAGTGATGCTGGTCAGCCTTACCCTGTGTTTGCAGCCGGCTTCTTTGAAGGGGCAGAGAACAAGCGCACTGCCGCAGTTGTCCTTCACATGGTTAGCCAGGTCCTCTCGAGCAATGTTAGGTGTGCCGCACTGGTTTGGGCACTGGACAGGAAAACGTGGGCAGTGGTACTGGTGATTCTGTAGAGAAGAGGGGCACAGTGTCACTCACATAAATTTCATAAATTTATGGTTATAAAGACAAAACTGTCCTTGATAATTCATAAAAAGGCAAATGGTATCAAAATAAGGTGGCAAAGACAGACCAACAGAATAAAAATGCATACTGAAGAATTGTAAGAAGAATTGAACAACTGAAAAATTGTATCAGCAGGTAAAAAGTACTCTCTTATTTCCGTACGTAGATTAAACGGCATGTACATGAAATGATTGTTAAAAACATTATAAGTGCTGTAGATGCTGTGTGTAAGTTTGTGATATTAAGTTTCAAACTAAACTTCAGCCTGTTTATAGAGGCAGGTGTTTCCACATGAAAGCCCTGAGAGCAAACAGCAGCTCACACCATCATCCAGCTGCTACACAACACTGACACCATGAAGGCAGGTTCCTGCAGCTACAGCGGCTCTACTGAGCCTTAAAACCCTCCATGAGTCCCATGCGGGTTGGATGACAGGTACATCTAAGTGACAGGAGTCACATTTTCAGTATAAACACATCTTGGCACTTACCTGGCTTGATCCTGCCAAAAATAACTACATTTGAGACTGATTCGAACAGATAGTGATGGGACACTGACCTGGATTGTGTCAAAGACAAACTCCTTGCCGCAGTACTTGCAGGGCTGCGTGCGTTTGGGGCACTCGGCCATGCTGTGCTGGGACAGAAGACGACGCATCATCCTCGCCCCGCACTTGTTCTCACAGTAAACGCTCTCCTGGGGGCACACGCCCTGGTGGTTCTGGGACAGGAGGGGGTAGGATGAATGTAAGTCAGTTTGTAAACTGCAGTTTTCATTGCCGAAGACAGAAAAAATCTAGGGATGGGCTATTAATAATGCTTCTTCATGATTTCTATCTAAAACATGTCAGTGAAATCAAGTGATCAGGAAATGTCAAGTTTATTGACTGGTGGTTGGTGTTTCTCATGCTGCAGTGCACTGATCAGCTGTTAGGTCTATAGTGGATCTACTCAACATGGATTTTGCTGAGTGGACTTTGAATCAAAATGTGAATATTAATTTATTTTCATCCCAGTTTGACATTGTATTAAGCTACAAATGTTTAAGGTCTGTCTGATACAGTTTAGTATGGCTATTAAGTCTGTTGTCTAATACAACCCCACTTCAAAATTACCAAACTATCTCTTTAATAACTGCATATTATTTATATCAACATTGCCTTTCTTTCTTTAAAAAAACTGTATACTTTATCAACATAGCCTTTCTCCAGTGTCATTTTTAGTCTTGAATGTTATTGAAGGATATAATTATGTAAACATGACTGTGTAATTCCAGTGTGGAAGCCAAAAGGTGGATGAACTCCCCTGTAGCTGTGTGCAGAGGGGGACATGTGGTCCAGAGTAAACAGAGGAGGGGCGGTGTGGTGAAAAGGTGTTAGTGAGAAGACTCTAAAGCACTTCAGCACGCTTACAGGGGAAACATTTTGAGCATAAAAGACCCAGTTAAAACTCCTTTCCTTCTACCAACACACGTGTTATTTCAAAACAGACCAACCCTCTCTGACTGGAGGGACACATGTGCATGAGTCCCTCCTGCTGATTTTCTCAATGCCTTCTTTCATATAAATGTGGAAACTGTGCGGTGTCACTTGAGGTTGTTTACGTCAAACTCATGCTACGTCTGAACTGGAAAAAAAGGGAATAAAAACAGGTTTGGGGCCTGTGTTTACCTCGTAGGCTTCACCGGTGAACTCGCTGCCACAAAACTCGCACTTGACCTTGCGCTTGGGGCAGTCATGCTGCAGGTGGTCAGGCAAGTCGCGGCGCGTCAGCTTGACGGAGCAGCGGTTGGGGCAGGGTATCACATTGAAGGCGCAGGTGGAGAAGTGACCCTGAGGGAGACACAACAACAACATCAAACTCACTTACACACACACCCTAAGTTTGGGCGTTTAGCCAGGAAGCTGCCAAAAAACGAGAGGACATGGGGGAGGTAGGGCAGCAGTGGGTATCATGGATAAGACAAGTGCATGTTTAATCAGGAAGCAGAGGTAGAACTAAAGAGGGAGGGGGATCATCTCACCTGCAGCTGCTTCATCTGACCAGTCCAGCGGCAGCCTTCCTCACTGTGGATGCAGCGGATTGGCAGTGCCAGGATCTGCTGCTCCAGCTCTGGGTCTGGATAGATCTGAAGGAAAGAAGAAGACAGGGTTAAAACTAGATAAAAGAAGCCACTGTTATATACTCCTTCAAACTCAGACAGCAGAAAACATGGACGTAATCTCAGGGATGTCACCAGGTGGATTCTGTAGAGCAGTTTTGAAGCCCAGTGTTACTTTACATCAGTGCTACTTTACACTAACTTTCAGTCAGCCAAAAAACAATGTGAATATTTTTAAGAATTCTCTCAGAAACTTCAGGAAATTTGCAGGGATTTAAGAAAGAAAAACTTCCAACAAATTTCTTACCAACTGAAGACCCTCAACAACTTTCCAACATACAGCCAAAAATATATGCTCTAAAACAGGACCTTCAGCTGATTTGTGGACATCATTTATTGTGATAACTACTTCCTGTTCATAGACAGCTGTTGTTATTTTTTAACATCAGTACTGGCATCAGCCTTGGTTTTTTTAATCAGTGCATCTCTATTTCTTTTCCAATTGTGAAAACATGCATTAGACTACACAAAGAGGCCTTCACAAATTCGATGCGCTACGTTAGTTCAGGTAGGCCACATTCGAGCGCCACCATATATTTGGGATCAGCTGATCTCTCACAAGCACTCATCAGCTGATGTCCAGCTGATTTGTTCTAAGCACGCTATTGGCGAATGTACTCATGCTGCCATATTTAAACTGCTCCAGCCTGGCTTCTCTGCTGCTCCCTCTGCAAACTGCATTTGGCAACCCTCCTCCACCCCAGCTCCTCCTCTATACTAGATCTGACTTAATCAATGTCATTCTGTTGTCACTGATGTCTGCTCTGCTCTGTATTCATTGCTGTTTCTCTCCTTGCCTCAGGCTTTCCTTGCAGGCTCAGGAAGAACAAGAATGTGTGCTGTTCCTACTTGATACTTTCCACTAAGGCTTGAGGAAGGGCGGCGACATCCCAGAACAGCCACACCACCAAATATAAGACATAGCAATAAGAGCAAAGTTAATAACTGCTAATAAAGAGAATCATTTATAATCGCAAATCATGTGTCTTTCTTGATGAAGTGGTCCTCACTGAATTATGTTTTTGACATCTTATCTGGATAAAAGTAACCAGCAAATAGGTTTACGTTTTAAACCCTAACACCAGTGTATGCTAACATTAGTATTAGCCCTTTCAGTGCTCCCGTTTTAAACGAGACCCTGCTATGTAAAATGATATTTAAAGCTTAATAGAAGTGTTTTCAGGTTGCTAACACTGCCATTTCAAGCTTCCTATGCTTTCCGTTAACAAAATGTGCAAATAAATAATATGTTCATTATGCTGTCCAGACATTGTAACATGAAATGCAAAATGTTCTGTGTTAAAATGTTGTTTTTTCTTCTTCAGACAAGCAAAATTGCTTTTCTACATGTGAACACTTGTTCAACAGAAAAAAAAGCATTTTGTAACTACATGGTCCCTGTATAGCCAGGATATAAAGGATAGTATTTAAGTGATTTCCAGGCCAGGACATCCTCTCTGGCATATTTATCATAAATTTTAAGGAAGCTAATAAAGAACTTAATTGGCGTTATGAGATTACATTTAAAGCTTTGTCATCCGCCTCTTTTCCTCTCCAGACAACTGTCATTTTAAAAAGAGCAATAAAAGCATCTCAAGCATAGCTAATCAGTGCTACTTGAACCTACAGAGGATGACAAAAAGGGCAGATCAGAGCTGAAAAACTATATAAATACAGACAAGTTTTAGGCATGTACGGTGCTGAGGATTTATCTCAGGGTCCAATATGCCACAACCTGGAGCTAGAGAGTGAGGGAAGGGCAGCCAGAGTCAAGGTGAACACATGACAACACATATGTGCATCGAGCTTGACCTTGCAACCAAAGTCAAGATGGACGGCACCTCTTTTTTCTGGGCCGTTTCACCCCTAAAGATATGCCCTGAGACTGCAAGGTGTTTTGGGGTCCTTGGGACATCCACAGCACGGCCAGGGGGTCATGGCAATCTTACATGCCTAAAAGTTCTGCACAGTACTGCATGTTAAAAGTCAGTCCCTCTCATTACAGAAACTTCTCATATCTCTATTCATGAGGTAGTTTTCTAAGAAGTGTACTATCCTTCACAAGATTTTTCTTAAGGGCAGGAATATGTTGGTCTCAACTAAAGACTAAATTTGTTGAGCTGAAGGAATCAACTTCTTTTACATGCTTTAAAGCCAAACTGTTGAGACAGAGTAAGAAAACTGCAGTATGCGGCCGATGCTGCCACTGCAGTCGTATTGACTTCATTTACAGCTTTACAAGACCTTTGAGAAAAGGACAGAGACGAAGGAAAAGATTTATTCTTCCTCAGTCACTGAGCATCAGGGATGAGTCAGTTTTTGCTCCAAACACCCCAAATCCTTCCCTACAGTTTTACAGTGCTGCTCTGCATCTCCATTCCCCTCATGCTGTCACACTAACAGAACATTGGTCAAGCAAGAAAAGCCACTTCCACAAAATGTCACAACAGCCCTCTAAACAAATACCAGCTCAGTAACAGCAGGACTGTGCTCACGTGGGCAATCGTCTTCAAATTAGAAGTTAATTTTTAAACTAATCCACAATAAAACGCTGCAGCGTGAGGAGAGACAGCTGCCAGACTAAATAAGAGTATTAAACTAAAATCTAAACCATGCTCTGAAGAAACACAGATTTGGGTCATATTTAAAACACATGGTTTGATTTGCTTGACTCCCGTTTAGCAGAAGAAGCAGATTTTGTGGTGCCATTATCACATTCTTTCAGTGGAGGCAAAGAGGGAAAAATCTTCTAAAGCTAACTGAAACACTCTCTCATTGTTCCAGTCTTGGAATCTGCAGGGAGACGGCAATGATGACCTTTTAATAACTTAGTCCCAGGCAGATCAGGAGGGTTAAGCTCTTTAAAGCTCCAACTTCAGGGTTTATTCTGTCTGCTTTAGCCATTGTTAGTCCTTCTACTAGTAGTTCAACAAAGCTTTAAGGGCTTCTTGTTCAGTAAGGTTGTGTTTGTTCACTTTTTTTGAAGGACAGTGTTCAGCAAGCATAACAAAAACCCTGAGAATAGACCACCAGGATGGGATAATTTGCAGGCGACTGGGAGCCTGGGAGGGTAAATAACAACGTCTGACAGGTGTGCCATGAGCACATCCTTCCTGTGATGAGTCCCTGCTATTACAGGCGCCTCCATCGCTCTAAGCACAGCATGCAGACCTGCACTGCCGCACACACTGATCCTGCTGCAGCTCTGGGTTCCTGGCTCGATGGCTAATTTAAGCTAATGCATACTAACTCAATGGGAAATGGAAAAAGAGGACTTTAGTTTCAAATAAATGCTAAAATCTGCTCAGATACAAGGACTTTTCATCTCTCAGTCCCTCATGCATACTTCAGAAGTCTGCCTTTATTCTTGTGCTGCTCTCTTTTGACTTTACAGCGAGGAAATCATGTGAAAGAGAGAGAGAGAGGGGGAGAGAGAGAGTCGTCCTCAGACTCTGAATACAGTTAGTCACCATCTCTCCCTCGGGCAAAATCTGATTAAAAAACAAAGGGGACAAAAGCTCAGTTGAAATTTGGATACAGTTTTCTTCTTCTGGACTGGGAGGGATTTATTTGGGTATAAAACAGCGGTTCAGATCAACTAAGCACTCTGCTTTCTCACAGTAATGAAATGAAAGGTAACCTCTGACTCTGGATTATGTTTTTCAAAGGTTCACGAGTACAAATGTTCTGATTCACTGTCAAAGTACCATACAACCATGACATGTTATTCTCCTAATATCTGGTAATTTGCATCTCACATCCAGTGTTTATAGATCTAACATGGCACAACGATGTTTGAGCTCCCTGCCTTCTGTTTGATTTGCATGTTTTGGGTCAGACCATTGCAAACAAGCTCATTCACAATATTGCACCTGCAGTCTATGCTTTGTTTTTCTCCTATCTTTTGTATCTCTACTTAAAGTTTAACAATGCTACAAACACGTCTGGTTTTTTGCTTTTTATTTGATTGTTTCTTTAGTTATGGTGTCAAGTTTCATCAAGTTCTGACATTATCTGTGTAGGTACTCAGTCATCCAGGTCATGGTTATCCAACGCTGATCAAAGGGGCAACTGGAATGGTAGGAAATTCTTGAAGATGTTTCGCCTCTTCTCCAAAAGGCTTCTTCAGTTCCACAAGAAGCGTCTTCAAGAATTTGCTACCAGTCCAGTTGCCCTTTTAAACAAAGCTGGATAAGTTCTGACATCGTGACATATTTAACATTTTTGTAAAGATAGATTTTAGGGCTTTTGATACCTTTATTAATAGAGGAGGAGAACCGTGGAAAGAATCCGTAACAGGGCTGGGAAAGTGGGGGTAGGGCACGCGAGGAAGGAGCCACAAGCCAGACTTGAACCCAGGCTGCCCACGTACAAGGGGCACAACCTAACCACGAGGGTAGTCTGCGCCCCACAGTTTTCACATTTTTTAATCTTTTTTTTTTGATGCATGATATCAGTACAATATATGTATTGGCTGATAAAAGCTCAAAAAGTTGACTATAGGTATCAGTATGGAAATTATTGGCGATACAGCCAGTCTATCACCTGAATGTATAAATGAAATTCAGCGTTAGTTCATGCAGGACACCGTAGTCATACGGCCAGCTGTGATTGGCTGATGGCCAGCTGACCCCAATTATCGCCTACCCACTCCCACAGCCAATCACAGCTCTTTCTCTCAACACAGCAGTGTATTTACTGTAAATATGACGTACTTATCACTGATCCGTGCTTGTATTAATGCTGATGCACAATGCTGCTGCTGGCAAAGCTTAACCTCCTCCACCCCAGCCTCTTCCTTTAAAGAATAAAGCTTGTTGCACCCTCATATTCACTGTCATGCTACTATGTATTAATTGCTTTTAAAAAACCTTTACTTCATTCAGTACACATTGTCATTAATTTATCCATCTATATGGGGGTTACTATGCATTCACTGGAAAGTCTAAGCATGCTGCTTGACTAACCTAGGGAGCATCTTCTGAGTAGAGCCTTCTCCACCAAGTAAAACTGTAGATCCTTTTTGCAAAAAAATGGTTAAATGTATGACAAGAGTGCTCCTGTTTGAAATACGTTCGTGCAGTTTGAAGCAGAATCCTTCATTGTTAAAGTGCACTCTACGGGCTTAAGTTTTAGGTCTGAACCATAGCTAGTTTCATATTTAGCACTTTTTTTTATATAATTATCAATTTTATAAAAAGTCAGTTCTAGGAGATACTTGATTTTCTTTACAATGAAAAAAGAGGGCTTCTCTATTAAAGGCCTGATAGTTGACAATGCATCAGAGCTAAAACTAAGCCATGAGGTGAAAGGAAGTGTCAGCAGAACCAGAGACAGGACTGTTGTGAGTCACAGATCTTGGGATGGCTAAAGAAAAAAATAAATTGCACTAAAAGTTCCCAAGAGCACAGTGGCCTCCATAATGGGAGAAGTTTGGAACAACTCAGACACCTCAAGCAGACTTTCACGTGTGTTGCACTGATAAGAAAGCTTCATATAGTGGAGGGCTTCTTCCTTAAAATCTTGTCATTTTTTCTTTCTCCTTATTTGTGTTGTTCTGTCTTGCAATGCACTTGTTTTTTGTATATTGTAAAACCAAAAATGTAAATAAAATTTTAAACCAAAAATCTGACATTAAACTGATGTCATATTAACTTCTCTAACATCAGTTAAACATCAGGCTTTAAGTCAGCCCTACTTTGGGATGTGATCTGATCTAAAAACCCTAAGACCTTTATATTTAGAACAATTATCAGTCCAATACCACTAACAAATAACACGCTATCCCGTGCTTTAATTTTTGTTTGACTGATAAGGATGTCAGCAAGCGAACATTTTTAACATTTAACTGAGAATGTTTGCATGATATTAGCATTTACCTCAGAGTAAAGTCTCAGAGAGCTGCTTGCTTCAGTTTAGACTATTTATTTTAATTTTCATTGTTTTATTTGTCTTTTAAAAATGTGTGTGATCATACCTTGGCATAGTCCAGTGGCAGCTGATCTTCTGGACACTTGAAGACGCCCTCACTGCAACAAAACAGAAAAAAAGTTCTGTTATTATTGGAATCACTCAGAATACAAATACACAGTAGAATAAAAACTGTTTTCATGTACCAATATCAGGACAATCAGACATTTCTGATTCACATTCAACTTTCAGTGACATCACTGGCTTGACCCTGACTGAGAACAACCAGAGCAAAAAGGCTTTTCTTCTTTGACAGCATGTGAGAGCAGCGCTGCATTGCCCTAAGTTTTGTTCTGTCTCTTCAAACATTATTAGTTTGAGAAGTTCTCTGACTCATCTCTGTGTGTGATATAAAAATACCATCTGACACACACTGCACAATGGAGTCAGATCTCTGGGACTGTGACTGTAATGACTTTGACTCTTTTATCTACAATCCTCAAAGAATACGTCTGCACAGATTTTATGACTTCTGAGAGCAAAACTACAAGTATGAGCTGATTGGTCTATTTATCAAACAAAGGAATGATTGATGATCCTTTACCGGCAACTTTTCTTCTCTTAAAGCTACAGCCATTTATTCTGTACTGCTTCTCACTCTAGATAACAATGTTGGAGTTTCAACAAGCTTCTGTTTTCCTGAGAATAAAAGAGAGTAAATGTTGCTCTCCTGCTCCAGGCTCTTCCTCAGGGGAAAAAAATCTTCCAATTGCTGGTGCAACAACAGGACGTATTTTTCCCCTGGAAATGTAACCCAAAAGAACAGTTAAACCCCCATTTCGTAACAAACCCCTGTTAAGTTTTAGTGATGCCGCAGGAGCATTCACCAGCCTGTTTTATGGCCAGATGAGCCAAGGCTCATTAATGCTCTAACGTCCCGACTCCGATGCCATCATGAAATATTCACACCATGTAATAATGGAGGCAGCATTGCAGTGGGGTGAGCTGTGGACCAAGTGCTGTAAACCCATCCCACTATAAACCCTTCAGATTACCTAAAAAAAGCAAAAAAGGCAATCAGTGGCTGATCTTTTAAGAGGACTGTCTAAAGCCCCCCTGCTGTTTCGGGATCAGAGATGCCTACATAGGCGAGTGTCTCTCCGTTGGTCCAGCCTAAGGACCCATTAACACCTCCTTGATGAGAAAAACGCAACCCAAATAAAAAAAAAATGCAGTTTAGACCTTAGTTGGTCTATTATGATCCCATGATGACAAATAAATTTGTGTTGTTTTATAGAGAGCTTCAAATATTAATCAATTATCATGGAAAACTAGGTTGATTACCCAGGACACTGAGAAAAAGAAGTGAAGATCTCAAGAACTTTAATTTTTTTGTTTTTTTTCTGCTATTTAAACAGTATTTATTGACAGTGTTGTACAAAGTTGCTCAGATAACATCACTCACTGAAATATTTCACTTAATATTCTATTATTGTAGTAAGTATAAAGCAAGGAGCTGCAGGAAAAAATGTTGTTGCAAAGGCATTTTTTCCTTGAGTTGTTGCACTTCAATCAGTGAATACAGGAAGGATATACAAGGGAATTTTTCTCTTGTGCAGATGGCAATTTTAATCATAACGAAAAGAAAAAAGAGTTCCAAATATACTCAGATGGCTGTAAATATATCTTGGTGGCCCATGGGTGGGAAAAAATGAAAAATATATGTGGCCATATGGCTGCTAAAGGCTACCATACATCACAGACTTTTTGACGCACATTTTTTCCGGGCACACAGTAAGGAAAACAGCTCCCTGACCCACTCAGTGGTTGAGATCTACTAACACAGACTGTCTTCTTCCTGAGGTATGCTTTCTTTGTCACTACTTAAAAAAGATCATAGATTTCAATTGTTTTGATGTACAGTTATGTTTCTCAATAGCTGTAACTACTTGGCTTTTGAGTTTTAAGTTATTTGAAGAAGTCTGTAGAACAAATGCACAGATTTTTCACTGATAGTTACCACAATAAAAGATAGCACAGTTTTGTTCAAATTTGCAGTATCCTGAAGCTTGGTTTGACCTCCCGTGCAAAGAGTTTTCTCATAACCACGACCAAACCAAAACAATGCTCAAACTTGGCCTGATTAAAACAACAGTGTGCAAACATTAGGTGTCTTTGCCCTTGGGTGCTTTAATATGGTTGGCTGTGCAAGTCACCTGACTGAGACTCCCAGAGGCGCAGGGACATGTGATGGAGCGGGAGTGCATGTGCACTTCGCCCCGTCTACACAGCTGCTATGAAACCAGGGAGTGTGTACTGAAGGAGGGGGGAGGGGGGAGCAGAGGTTAGGCCTAAGAGGCAGGGAGGAGTGATGAAAGGGGGGCTGGAGGAGGGAGGTTAATGCATGACGAGACAGCAGTAATTCTCCTCCATTAGGGTCAGTGTGTCAGCAGGGAGCTGGAGACCAATTAACAAACCACGACGGGCTGTAAAAAAAAGGGTCAATCGATTAGAGTCTAGTAGAGCTCAGTCAGCATCTCATGTGTAGTGTGAAGTCATTTACAGTGCTCATCGCCATCAACCACCATGGAGGGAGGAGTATAAAGAGCACTGTCTGTCCCACAACCAGGCAGCCAGAGGAGATAGGAGGCGACAGGCTCTCAGCTCCGGACAGGGCGACAGCCAGAGGCCTCGTCCTACTAGGTCCCCGTATCTGACGCACAGAGAGGCAGACAGGCGAAAAGAGCCTCGTCACAGACTGTCAGGATAATTCCACCCCTGGTAGCAGAGAAGCTCCCAGAGCTGCACACTCATGTGCACAGACCCACTGCTGATAATACCGCTCTACTCTTTCTCAGTCGCTCGTGAGCCAAACTCGGCGTCGCTTTGTGACAGCACATTTAGAGTGTAAGCCTGGGCCAAGGCTCCAATTCAAGTCCTCCCAGTACACCAACTAACAATTCCTCTGCCCGCTGAGAGCTTAAAAGTACAGAGAAGAGAGCAGTGCAACAAAAATTACTTCTTTAAAAATAAAGCAGTGTGAAAGCCATTGATTCATGCTTGGTTTTTTCAGACAAATCAAGGAATTCTCTTTGCCACTTGTACATGATAAAAAGCAAAAATGCTACACTATTCCTTGACTCTAATGTCTCATGTTATGTAAACTTAGTGAAAAATAAAACCTCTAAGATAGATCATTCGTTATAAAATTGCTGACAAAAAAAGACAGAAAAGCTGCTACTGTGAAAACCTACATTACTCAGATATATATATATATATATATATATATATATATATATATATATATTTGTTTTGTTTTGTTTTGTTTTTTCAGCTCACAGCCAATGTCAGTGTGAAAAGTATTCCTATTTGTAAGCCAACAGGTTAGCAGTCTTGTTGTGAGCAGATTATCATACTAACTTATTACTTTTTCATGCGCTAAATCAAAAATCTACAGTGCTGAAAATGGTTACATTAGACCAGCTAGCTAATTATTAGCTAGTTAGTATAGTCATAATACACATCTTCTAAAATAGATCCGTAGGCTCTTTGATAAAAGTGTTTACATGCCTGCAATCTAGAATGAGATCAAGTTAGCATAAATGTGGCTGTTCACTAACATTAGTATGCTAGCGCTGTCATTATGAGCAGTGAGTGGTTTTTGCTAACAGATTGGTTAAGATTTTATGACCTTAAAACCATAAAAATACTTAAAACCTTAAAATACTTAAAGTAGCTTACATCCTTGCTGAGCTAGCGTGTCTATCAGTGTGTCTGAAATTGGATGCTTCTGTACTTAAATATTAAATATTTGAGAGCATTTGTACTCCAAGTGCATTCAAACTGAAAAGTATACTCAAATGCATTTACTGGCAATCTCAAAAATATTTAAAAGTTGCATGTGGAACAACAGATACTTGTGTTATTGACGTAGTGGACCTTATACTATTAGCGTGCTAGCGGGCTAGCTAGCTAACATGCTGTTAGCAATGGTAGCACATTGCAATAAAGAGAAAGGCATTTGGGGCAAATTAAGTTTGATTTATTGAAGGAATGTTAACATAATGCACAGGCAACATGAAATCAATAGTGACTTAAAATATCTGTCAAGTTTTGATTATAAAAGCCCAATGTCTGCTAGGCAACTGCTGTAAAAAGAAATAGAAGAAAACAGAGATGTTTAAACCATTATCTCTTCTTGGAAGTGCAAAACAGTAGTGCATAATCTGTTGTATTGCTCTATACTGCATCAAAGAGTACTGTATTAGAGTATACTAACAGAAGTATATGATTTGAGACACACTAAATGTGTATGCTAACACTATAGTGCACTATGAGTGTTAGCATGCTAGCAATCTAGAATTAGATAATAGCAGCATGTTACTACTAGCTTACATGAGTATGTCAGCAGCACTGTCATTATGAGCAGTGAGAATCATGATAAAATGAGTATTTGGTCTTTGGCTATTGGTCACACATTAATAATCTTAACACATCCCCTGGGTCATGGATTAGCCTAATCATGGGAAAATAGTTTGCATTAACCATACAGCTCTCATGCTTTGTAAAGATAAACATCCCTGTTACACAGCTCAAAGGGAGAATCATAAAACATCCTTGCAAGTGGAAACTTGCTGCTGACAAATAACCGGTCGCTTTTAAAACAAGTTTCACATTCATGCTTTTTCACCACAGATCCCTGCCCACAGTTCACAACCCTCTTCGTTAAACAACACTGCGGGTTAGGGGCTGATAAACAAGCGCTTCAGTGTCATGTTCGGATGTCACAGGGGAGCAGCTTAAAACCGGACAGCAAACTGTATAATACAGTCACCTCATTAAAATTTCATTACCTCCTTCTGTCCGCTCATACTGAGAGAGGCTCCACAGCTGCTCTGCTGCAGAGATGATCGTGTTTAAATCACCTCAAGTTCACTGTCAGATGGAGGTTCACACGTTATCACGTTGTGTTCACTTCTAGAAAACACATTCACCCTTACCCAGTTGAAATACACCCTCTACTTGACCCCATCAGAGGTCCATCTACCCTCCTTTTGCCCCCTCTCTTCTCCCTGGGGCCTCAAATCTTCTTTTCTGTTGCAGATTAACCAGTCGTTCATTCACTAGCCCATACCACAGCCGTCACAACATGCTTCTTCACTCTGTGCACGTCTCCTGACAGGCAGACGGTGAGGATTGCAAATCCCTCAGGTTTAATCTCACCGGTGCATAACGGGGCAACAACAACTACAGGCCACACAGAGGTGACAAGTTGGCAATGGGCCACCAGAATCATGGAGTAACCTTGAAAACCTGCTCCATGTTAACCAAGAGACTCCTAAACAAACCTCCCAGTGTCTGTCATTGTAGCAAGCAGGGCCATCCAGACACTAACAAACTAAATCAAAAGCATGAGGCCTTTGGGGAATACAAGTCTGTGGCATATTAACACTCTAAACAGAGCTCTGCATCTTTAGGTATTTTCTCATTGACTCAGATAACAACATGAGCCTGGACTGAACTTCCTGCTTATCTTATGCTAAAATTAACTAACAGCTTTCATGTTCATCCTCATGCTAAACCCTCTTTGTCTTTCCAAGTTATAACCAGGATTAACATTTATACACACAAACAAAACCTTAAATTCCACTAGTGGCCTCTGTGTTGACTCTCGGTCTCACAGCTGAAACTGAACTCCTCTCAGGAAGTTGGTAGAAAACTGGAATTTTGTTTTATCTCACAGTGAGAGTTTCTATAATCCCCTCAAAGCCATCTGCTTTTGAGTTGGTGTGTCTAAGACTGTGTGCAGCCGTGACTTCTTGTCTCTGATCCTCCTATTGTGAACATTTATGAGTTTTATAGACAGAACTGAGTGCAGCTAATGTGCTTCTTCATTCTGTGATGACAGATTTTAACAGATGTTAACCTTTGGATGAACAATTTAGTTGATTTATTAACAAGTGCATAAACAAGTAATTGATCTCTATTTTTCTAGTAACTGTTTTAGCTAGGTATGAAACAGACTTAAAATTAGACTAGCACATCTTTATGGACTAGAGCAGCTCAAGATGCTATCAAAAAAGAGATCAATTTGTTTCTTATTTAGCCTAGAAATGCTGCTGCGGAGTAGTAAGGCTGTAGTAAGGTTTAGATGTGGTCAGTGGGCCCTACTGAGGGCAACACCAAGCAGGAAGGAGGACAGACAAAACCCCAGCAGTGTTCTGGATGTCCTTGCATGTTACCAGGGACATACAAACATAATCTGCAGGAAGTCTTCATCTTTAGGGCGGAATAAGGGGAAGATTTAGGGAGTAAGCATAGCCTAGGGGTGCAACACAGGCAGGTACTAGGGTTGCCATGAGCCCAAGGTTGTGTTGTGAATGTCCAAAAATTGATGAAAGGCTCTGGGCTTAAAGGGGTCCTGACAAAAGAGATGCCATCAAGCTTGACCTTGGCTGCTGAGCGGAACACATGTATGTTGACATCCAGCCCACCCAGACCCAGGTTGCAGCATGTCAGGGCTCGCAGTGAGTCCTTGGTGCCCTACATGCCTAAAACTTATGTACAAGACTGTATTTCTCTCCAACATTTGTCTTCTATTCTGTCTTCCCTCAACAAAACATCATACGGACAGGGATGTTGTCAGAGCTTGACAACATTTTCCTTTGTCTCATAATTCCATCTTATAGCACCAATTTCATCACCCTTCTATCACATTGCCGTTTGGTTGGCTTACATCTGTGACTGCTGGACATGCAGAACGTACTTTTCCCAACTTTTTTTTGGGAGGTTGTGAAGTGTCTTAGACGTGCTCTTGATTGCTGTTTACTATGAAATAAAACAGCAGAAGTTCAGGGCTGTTGGTTCATGAAAATTTACAGCTATTGAATATAATCGTGCTGAAAACATCATCTGGCCACAGCTTTGGGTTGTAATTTTTTAAATGTGCACCCAGGCATATCATGGGCGCGTAAGTGCATGGGTAGAAAGAATTAAAGGGCTACTTTTGTATGTAAAAGAAGTATCAATAAGCCTTAAGAGCAAGCAATCAAAATGACTTTTTACATTTTCCACAGCAGAAATTCATAGTGTTTAAAGAAGCTTTGAGAAAACAACACTGGACAAATAAGAAATACAAACTTTTCGAACTATTTCTTAGTTTGAGAAAACTACAATCAGATTTATCTGTATATATTCATTCTTTTGAGCCTTTTACTTCAACCTTTTCTTTAAAAATAACTATTAATATATACACTATTAATATAAACTCACCCATAAATGGGAGTTGAAATGTGTTTAAAAAAACTAGAAGCAGTTCTCTTCAGATAAAGCCAGCTAACATGGGGCTGCACATTCCTATTTAATCAAAAGACATATGAGTGTTATTTATTTTTTCATCTAACTCAAAGCAATAAAACAAAAAGGCCAGTTTCCAAGATGTTTTTATCACTGCCCAGAAGAAATAAATTAAATTTTAATGACACCGTAACTACTAAAGAAATCAAACAAAATGCATCATGTAGTATGATAAACAGAGTTAGAGACTAGATTAACCCACAGCCAATATATCTTTCAATACATCAAGTATAGACAGCATACTTCTTAACAAAGTGGGAGTGAAGAACAAATCAGGGACCAGCATAGTTTTGTACCGACATTTAATTATATGTGACTGTGGACAGTTACTGCAATTTAATTATGGAAACTTGACAAAGAGAAAGCTAAATGTTGTTCCAAAGATTTAATTGATGATTTGATGTTTTCCCAGCTGTCTCTGGAGCTGTCTCACCACAAACCACAATTGGCTTAAAATTCTTCCAAATAAAAATTTGGATGAGCCTCAGAGGAGAGTCTGTTCTTCTCAGTTTCAAACAATGAAATACAGCTTATTTAGTCTGTGGGCTTTTTTTTTCTTTCTGCATAGATTATTTTACTTCTCAAAGCAGCTTTTAATCCATCCTTTACACAACATGAAGCCTTAGGAGGAGTGTTGCTGCAGAAGCTCATCGTCTCGCCCTCACAACTCTCTGGATTATATGTGAGCTGTTGGTTGAGACTAATGTTGCCCCTAAATGAGCTCAAGTGACAGGGGCTGAGGCTGGCTGGTGTTTCCACCTGTGCAACTTGATACAGCATCAGCACAGAGCTCCTCTCGCCCACGGCCAGTCTGGCTGTAAGCCAAGCTCTCTGCAGCTGTACTGTTTGTCTAAAAAAGGGAGGAGCAGCTCTGACTTTCACAGAGCGTGTGATGACACATCAGCCCACAGGTGGATCAACTGCTCCTTCACAGGCTTTATCAGAGTGTATGTGTGGGACATCTACATAGAATGACGCTGTGACAGCCTCTTGTGTGGGATTTAATACCTACAAGATCAGCAGTACCTGTGCAGGAGATTATATTGTGCATAAACCTCCTCTGACGTTTGTGGTGACTTTATCTCCTAACACTAACAAGAAAGCTAATGTGTACGAATAAGTCACTCTCTAACTCTCCAATGAAATTAACTTAATCAGAGTAAAGGAGTTCAGATGAGTTTGTGTGACACTGAGATAACCCTGTATCTATCTTTGCCAATAACTTAAACCAAAATCCCAAGTAGCAGATAGCTCTTAAATAAAGTTAGTTTGGCCAGGATCAATGGCTGATATTTGTATTTTTGGGGGAGGAGTTTAGATTATTCTGCAACTTTTCTGATATGTTTTTAGAGTTAAATAATGCTACGTTTCCATATTAGACTGGCTTGGCTTGGCTGATCTCTTCTGGGTCCTAGTAATGGGCACTTTGATTCTCATATAATTTGATAGCACCTCTTGTATGTAGACGAGATCATCATAGCACAGCTGCACAAATGCCTCAGCGTCCAACACAACAACAGGGAAGGACACCAAAGCATAACTGCACCTGGTTCTTGGTTTGCAGGAGACAAGTTTTGTTACAAGGTCCCAAGCAGCAACACAAGATTCTGCCTAAAAGGGAAGGAGAGTTTGAGATGTTTTACTGCAGTATGGAGATGACAATACAAGGGGTTTGATTCCTGTTTTAATATCCCACCTGTGATGCACCTAATGATGATACTCTCTGACCACTCAGTGGTCAGCAGCATCTTGATGTCGCATTTCAATGCTGGCCTAAGCTTGCTTGGACCCCCACAAAGGTTGGTGCAATGAAAAGTGCCAGGTACCAGGCGCAATCCCAAATGGGAACAAAGAAAACAAATAAACAAACAAAATGAGCAGACTCAAGCCTAGTCAAGCCAGTACCACATAGTGGTAGGGGAAAAAAAAACAGAAGTTTAAAAATCCACATATTCCTGTGGTAAATTTCAAAACATATCAAGTCCTGAGGTCTTTTTTGGCATTCTCATTAAGGTTTAAATACTGTAAAAGACTAGCTTACACATAATGTAGTTCAGTTCAGGTGTATGAGCATATGCCAGTTCAGCATAAGACCACATCAATCTTGGTCCTGTACTGCTCTTGCCTCCTGATGGCTATCGTCCGACTAGCACCCAGCTGTTCCCTTCCAACATGGTCGCCCCTGGGGTCTGGACCAGCCCACCGGGTCTTGGGCACCCGGTATGCGGTGAGCTGGAAAAGCACACCAGGTGCTGTAAAAGCGCAGCAGTCTTTCCTATATCAAGCAGCTGACCTTTCTCATCCCCGCTCTTCTGAGCATGTCAGCATTAGACACAGGGTGTTCAGGGTCTTATCCTGTACAAATTCAACATATTGCCTGCTAAAAAAAAACTGCAAAGGAAAACACTGCATCGTTTGCATATAACTCAGTCTGGAAGAAATGGGTGCAGAAACACAGAGAGAAATAGTTTGGTTGTACCAAGTGCCCGGGAATTTAAAGGATAAATGAAGGGTTTAGGCTTTTAAAACATTATTTTTGTGGGCATTAGGCTTTTATTCTTACTTAAGAAGACATGTGATATTACATATTGGCGTAGCAATTAACACTTAAATAAAGAAAATAGTAACAGTGTAATAGCTATTAACAATTCCATAAAAATCTAATCAAGACCTCAAATTTGTTAAAAAATGGGTTATTTTTAGTCTTCACTTGCAGTTGAAGGTCCAAAATTGATGCAAGTTACACCAATAGTTTTTTATTCCCCTGTTTAATGCTTTTATTTGGAAGGACTGCAAAAACAGTAGGTAAACCTAAGAGAGTGAGAGAGAGAGAGAGAGAGAGAGTAGAAACAGCAGGTTGGAGCTGTAGGTTGAAATTGAACCAAGGCTGCCCATTTGGAGGACTTTAACATCCGTACATGGGGAGCAACCTAACCGCTAGGCAAACTGGTGCCTCAATCTTTGCTGTTTTGCACATGTCTGTCCAAGCAAAAAGATAATTATGAAAAAGTCATTTTTTCTGTATATGTACTTTGTTAGCAAAGTTGAGTCTGGTTCTGTTTTTGTTATCGCTCTAATCTATGCAACTTCAACTGTAAGCAACTCAGAAACAAAAGCTTGCAGGACAGCAGACTTCTTTTTGCTTATCTTATTATTGTCCTTCCACGACCCAGCAAAGCTGTTCAGCCAGTTAAGCAGAGGATACTTTAATCATGAAGAAGAGCATCCACTCTTCTGTTGTATGTGACTAAGGATCACCTATCCTCTGATCTTACACATTTTATTGGCACTCATCTCTGCACCTCATCTTGTTCTAGTGCTGTGGTTACTTTGCAAAGTCCATGAATAATGCACTATTTCACCCGCAGCATCATTAAAGTCATGCTAGAGCAGTGTGATTCTGTGTCTCAGCATTTTGGGGTCATTTTCTTGCTCATAAAAGGCATCGGATATTTAGTTTTCATACAAATGCAACTAAAACTCCCAGAAATACATTTCTGAGTTACCCAGTTACTCTGATGTGGTGCAAATGGGACATTACTCCCTACAGTTTATATTTTACTGTAAGAGTTCAGATTGATTTCAGGAAGCAGTTCATTGGGATTTGAAGCCTTTTCTAAATATGACACCTGTAAAATCCCATCTGACGCCCTCTGCTCGCTCCCATCAGCCAGTGGCAGCTGTTACGCATGAAGTAACAATGGCTGACAGTCTGCAGGTCATGGTCATCAATGAGACAGGAATAAATCACATCTGACTCAGTGTCTGACAACACTAAAAAGACAGGCAGAAAAATTAAACCACATCCAAAGGTAATTACGGCGTTTTTATACAAATTAGGCACAGCTAAACTTTCAGGCAGAGTTTAAAATCTCTATTTTATGCTTCCTTTGCCAGACGGATACTATTTTTTTATTGTGTTGCATCGCCAAAAGAGAGGAGAAATGATGCAAGTGGAAGAAAGGCACTACTACAAGCGTGTACGTGTGGGTGGATGTCTGGCCTCTTTCCCTGGCTTCATCTCAAGCACCCCATGTACACATTCACTGGGACCAAGATACAAAAAGACATAAAAAAGGATGCTGCTATTACGAGTTATACTCACACTACCTACAAAACCTGAGCAAAAGAGCTTTTTTTCTCAGGCTGCTGGGATTTAGTTTCCGCTCCTTTGTAATATTCTGATGCAGAGATAATTTTTCTGACTGCACCACACACCGTGGATCCTGCAGCCAGGACACCTGAGGCCATCCTCATGCCATCACTGCTTACGTAATGCTACTCATGCCTCCTTGCTGTTCCCCTCACTGTGCTGACATTTGTGAGCACAAGCCATCTGTGAGTGAGTTCACACGGTGCTATACAAAGCACCCAAAGGTTAACAAAATCTCTGTTTGTTTGGCTTAAATGTCAGCTCCGAAGCAGCGTCAAGAGTGGATAAAAAGTGTTATAACTGTGAGCTGTGGGTTGTTGAGGCACTCTGATAGAGATAATTTTATATCTATGACAACAACCTAAAAGTTTTCATACTGCAAAGAGATAGTTGGCAAGATAATGAGAGATGTCTGGAACAGAAGAGAGCTCATGTGTTGCATTACACCTGGGATAATCTTCTGGCACAGGTTGAATATCTCTTTAAATACGTTGGGCTGCTAGAACCAAAGCTCTCACACAGACAAATCTGGAGGTAATTCCCCACAAACTAGAAAGACAGGACTGTAAATGCAATGAATACTAGACGAGCATGAACACGAGCAGCACTTATATAGTTGTATGTGCAAGTCAATGCAAGAGAAACATCCTGAACCTGCACAAATAAAACACAATATAAACAGAAATTAAAAAGCAGGTTATAGTTGCCCCTCCCCACTGATCAGGAAGGGGCAACTGACCTGCTAACTCTGCATGATCCAAGTTGAGGCCTGTCACAATTGATTATTAAGTCAAGTAATCCTAAAATGTGCAGTGTCAGTAGGATAATTTTACTTTTCCTGATCAGTCAAACCTTCCCTAAACCAGAATCAAACATGAACAGACATTTTTGACTCCACCTGGCTGTCTCTGATTGAGTACCAACAATAGCCAGTGAGACAGTGCAGACCAGGTAGTGTCACCAACTGTTACAGCTCACAAACATAAATGATACTGTCTTCTAAGTCAAGATTTCACCCACTCTTTCATCTTCATTTTGTCCTTCACTGCAAACAGACAGCACACCAGGACAGCAAGCTGAGAATGTCGAAAGTCCTCCATTTTTGTTTTTTTTTCCTGAAGTTTGATAATGCATATCTGTGAGAGTTCATGACTGTGGATCACAGTTACAACAAACAGTAGGTCTGTAGTCTCACAATCTGGCTGTAACATCTAGTGTAGCGCTTCTCAACTGGTGGGTCAGGATCCAAAAGTGGGTCGCAAAGTGTGACCAGTTGGTCGCAAATGTTAATGTTAAAAAGTGTATGACGTACCAAAGCTCTTAGTGAACATATGGTACATCCATACATTTGCTTTAGGTTTTACTGTGATGACCAGTAAATTTCAGTTTTTCCCCCGATAACTCAGCTATCATTAATCAATAAGGACATTTCTAAATTAGTAACCAAATTTCCATGCCGTCTTGGGAAAATGGAGTAAAAAAAACTAGCAATCTATCAACTATCAATCTTTGTTTGTATAGCGCCAATTTATAACCAAAGTTATCTCAAGACACTGGAGGAAGAGGGCAGGTCTAGACCGTACTCTCTGTTGTGGCCAACTATAATAAAGATCATTGTTAATCCCCTATGAGCACATTACTAGCAGTACTCAGCCCTGTTACAGTGGCAACAAAACCTTCCCTCTTAAAGGGCAGGAATGTTAAGCAGACCAGATTCATGTTGACAGCCCTCTGTTGAAGCTGAGCTGGGATTAAAAAGGCTAGTAGGAGAGGGACAAGAGAAACAACAAAACAACAAATAAAAGATAGATATATGGCACTCGTGGCCATAAAATGATCTCCCATTTTGTAAAATATGGATATAACGTCAATAATGAAGGTAGAAAGATGTGGAAAATTAGCAATAACGGTAAACAGATCAATGCAATGTTAACATTAGCAGCTAGAATTAAAATAAAATAGAAAGAATAATAATTTTAGAAGTCGAACTGCTATTAGGTTCAATTTTACTGTTCAAGTAAATTACTAATGATTGATTTTGAAACCTGTTTTTTTTATTCTGTCTCTTTTCTCTATTATATTGTGTTCCATTTAGGGTTCACACAGCAACATTTCATTAAAATACATTTGTTTGGTTGAACATTTTTATACACATAGGTCACAATTTCTCACATGGAGGTAATGGTGGGTCCTGATGCTCAACCAGTTGAGAACCACTGGTCTGGAGAACTGGAGAACCACAGTGAGTATGTTTGGGGGATTATAATGTTGAAAAACTGGTAGAGACTGTTCTTATGCCTGTCATCTCCATTTTCGAGAAAATCAAAAAAGATAAGGCACAGATGGCCTAGTGGATGGGTTTCATTCTGTTAAAGGGATTTCTAAATGTATTTATTACATAAAACATAACATAAGAATCCTAAATGTGTCTGACAGAACTAAAATGAAATATACTATTCCTTGCTGTCATTGTGTAATAACCAAGTTACATAATGATTTTCCCAGTCATGACACCTTTGCATGTCAGTGATTGGTTAAACAAAACAACTTTTCTCTTTTTGTCTCTGTGTTAATAGTTTATTACATTCCTTTTGTGAAAACAGACCAGCATTTCCTGGATGGATATATTTCCTTATGTGTTAAAAAAAAAGCATTTCTGTGAAGGTGGTAAAATCAGGCAGGTGCCCTGACTTTATGGGAAATTAGACCATGACTCAGCCAGAGGTGCAGTTTATTCACGCTGCCATGATAACAGGAAAGACAGAAGGAGCCACCTGCCAGAGGACACGCTGGCCGCTACGACTTTAAGAAGAGCAGAGGAAAGAAGGAAGGATGGACGAGTGAACGTATGTGGGGCTGGGGAGGAGCAGCCATCTGCAGGCTATGTGCAGGTCTAAATCCAACTTTAAGTGTGCATGGACAGGAAACATCGCTAGCAAGTTTATAATCCTCTCGCACTGTCTCCTTCCATCAGTTTGATCTGGCTCTGACATGGAGTGTTTATCAGAGGGGGGCTGGGGTGTATAACATGAAATGCTAATCCAGATTTACTTCGTTTGTTTCTGTTGACTTTATGAGTTTATAGCCACCATGTTATAAACACAGCTAGCAGGCTGAGGGTTTACCGCAACTCTCGACTGCAGCATGAATGTTAGAACAAATAAGTCAGCACATTAAGAAAAAGGTAAATCAGCAGTTAAATTGAGTTATGGTGAATACACTGTCTGTGAGAGCTTGAGGCTAGCAACTGAAGCCAATTAGCTGAAATAAAGAACTGAAACAGAATCAGTTTGCTAACTACAGTGAAGGTTTTTGTGAGATTTAATAAAAAAGAATATGAACTATGTTTAAAAGTAAGCTTTAAAAGTGTCTCTGTGTCCATTTTGTAGCTATAAAATAAAACCAACCAAGCTTACATCTTTACATCAAGCTAGGCTAACTTTTAGCTAGTTGCAGCAGACAAATGTGTGCAATGCACTTTTCAAAACCCTAAACCACTGATCATCAACTGGCGGCCTAGGGGCCAAATCAGGCCCCAAAGCATCCTGTCTGTCCCCCAGGAGATTATTACATTCAAAAAAGCAGGAAAAGAAAATGTTGTGGTTTTAAGAGTGTCTTCAGTTTTAAATGTCTGCAGCTGTTACATCCACCCCAAAAACAATCATCATCTATTTTTACAGAAACTCACTTGTAAATATTTTTTTAAAAATGTGTTAAAACTGGCAAAAATGGCTGGATAAAGTAGTGTAAAGGAGTTAAAGATTGGAAAAAATGGGCAATAAGCATCCAAAGGGGTTGTGGAGTGGCTAAAAGGGAAAAAAAAACTTGCAGGAAAAGTGGTGAAAAAAGGTTAAAATGTGGCAAACCATCAGTGTAAATGGAAAAGGGGTCAAAAGGTATTTAGAAAATGGGTTAAAAGTGGCAAAAGTGGTGAAAAAGTAATGAAAAGTGGCAAAAATAGACAAAAAGGGGCAAAAATGGAAAAGGGAGGGATACGACAGGTAAGAAAAGTGGTTTAAAGGAGTTAAAGAATGGCAAAAAAATCAGGTTAAAGAGGCAAAGAAGGGCAAAAAGTATTAAAAAAATGGTAAAAAGTGGCCAAACGGTGCAAAAATAGCCACTGGTAAAGTAGTGAAAAGGCAGGAAAGTGGGTTAAAACCGCAAAAAGTGCCAAAAAGATACGATTTTTCTTTATTAGTCCCACAAGGGGAAATATCAAATTTCAAAATGGGTTAAAAGTGGCACAAAATGTAGCAGAAATACAATGAAGCTGTGAAGTAGTGCAAAGTGTTAAACCTGAGTTCATACTGGTGCTAAATCATAATAGTTGAAGGCCCATTCTCTACGATTTTCAGGAGTCCAGCCAATTCTGTGGGCAGGCCTGTCTCCTTGTGGTCTACGACATTATAGATCAGGATAGACCTCACTGGTAATGCCTAAAAATGTTCTTCATTTTGAAAGAAAATACTAATAAAACAATATGTTAATCAGAACAAAATATTGATTTAATTTTTCTTTATTTGGAAGTCCGGCCCCCAGAGACTCTGTTGAGACTAAATCTGGCCCTTGTGCAAATGTACTTGATGACCCCTGCCCTAAACCCATAGTTTCAGAAGTAAGTTTGAATAAGATTTTAAGAGATACTCCTTCCTAGTCCCTATAATTTCCTTTGATATAAACTAACAAACAATTAGCATAGCATTTTAGCTACAACCCTGGGGGGACAAGGGAGCTGAGCTCTCTCAAAATGTTTAAAATTTACCTCGCAAATTTAAGAACAGCCACTCCCCATTACAAGACTAAATTTTTACATAGAAGATTAAATTACACTGAATTACACTTACGGTGCCCATAAAAAGTATTCACCCACTTGGATTTTTTACCCTTTGAGAGTATGAATCAACAATTGTTTATATATATATATATATATATATATATATATATATATATATAGTTTTTACAAATTGATCATGATTGGTCGATATAATGTTTACAATTTTTTCTTCACAAGCAAACCTTCTCCGTAGTCTCAAGACTTTGTGCCCTGCTATGCTAACTGGCACCATGATGTAAGCTTTAGCTGACAATGTAGACTCATTATTATTTCAATAAAGATTTTTTAAAGTCAAAACTAAGAATTTTACCCTAAAATGTTGAACCTTTTTCGCTCTCAATAAACTAATATTGATACTATACTCTCAGTTTTGCAGTTTCATACCTCACTGATTTTTTCTCTTGCACCTGGCAGGCAATCAAAGATATAAATCTGCAAATGTAATAGAATCCTGTAGGTTCTTTTGTTTTCCTGGTCGATTTCATCCCCCAGATTATACATGGTATGCAGGCAGTGCAGGAAAATCAATCCACTTTCATTAGCTGCTGCTGATCTGGATGCAGGGTGGGGGGTTGAGTGAGAGAGAGGGAAGGCTGGTCCCATCATTGCACCAAGAGCTGAGCTCATACATGCATGAGTGCAGCCACCCTCACCCACGCAGCACACAGCAAGAAAAAGACCACCATCATACCAGAGGCGTACCCCCCCACACACACACGCACACTGAGGCCTGCACTGCGTACATGAAAGGAAAAGAGGGCTTGAAAGGAGATGCTCCACGTTTGATCTGGATGAAGGGTGGTTTTTGGAGGGGTGGGACTGGTGGAGGACTGCACCCACAGATCAATGAAAGTCCTGAGCTTTAACATGTCGCACATGTGAGAGGTACCTTCTGGTCTGTGAAAATGTGCTAAAAGCCCCTGTCAAGGTTGCTGTAGGTGTGAACTACCCCACTCTCCATTTTACTACCCACTGACACACATTTGTGAGGATCAAACGCTGCAAAGCAGCAAGAAAAGGGGTCAACCATTATTCACCAGCTCAGCCTAAAATGCAAGGAAAACATGCTTTAAAATTCTCCAGACACGTGTGAATTTTAGCTGATTTAATCACAGATGGCTGGTCTATTTTTAGCACAGCCTCAGAGGGCAGATTTCTACTCAAAGGGGCGATCTGCAGCGACGGCGGCTGGCTCTCAGGAGCCGCGACTCTGCCACACTAATCCTGTGGAATGCCTGCTCTGGACGGAGAGGCTTGAAGACTGCCAAGCCATTGCCTGGCCTATTAAAAAGAGAGCTGCCTGCCAACTGTATGCATATGGCATTAGAAGAGAAGAACTAGATATGGTCGCCTCATTTCTCCTTCAAATGGCATTAATGAATCAGCGACTGGAGTCGCAGTTATGAAGAAGTGCAGCATGAAAGTCGCAATACTAATAAGCTACAGATTAAGTGTGGAAGCAGCGATGTGCTTCAGGGCTGCTGTGAAAGCTGTCAATCAAAATAAAGAGAATGAATGTTTTGCACATCAGCAATAATTGAGGCAATTATAAATAGTACGGCTCTGTTCCAGTGAGACACGTGGCACATTATGTTTTTATTTTGCTTCATCATCATTTAAGCTGAGTTTAAAAAAATGTTGTAAATGAAAAAGAAAGCAGTATTTTAGTATTCTTACAGACTAATTAGCTGGAGGACTCTGACTGAAACCAGGTCAGTCTTGGATGAACTGAGGCGCCTGGTGACCTTTATGTTCTTAATCCTGACCTGAATCTAGCTGGACATTTTAAGAAACAATTTGTTTATGCAGGAGCAACTTGAAAGGTTTGGCACCAGTCTCATATTTGCCTGCCAATGATTGAGCTACAGCTTGAAACCTTAATTAGCTTAGCATATGTCTGTAAACAGAAGGCAGGCTGATTCAAACAAATGGAGTAAAACACCTCTATAGCTGTCTAATAGAGAGGACACAAATCCTACCCACATAAAGATGGACAATTTAAACTGATTCGACAAAATATACAGTGCAATCCATTTTTTCAACCAGCAAAGGGCCTATCTGCTGTTTGACTTCAGACGTCTTTATAACCAAAAAAACATTACTTGTATTAAAAAGCGTATTATAAAACAAGTATTGCTGTATGTACTGCATAGAGATGCACTAATTGTGCAAATTATAGGTGATACAATTTTTAAAATAGCAATTTAGCAGTTGTAAATATTGATACCAACTCCAGCTTCCTCCCACCACCAAAAACAGACTCATTAGGTTAATTGGTGTCTCTAAAGTGGTCATTGGTGTGAATGTGAGTGTGCCTGGTTGTCTGTCTCTATATGTCAGCCCTTTGATTGACTGGCGACTGGTCCTGGGTGTACCCCGCCTCTTGCCCTATGACAGCTGGGATAGGCTCCAGCCCCCCCGCGACCTCCAATGGGATAAACGGTACAGAAAATGGATGGATGGAAATATTGATACCAAAGTTTATTTGTTCGTTAGGTGTGATTGGTTCTGTCCAAGCAGCAATTGGACAGAGTGTTGTACTCCGCCCATCTTTGTTGCCTTCCATGTTTTTGTTAACTGAGGTGTCTTTTTATAAAAAACAGAACACCATAAGGTGTAAGTACCAAACAGTACACCAACATTTCATTTCTGTCAATGAATTTCACACATTTGGGAAATTTATACATGAAAGTTAAATGTTGGTTTAGTGCACACCTAAATTCAAAAAAGGCATGTAGACCACAGAGGTGGGCAGAGTACGACGCTCTGTTGGATTCATACCTTGATGGATTCAGTGGGAAAATACCGTAAGACTCAGATTTTTACGAACCTTATTTAGCCGAGATGCAACGACTGGAAAAGAAGAGAATATCTGAAATCTGTTCGGGCCATATTATTCACAGATGGCATATGTTTGTCAACCAGGCTGACTAAGACTTTTTTGCACAAACTTGTCCTCTCATCTCTTGGGGACCAAAAAGTAAAAACATAATTATTCAGAGACAAAAACTCTTCAAATGTACACATATTCAAAAAACTTTGTGTTGGCTCACAGGATCTCTGAGCTTTACAAACCGTCTCCTGCATGATCTAAGTGTAAAGACATGCACAGTTTGACACAGCCTGCCATTGGTTGCCACAGCCCAGTCACAATGCAGTGTAGGATACAAAACAGACTCTATGATGGATAGCATTAGCTGCTAGTGGCAGAAACAACTGAAAAAATGCTTTTAAAAAATGTCTAAAAAGACTTCAATATTTGAGTTACTAGAGTGTCGTCCTCTACCAATAAAGGTATTTGAAAAAGCTGATTAAAAATGCTAATGTATCACTGACATGCAGAGTATTGGACAGATGGCAGCCACAGCTACAGACCTTTATTTAGCATTTTACTGCAAATACACTTTCTTTGGTTTGTCAGGATAAATGCAACTGCCACCAATAGACAGGAAGTAATTTAGCAGAGTCTTTCTTCCTCAAAGAAATAAAAAAAAATACTGGTTCAAAATCCCACAAGGGGTTTGTGTTAAAAAGCCATTAAAATTTAAAAAAGGATTAAACATGCCGAGGTTTCATGCTTCTTTAACCGACTTAGACCCCGTGTATGAGGTCATCTAATGGTAGGATAATTCACAAGCTGCTGCCTGAATTAAGCGGTGTGAATTTCAACATAAATTGAGTGTCAAAATGGCTTTTTTTGTCAAGACCGTCCCAACTCCTGAGGAAGAATAGTGAGGAATATGCCAATGGCTTGTTAGTTGCTCCTGACAGCTCATTATTCCCTCGTAACGACCTCCTTTTGTTCGCAGTGGGGTTTGGTTTATGAGTACCAAAACCGCTAGGATAGGTTTCACTCAGCCCTGAAGCCAAGAAGGCCAGTCTGTCTTTAAAGACAGCTTACCTCACACTCTGCCACCAGAGGCAACACATCAATCAGAGGATGCTCTCAGGTTAAGTTTCACCGTTTAGCAGCACCTATAGACACATGAGCTCATGGGGCGCTACTTTGCCTGCTCTCGTTGTGAATCACATTTTATAGCAGAGCCTTTCAGTTCACTGGTTTATGGAGTCATAGCTGGATGCCAAAGCCAGTAAAGAGGACAGTTGTTCTAAATGCACAAAGATGTGCTGTAAATCCCTGAGGGGAAAAACACTGAGCAACACAGCTTTCATCACTCTTCAATAAAAAAGTATTCTTTTATTGCAGAATGACTGCCAGTCCTTTTAAAATATGAAGTGCAAGAAATAGTTATAAACAAGCTGAGAAGGAAAACAATCTCTGCAAGAAAACTGAAAAAGATCTTATGAGTGAAAGAGGGGCTGATGAGTAGAGCGGCTCTCTTTGCAGCGCCTCCACTGCGACCACCAGCAGCAGGTGGGGCGCACAGATAATCCCTCTAACCAGTTACATCTTATCAACCACAGATCTCATAATTAACCTGCACCTGTTCAACCCTGAACCAGGACAGGAAGTGGAACAGGATGTTCAGTTTACCTCAAGAAAGATGTTGTCAAACTACACAATCATAATAACCTTAATAGTAGACTTGCTAAACTGATGGATTGGTCAGAGTCCATGTGTGTCATCAGACAGGTCCATCTTTCCAAGATGAAATGGTTAATTCCCAGTCAAAATCAGCCAGACCAATCAGCATCATGTGAGGTCAAAGAGGCATTAGCTACAGCCGTAGTTTAGCTGAAGTGACTGTAAGCTTGTAAACAATGGAAACCAGTGAGTTTAGCATGGATGCCGCTATAGAAATGCAAAGAACTGTACTAGAAGTTTTTCTTGGTGGAAAATATGTCTTTGCTCCTCTTTTGATGGGCTTTCGCAAGAGTTTAATTTTGCAACAGCCTCTAATAATATTAAACAATGAGAACAGCTGCCTGCCGAGCTTGACCTTTTATTGATTTTATAAATTAACTATTGTCAATATAATTAAGCAATTAGCAGACTCAGTGCAGGTGCATCTACTAAATATTGACTATATTGGATGGATATTTAGGCAATCACTTATTTTACCTTACACATTCTTTTATTTGATTGACATCACACTGTAGAAATGTGTTTTCACAATAACATTAGAGATTTTTTTTTTCAAAAAGCCCAATTATATTGACCATGATTGATTTAAAAATCAATAAATACATCAAAAATTTCTGGCAAACCCAACAACATTGTTTAAATTGCACAAAAACATCAAGAATGCTTTGGTACCATAGCAACACCAGTGTTTTTGTGAAATGTAGACAGTGTTTGATCAGTGAAAACAAGACATTAACCAATACTGGACGTCTAGGACTTCTACTTTTGTTTCAATATTATCAAACAGGTATGGATATCTCTATATATTCTAACTTTTTAATGGGGTATATTTTGCAGCCATTATTGCCATCATGCTCTTGCCCAGATTTGCTTTGTTTTTGTGCAAATTTAGAATAAAAGATCACCTAAAAGTGTCTCTAATCAGTAGCTAATTTTGAACTGATGCCCTGGTTTCATGTTCACAACACAAACTACCACGTGTTGAGAGTACAGCTCTGTAGTCATTAAGCAGCCGTCTTTGCTTTCCTGTCCTTCATAAAAACTACTCCACACAAACTTGAGCTGGCCTGCGTCTGTGTGAGATAGCAGGTGTGGGTAAATCATTATCAGCTTTCCTGTGTGAAGAAGTTATTCTAGTCCAATCCCACGAGAACACCTTTAAAAAAAAAAAAACGTCCTCAGTGACACATGCAATAATTGGACTGAGGTACAGGAGTCTCATTCAAAGACCACTAAGATCAGTATGTTCTAAATGTTGTCGCCACACAATGACTCAACATCAGCGTTTGTTTCAATGTTGCGAAACTGATCAGCTCATTTATTTCTGCACCTCTTGAACTCTCCATGTCTGAGGTCACAGTGAAATGTAGAACTGCGAGATCAGATAATGATTTGGATTTTCCCCCTGTCAGAGTGCGAGACCTGCCTTGCTGTGATTCACCGTTATCACGGCGAGGAGTGCGGGAGGCGCTGCCTCGAGTCTGATTTGTCATGAGTCACTTGTGTTCCTCTCTTGCAGAAAATCTGCAAACTTCTCCCTCTCTGCTCTGACTTAACTTTTCTTCGTCTGTGATGCTCACCTCCAAAAAGACGTCAAAACGAAGCCTGGCTTTATAAAGTTAGAGAATGTGACTTTTCTGCTCCCAGCTCATTTGCATCTCTGCTCTGGCGCTCCTGATTTGTCAGTGTCTGAGGTGTGCTCATCACACGCAGCGACAAATTTAGGCTCTGTGCTTTTGTGTCCATGGTAACTGGGAGGTAAGGTGAAGGCTTTTCAGTTGGGGAGCTGCTGGTAGACAATGAGCACACAGGCACGTGCACTGATTCACAAAAAATAAACAACCAATGCTCCATGCGCCCATAATTGCGTCGCTCTGTGGCTGCTGTTTGTTTCAATCAGACTGAATCTGCAGATGAAGTCGAAAAACAGTGAAACAAAAGGCCGCCCCCGGCCTGTGCGTGCCCTCCAGCGACCGCCTGCGAGCAGCACCTCCTGCAGTTGTCCACCTCGCTGCTTTGTGGATGTAATTTCTTTGTTCAGCAAGGCGAGGAGCTGACGTCAAATCGCCTCCTTTGTTTCAAAAGCGCCTCAGCTGCATTGTTCATCTAGTGTGAATTCTTCAACCTGCCCTGGAGTAACAATGAGATAAATGACCAGATATTTCAATCAGTGCATAAAAGAGCAAAGAAGAAAGGAGGAAAGAGGAGCAAATAGAGATGTAACCTGTTTTCTCTAAAGAAAAGAAGAGGGTAAAGGAAAACCCTGTTTTCAGAGATACAGCATTTGTAAGTTTAAAAAACACTCATTCAGTTTTTTAGCCTCAAAATAAACAGAGGGACTTCTAAGGGGCAAACATTTGAGTATATAGATAAAAAAGGCAAAATGTTAGCATCTCTAGCTCCTCAATTTAGAATATTTCCTGCATTTTCTGTCTTTCCTAGCTGCTGACTCAGCTCTAATTTCAGTTTTCTAAAACTTTAACTTCTGCTATTTCCATCAAGGTCATCCACAGATTCACTGATAATTAAAGCAACCCCAGCTCACTTTGTTAATCTACAAGCATCAGGCTATCCCATCTCATTTCTGTGGTTTGTCTCAAAAACAAGTCCTCCTTCATCAGAGTGATCATCTGGATATGCACCTGACAAAGCCACTTCCTGCGCCGCTTTCTCACAGGATCAATAGCCGGCTTGTGCAGAGGGAGGAAGACGAGGGTTCAGAGTATCAACGCAGTGTTGACATATCTGAAAATGAGCTCAGAGAGAGAGCCGGAAACACAACACAAGGGAGTTAGTGTGCTCAGCAGAGTCAATGAGCTGTTTGGTTAAAGAGCACCACAGTAAACAGAACAGCTGAGGAGAGGAGGATGAAGGGCTCTCGGCAGGAAGGAAATCTTCACCACCAGAGAGAGAGAAAGAGAGAGAGAGAGAGAGAGAGAGAGAGAGAGAGAGGGAGAGAGAGAGAAGAAAAAAGGACGGAAAGGCTGAGGGGCAATGACTTTAACATTGATGGGGCCCCTGGTGGATAAATGACTATAATTCAGAGTGCGTTCGAGTGAGGGGCTTAACCGCTCGACGACACCTGTTCGGCACTACAGAGGAGCCTTTCACTGAGGACAGGTGCCTCAGCAGCGGGCCGTCCACTTCCTCTCATGCTCTGCTCCACTCACAGCTGCTCTCCATTCAGGACTCAGACACAGATTCCTCACATGCCGGACGCTCAGCTCAGCAACCAGAGCAGTGAAGACCCTCAGCTGTGTGTTATAAAGACAGCTCAGGTGGACATGCTGCAGGGTCATTGTGTTTATGGTGATTTAGCTCCAGATTTGAACAGTTTAAGGGTAAAAAGGTGTGTAAATGCAATTTTTGTTTGATGAATTGAATACCACAACACAGAACATGATCTATACAGCATCCTGCACAATTACACATCTTTTCTGTTACTACTATTGCCAAGGCCGCCCACAAGAGGGAACAAAGGGAAGAGCTTTCTGGGACCCTTCCAAATGGGGGGCCAATGGAGGTCTGCAAAAATCTGGGTCCATTGTAAAGTTAAGCTGTGATACCCATCTTTTATATTTAATCTGAATGATAACCACTCTTATCAGAACAACAAACAAGTATTTATTTATTCATGTATTTATTTATGCTGTAGTATAATATAACCTTTCAAAATGTAAAGTGAACCAAACCAATTGGAAAGAAATGTAAGACTTCATAACTAAGCAAAAATGTCCACAAACGTCAGGATGAAAGAAAATGAATGAGAACTAAGATAACTTCCAGATAGAAATGATTGAGGATTCACAAAAATGGGTCACAAAGTAGCAAAAGTGGCTTAAAAATGGCAAAAAAATTGGTTAGGAACAATAAACAAGGCAAAAATTGGCAGATAAAGTGCTAAAAATGTGTTGTAAGTGAGGAAAAGGGGTCAAAAAGAAGCAATGATGGTTGATAGATGCCAAAAATTGGTTAAGAGGCAAAATAGATAAAAAAATAGCAAAGTTGGTCAAATAAGGGTGCAAAGAAGGGTAATAAGAGGAAAAAATTTGCAGGAAAAAGTGGTGAAAATGTGTGAAAAAGTGGTAAATACTGGTTGAAAATATTACAAAAATCTGGTGAAAATTGGTTAAAAAACAGTTGAAAGTTGCATAGAGGGGTTAGAATAAGCAAAGAAGGTTAAAAGGAGTTAAAATGGGCAGGAGAAAGTGAATACGGCTTTGTAAGTGGTGAAAATGGGTTAAAAATAGGCAAAAAAGGGTTGAAAGTGGCAAAATGTGGGAACAGAGACAGTGTGGGAGAAATTTGGTTAAAAAATGGTTAAAAGGGTTAAAAAAGACAAAATGGGAAGGAAAAACAGGTGAAATGAGTCGGCAAAAGGCAAGAAAAAAGGTTGAACGTGGCATAAATTGGTCAAAAGTGACAAAGAAGGGTTGAAAGTGGCAAAATATGCAGAAAAAGTGGTGAAAAGGATTCAATATTCGTGTAAATGGGTTGAACGAGAATACTGGTAACTATTGGTTGAAAGTGGCCAAAGGGGGTTAAAAATTGCAAAAATGGTCAGAAAAAGGTGGTGATAATGGGTCAAGGAGTGTCAAATATCGGCTTCAATAGGCATAAATTAGTGAAAAATAACAAAACGTCTCAAAAAAGTGGCAAAATTCTGTTAAAAAGTGGTGAAAGAGGTTTGAAAATATTTTCAACAATAAATATTTCCTACATTAGAACCCAATAAAAGCTTAACACACTCTTCAGATCCAAAAATGAGTTAATGTTGGTCCCAAATCACACCATTGCTACTTATCCAACACATATCAATCATTAATAAATCACAACCAGGTTCTTTTTTCAGAATAAATATGTTCAATAGAGGATTTCTAGACACAAATAAATGCTTATTATACTTTGGTCATGCCAAAAAATGATACAGAAATAACCATTTTATCTAAAAATGGCAGAAAACAATTAAGCAAAGCTTTTCTTAAGGCTCATGGTAATACCTTTTTGTTGCTTTTTGCCAAAACAAAGACCTGAACATCAAAATTATACAATAGCATCTCTAATAATGACAAAGAAAAGCACAAGCGCACACATCTTTCTCTAAAACTTGGCAATTTTATGGCATATTTGCTTTGAAAAATAACAAATTAATCCTTTTAAATAACCCATCTGCCCTTGTATGAGGTTGTTTGTGGGCTCTGACTCTGCACCCTTTAGATAGGATGGTTTTTTGGCTTTACAGAGTTGGTTACTCAGGAACGCAGAACAACAAAACCCATCCTTCTGGAATGATTTCTGTGGGAGTCTGAACACGTGTGCTGCTGTATGCATATGTACGCAGGGTCTGTCGGCTTCCTAACCGGCTCAGTGACCTGTGCACAAGACAATCCGACTGTGGGGAAGGGTGACGGGGGGGTCAAGTCAGTACATTAGCACAGATGAATAAAGACTGAGCACTGAAAATGTGAACTTCAAATACCTTGTGTTTTAAAGGCCCTTTAAAGGTCTTTATGTTTGTGTGAGCAGGCAGAGAGCATGCGTGTTATGATAAACATACATCTATCTACAGTGCTTCACATAGCAGGCATACCGAGGCACGTGTACGCACTAGCCATGCGTTTCAGATGTGGGCCAACTGGCTGTGGTCCAGCGGCAGCAGGGCTGGGTTTGTCTGCTCGGTCCCAGCATGCTGTATGTTTGAGGAGCAAGGTGCTGCGCTGCATAGCTGGAATTTTTTCCGTCTTTGTTTGGACCAAAAGACTGTGAGATTCATTTAAAGGGGCTCTTATACACAAGGGCATGTTGAGGCATGTCCATAACTGACTCTTATGGGGCAACTGCTCACAAACTGCTGCTGCTCCCTCCCTCTTCTTTTATTCAGATAAAATAAAATGAATATGCAGCAAAAACACCACAGTAACACATGAATCTGACACCTTAAAAGGAAGCTTCAGCCACAATCTGTATCAATCACAAACCTGCACTCCTAAATTTAAATGCTGGCATTGCACAAATGAAGTTTAGTAAGGCTAAGGTTTAAAGTTATCAAATAAGTCTACAGGAAAGTTAAACTCTGAGGTGATATCAGAATTTTAACACTTTCATACTTTTGGACACCCTGTGTTGTAAAGTTAAAAAAATCTTAGTTATGTTAATGATCAACAGTTTCTAAAAGTATCAAGGCTTTAAATTCAGGTCTTTAGCTGTTGCATGAGAAAGAGGGACCAGTGTTAACATATTTGTGCGATTTAGACTGTGGGAAAAGGTTGTCTGTTAATTTGTCAGTAAAGATTTAAGTAATCAACAAGTATTTGGTACCTAGGACTTGCATTTTTGTTCCCCTGTGAGATCAAAACAGATGTTGATATTCAAAAAACTGCAATGGAAAATTGCTTTATGGACTAAAAACAGTATGCTTGAGGTACCCTTTGATATGGGATTATTGAATTCAATTAAAGAAAGGGAAAAACTTGATACTTGATGCTGAAATGCTTCAAGGCTTTTTTTAAGGTCTGCATGACCACAGCATGAAAATAAAGGCATCTAATCGCTTAGCGCTCTGTTTTTTTCTTGTTTTTTTCTCGAGTATTGATATTGTTTGGTTTTTGCTTAGGAATGCACAACAATATTGGCATGGAATCAGTAACCACAGATATTAGCTTAAGAAGGGAATTATCAGTATCATATCTGCCAATATTCTGGCAATAAAACATCAGGTGTAAATATTGGCTGTATGAACAAATTAGTCAGTGGAGTTTTACCTCCAACTTTTGCAATCCACCTCCAGCCAATCGGAGCATTTCCACTGCCTGTGCTCCAGTCTGGCTCCAGCACGTTCCAGAAACACCACTCTGCTTTGTTAGAGATATGCAGCAGGTCTATTTTCGTCCCTGGCCAATAACAAACTGCACTGATGACCTTAGAGCAGATCCAGCCATACAACTGGAGAAATGTACAAATTATCCAGTCATCTTTTAAAATATAACACAATGCATGGACTGCCAATCATAAATCACATCTGTATCAACATTACGTCTCATCCTGCAGCACAAGCAAAAGGTAAGTGGGAGGTCACAGAGCTGCAACGGCACCATTGATGAGGAGAAGTGAACTTCTGAGGTAGAAAACCACGTGAAACAACAGATCCTTTGTCGCAAACATTGACCTGTAATTTCATAATAGACTCACCCATGGTGGAAGCAATAATATCATGGAATCATGTTTAAATAAATGTCAAATCAACCCCGAAAAGGTGAAATAACCTGCGGTTGACGTACTTTTCCTGCGTGAACTTACAGTTCCCCGTGATCTCTGCCCTTTTGTCTCAAGCTGATCAGCGCTACACTGATAGCACTCTAGACATCATCATCATTCCTTGCAATTTAAACCTTATGTGTTCATCCTCAGACTTTAAGTTGTGTTTTTTAAGGACTGAGGTTTTTGGTCTAAACTACATTTACACATCACTATTTGTATCAGCTAAAACTGACTGGAGAATATCCGCATATTGGCTATTGGCAAAAATCCAACATCATGCATCTCTATTTCTACCATAATCATACTGAAAGTTAAAATTCTGGTATTATGACGGCCATATTTTCTTGAAAATGCTGTCAAAAAAGTAGAAATGATTAACTGAAAATGACATCCACCTTATAATCAAACCTGACTTTCTTTTGGGAAAAGAAAACAAAAAAAAAAATCATTCACAAACCCAACAACAGCAAAGCAAACCACATGCGCAGGTGATTTCTCTTCATGTAGAAAGAAGTCAAACAGTAATTGCAGCCATTTAAAGTGGTTTTCTGTCAATGACTCAGGTGATTGAATGCTGAATCAGAGCTCTAATACTTTCTACAAACCACAAACTGCCTCTGACCACATTTTCACCTCATCCTTGACCACAGAGCGGTGAAAAGACAACCTGTGTGGTTAATTACTGGGACAAGCATTCACGGTTCATGCAGAAGTCAACCCGAGTTCTTAAAAACTACTTAGAACTGATCATGTCTGAGTATTTAGGATGTATAAGCTGCAGCTGGATGAACCCTGAAGGCCGCTTTGCCTGTGAATCAAATAAAATCAGTCAGTTTCACGAGTCTTTCATAAGCGATGAATTATGCTTGAACTAGCTGTCACTAACAACCTCCCTCGCAGCGGCAGCAGAGGAGATGATGTGACCTGAAAGTGACGCGTGGAGAGCCGGCCCGTCACATCGAGAGGCTCAAACATCTCAATGAGAAAATCCACCTAAGAATTTTAAGTGCCCCTCAGACTTCTGAGTGTTTCATCTTCCTCCTCCTCCTGACACAAGCGCCCGGCCGGTGATCTCGTTTTCTTTCTCCACGCCAAGCAGCTGTCACAATAGTGCGGCTCATAATATCATGTTGTCTGTGTTGTCGTGCAGCTGTGTGAAATGGTCAGAGCACTTTCTCTCAGCAATGTCATCATCACAGCTGCACCTCTAAAGCCTCCCTGCTTCCTCCCAGGAGATCTGCTGTGATTACCTTATCCTCAAGCATCTCTCCGTCTGGCTCAAACTCTGAGAGAGCAAACAAGTCAGAGCTAATTCACATCTGACAAGAATCAACGGATATAAGGGTAAGAATTTAAATATTAAGATGATAGAAAACAGAGCTGTAATTAGAGACAGTTTCACCATTTGTGTATTTATTCATGTGTCATTTCATCGTATAGTGCCATTGAAATTGTATAAAGTCATATCATAGCCTGTCATACTGTATGATGGGATTCCAGATTTCACTGTATTGTATCATAATACTCTGTCTTGTGTTGTACAATATCATATCATATCACATTCCACTGCATCGTATCCCTTTGTACGACCGTACAAAATCATATTGTGACATATATTTCTCTCAAATGTATCCATTCATGTTGTATCATATCCTATCATACTGTACTGTATCATACTGTATTGTGTTGTTTCATATTATTGTACTGAACCCTATCATACTGAATCGTCCTTACCCTAATGTGATGTATCACAATAAAGTGCTTCCTCTTATACTGCATCATTTTATTCTACAGTATTTTATTACCATAAAAAAATCATTTTATGTCATTTGGTATCATATCACATCAAATTCTATCATCCATCCATCCATCCATCCATCCATCAAAATTCATTGTATTGTACCCTATTGCAATGTATCATTTCTTGTTGAATCCTGTCATATTTAATTGTATTGTAAAATACTATATCATAAGAAATCATATCCTATCCTATTATGCCGCATCATGTTGTCTCATGTTGTGTCGTGTCCAAGCGGCAACCGCCGGTCCTGAAAAATGAAGCCAATGTGGAAGTGCAAAAAATTGCAATACCACAAGTGTCCACTTGAGGCTGGCTGCAGGAGCACTAGAAAGTCCCGTACACAACACGATAAACAGCCGGTTCTCACACAAGAAATAAACCGGTTTACAGCCTGGTTAAAAAAAGAACAAACGTGTCTCATTAGCTAATGTCTTCATGTCCTCTCACTATACAGGGGGGAGTTTTTTTGTATGACAATCGTTTTGGAAAAACCTCACCGTGCACTGATTGGTGCGCCTCATTTGATTTGATAGCTTGACAGGCAGAAGCTACGTTTCTGTCAACCAGAATGTTAGCTAGTAAGCTGACAGGAAGTCGAGTTAGTGGGCGGGCTGTTAGGTTGATCCAAAGTTCAGTTGAGACAGCAATTTCAATATGTAAGCCTCTGCAGATTGGCTTCAGAAGCTGTTTGACCAATTTAATCAAACGACTGACGTCACACAGACTTTGTCCAATTCTTTCTACAGTCTATGGTTGTGTCGTGTCATTTTGTATTGTATCATGTCATGTTGTCTTATGTTGTGTCATCTCGTGACGTGTAGTGTCAAATCGTATCATGTTGTGTTGTTCCATGTCGTGTTGAATAGTATTGTATTATCTTGTGTCGTTGCGTGTTGTGTCATATGGCATTGTGTAGTGTCTTGCCGATCATGTCTGTCATATAGCGTGTCATGTCTTATCATATCATATCTTGTTTTCTTGTGTTTTGTTGTGTCTTTCCTAATCATATCACGTGGTATCTCCTGATGTCATGTTGTATCTTGTCATGTTGTATCAAGCTGTTTTATCATGTCTTACAGTATTGTTCTGTGTAATCTTGTGTCATATCGTATTGTATTGCTTGCTATTGTCGCATTAAATCAGACTGTATCTCACTATAATTCATCATATTTTACTGAATCTTGTCATATTTTATCCAGTCATTGATGTTATATTTGATATTATAGAGTAGCAAAAATTTCATATTTTATACTGTTGTAACAAATGCCTCAAAAGGGTTCAAAAAGGTGGATCATGTTTATTCAAAGACCAAGATCACATACCCATGGGCTTTTTTCCCCCAAAAAACTCAAAAATTGGATGCCACTTCAGCTCAGTGGGTATAGCAGGCACCCATAAGCAGAGGCTACAGTCCTCAACGCACTGGTTACGGGATCGCTTCCCAGTCTCAGTGCATCTATGGTGCATGTCCCCCCCCCATTCCTGTCTCTTTTTGGCTGCCTATCTGAATAAGCCAAAAAGCCCCCAAAATGATAAAAAATTATATTTAATTAACTTCCAAAATACTTAGTTTACCATCATAGATGAGGAAACAATATGAAAAAACTCTTTCTGTTGAACTGTGTTTGTTTTACTTTAAAGCATGACAGCAGAGTAGACTAAACAAAAATCTAACAGGTCATTTGTCACCGTGTTAGTCCAGACAACTGAACTTTTTTGGCTGTCTGCTAAAATCTACCTTCTCTGTGGTTTACACTAAGTGAAAGTGCTCTTATTTTTAATCAGGTTGTGGGTCAAAACTGCAGTTTGAGGTCTTTTTCTCATGCTAGCCTCATAAACATTGGGTAATTACTGGCTATCAGATGTCAACATCCATTTCCTAACACCCATAAAATACTGTGATTTACGCTCGTTTCCTCTTGTTTGTTTTGGTTATGTTCTCAGGCTTTCATTTTCTGCTTTGTGCCGCCGCTTTCATGTGAATCCAGATTCAAGTACTTCCTACTAGAGCTGACATGAAACACAAACTTTTTTACAGAGCTATGAAGTGTTTTCAAAGCAAAAATATCAAATATTCACAAATTCCTGTCACCTAAATTGACAAATTTGCTGTTTTTCTACATTTTGTTAAACTGTATGAATCATTTTAGGTTTAAATCAGCCAAAATGAGCGTTAAAAAATGTAACTACAATCTGCAGCTGTAGTTCATAATGCCTGAAGTGAACCACACTCCATGAATAAAGCTTTTATTTTGAATAAAGATGCTTCATTCAGCTCTGGAGTGAATGCTGCATTTTACTCTCTGACTGATACAAACAGAAGATTGAAGCAGCAGCAGGAAGTCAACATTTGTGTTAAACTTTAAAGATCTGTGAGTCCTCGTTCAATCATTCAGTTTCAAAGTCCATGAGTCTGATGACGTGGGACGTTCAGGAACATTCAGTAACTCGAGCCTCTGCAAGTAAAAAAAAGAGTGGGAGGTGCAGCTCCTTTGTACAGACCAGGTACTGAACATCATGTAGGTGTAGGTATGTGAAGGGTGTATAATGTGCTTACTGTTCTTTTATCAGCTTTATCTAGTGGCTTTTCCTTCCTTTGCACGTGTCTCTCCCCTCTTCACCCGAGCATCTCTCTCTAAGCATCGATGTGTTTAAATTTACTGGCCCGTCTCCAGCTCTGTCACCCTGAGTACATCAGCTGACTGCAGCCTCAGTGCTCGGCTCTGAGAGGCCTTCACACATCCCAAACTGCAGAGCGGAGGCCCGAGGGCTTTTCACTCAGCTGAACACAACCTCTCTCTCTGTGTGCATCACTGACCGCCGTTGTCGTTAGAGAAGGATGGGACAGCAGCACTACAACTCTCCGGATCTGGACTCAGGATGTCCTTGCGGCCTTTTTGGGACACCTGCAGGGGGACTGTGACCGTCTCTGTGATGGGACCGAGGGACGAACACACAGTCATTCATCAGCCATCCGTGGCATCGCTCTCATTCAGATACAGATACCCACTGAGACACAAAAGCCCCAGCTGCCTCAAGTGGCAGACTTACACACAACACTGGGCACCAATGCAACACAGCTCCATTTAGGCCTTAAAGGAACGCCCCATCACAGCCGCCACAGAGCCTCCCTATACATTGCTCTGCCCGGCTGCATACACAATGGACAGAAGAGGCCTCATCATGTGTGAAAAAGGGAGAAACAAGATTGATTAACACATGAGACAAACAAGCCTGATGTTTGAGTTAAATCAGCTTTTAAAGCTTTAGAGGAGTAGTTTCAAGAAAGTCTGAAACACAACAAGTCAAGATGATGGGTCCATTTCTTAAATAATAAACAAAACATTACATCTTTGTGTCTGTTGAAGGCTTTCGTTTGTGCAAAGCTAAGCTAACTGGCTGCTAAGCCTATAAACAGCAGACTTGACAGCCTGTTGGAGCAAGGATTAATTGGTAGTATACCAACATTTCTAAGTGTATAAACACCTAAAAGAAGGATTAATACCAGCAGGGGGGATTAAACACAACCTGGCAACTCAAGGGCAGCCAATTACACCGTTTATAATTCATATTTTCATTATCAAACTATGCTGTTAAAATTTCTACAGATGTTCATACAGTGAAAGAGAAAGTATTCACCACCTTTTATTGATTTTATAAACCAATCATTGTCAGTATAATTGAGCTTTGTTGACAGATAATTACAGAAAACATCTTTAATAATGTCAAGTAAGAACAGGTTTCTATAGAGTAATGCCAATCAAATGAAAATTTTTAATTTACAATAAGTGGCTGCAAAAATATTCACCTCCTTTAAAGTGACTGTCCTAATTCAATAGAGATCCAGCCAACTGGTAGTCTTACAATTCATTTGAGTGCAGTGAATGTGTCTTAAGTGATCGTAGTACAAAGACTCCTGTGTCTGGAAGGTTCAGCCACTGGTATATCAGTATTCCTGGCTACCATTACACCATGTAGACAAAAAAAAACACTCGAAAAAAAAGGTCACACGTGAATATGCTAGATCAGGCCCTCCATACAAACTGAGTGACCATGCAAGAAGGAGACTAGTGAGAGAGGCCACCAAGACACCTATGACCACTCTGAAGGAGTTTCAAGCTTCAACAACTGTTGCTCTGGTTCTTCCCCAGTCAAAGCTTTATAGGAGAGTGGAAAAGGGAAAGCCACTGTTGAAGAAAACTCAGTAAATCTGGACTAGAGTTCGCCAAAAGACATGTGGGAGACTCCATGGTCAAGTAGGAGAAAGTTCTTCGGTCTGATGACCAAAACAGTGCTTTTCGGCCATCAGACAAGATGCTATGTTTGATGGTCACCAAACACTGCACATCACCACAGACACGTTCTTCACTGTGAAGCATGGTGGTGGCAGCACCATGCTGTGGAGATGCTTTGCAGCAGCTGACCCTGGAAGACTTTTAAGGGAGAGGATAAAATGATTGTGGCAAAATATAGGAAAACATCCAAAGGGGTGAATACTTTTTATAGGCACTGAAGTTGGCTACTGTAATTGGCCATCCACAATCTCCACATAGTCCATCCACTCAGTGTTCTGTCCACACCATGTACTCCAGAGCAAACTGCTCCCTTTCCTGTATCTTTGGGTTTCAATTGTACTCACTGTGGCCTGTCTCTGACACATGCCAAAGGCACCACTATGTAAAACTTTGAGATATGAGCCATTTTGAGTGAAGCTCACTGCAGCCAGTGTCATTATGCACAGAGGCGACTGATCAAAACAAAAAGATAGATATGGAGATGCACAGAGCATCCACTCAATTTCAAAATAAAACAAAAAATACAGATTGTTGTTTGTTTTGGACTGCTGACTTCTCAGTTCCACTTCAGAGGTGGACTCAGTGGGCGATGGTGCACGCTGTGGACTTGGACCCTGCGGGAATTATGGGTCAGTCCATAATCTCCAATAATCATCTATTTGATCTACACTGGTAGGTGTTCTTCCTGCTGGCCCATGGGCTTGCTGCCCTATTTACTAGCAGCAGAGTCATCTGCTGGGGACCACCACTCGTTGATGCTTCCCTCACAGGACATCTCCTGGTGGCAGGGCAGTGCACAGAGACTTCTACCTGACACAGCCTATAGCTAGCAGAGTGTGCTCGCTCCCCAAGTCTGGTTCCACCATATATTATTGTTCTGATGTACAAAGTTCTTTTCACTTTATTGCCATCTGGAATTATAACAGCAATATAGACTTGAAATTCTGATTTATGAAGCCTGAGTAAGGCCAACAGTTAAACTGTATAAATCCAACATAAGAGGCGACTCATAAGGAAGTGGTATTGATTTTTCTGCCACTGAAGTGCTCACATATTGAAATAAAACAAGCAGCTGCTGGTGGACTGAGAGTAAAAAAGGCAGAAGGCCTTCGGCTGTAGTATTTAAAACATTGTTGCATGGAGGCATTCAGACTGTTAAAGCGTGGGAGAGAATGCAGAAAAGCTGAGTATCACCTACATCAATGAGGAGCGAAAAAACAGCACTGCATACACAGGATGTGTCAAAGTTAAAATGGACCACGGTCCATTCCTAAAAAAAAAAACACTCCCCTGGCTTGTGGACAGTGAATAATGGAGCTGTGAAAAACTCTCACATTAGCCCACTTTGGAGTTCCTCGTGACTCTGGGGAAGTCAGCAGTTGTAGCAGCGCTACACAACTGCGTGGAGGCCTGTAGGAGGACGATGCTCCCGAGCCGAACAAACCAATTACACCCCTGTCAGGGCCGAGGCACTGCACTGCATCATCCCACAGACACCACTGTCACACTGCGCGCATTAAACCGGCTCTCTAAGCCTTGCACTGATGAGCCACGAGGCCCCGGCATGTGTGGCCCCGCCGTCAGCCCTACCATTAAGCACTGATTGTCCTTTATTAAGGAGGGCAGTGTTGTTAAAACAAAAGGCCTGCCCCAGTCAGCACACTCTGGATCGCTGGAGCATGTGACTCATATTTGATTGCAGGGAGGCTGATGGCTCGACTGCTCTCACCCCATGACGCTCCCTCTGAGCTGGGGCAGCCTCTAGGACTCTGAGGAGCATTTACACATTCCTCCCAAGGCGGAAACACGGACCATTAGCATCACATGCTAACACAGAGGAGGCTCACACACAAGCTCTTTTCAGCATGCAGACATGGTAAAGTTAAAACAGTTCATGGGTTTCCTCAAAGCGCCCCTAAGGGTGCTTTTTAAACAGTCTTTTAAGTTGGACTAAAAGATTAATCCTTTAAATTAATCACTTTAAACACTTCAGTAAGGATGCATCAATGTCCCACTATTCAATTTAAAATCCAATACTGACTCATTTTTCACAAATAAATGGTGACGTACTATTATTTTAAGATTAGTTTTTGGCTTTTATGCCTCCATTGTAGATAGGCCAGAGAGAGAGTGGGGAATGGCATGCAGAAAAGGAGCCACAAGCCAGATCTGAACCCCGTCAGCCCATGTCAAGGCCTCTGAACATAGAGCACATGGACATGAGCGCTAGGCTACTCCTGCTGCTGCCTTTTCAAACAGCAGTAAAAAACATTTTGGCCTCACTTGTCCAAAAGTCTAAAGCTGAAGCATTACCACTTAAGTCACTTTTTATCAAGAAGTCATGTTTTGTTTTATTGTTAACTATAAAACTTCAAAATTGAACATATTGCTTCGATTTATAAAGAAAATAAGAAAATATTTTGCAGTGTTATTGCCATTAAACTGGAACAAAAGAATAAAATTTATATCAGTACATCCCTAAATTTCAGCATTGATTACCAGTATAAAAACTCAAATGTATGGTTTATAACACACTATAAGGTTAATACACTATTATGTTAGTGCATTTTATAAAAGCTAAGCCCCCCATGACCCAAAAAAGAAAGAATGATACTTTGCTGTCAAAAAGCTACATACATTTTTATTGTGTCATTAGAAAGACCCTAAGAAAATAGGTCCAAACACATTCTTTAAACAAAAGATCTTTGTATACTATTTAACAATGTTTAGTTATGATTTTAGTTTATATGTGCAAATCTAGTTGATAACCTCGGAGCAGACAAGCCTTGAGACCACTGGTTTCCCCCCAAGGGGGTCATGGACCCCAAGTTGGGAACCAATATGCTAGTATTAGTATGTAGACATAAGTCTTCAAAGTTTTCCCCCAGCACTTAACAAGATGCTAACATGAGAAGCTTAGCGGCTAGCATGTTGTAGTAACAGCATGGTATCAAAGTTTTTTAACAAGAAAATGAAAATACAGTTGTATGTAGGCTACTGAGGGTTCTACTCACATAAAACTACTCAACCGAAGCGAGAAGTAACCACATTAAGCACAATATTAATCTGCAAAGAGGAACAAATGCTGGCAGAGCTAGCTGCTAACATTAGCCACGTTTGACTCAGCATACAAGGCTCACATGATACCCACTGGAACAATGACCCTGTGATGAACTTGACTGTTTTCTGAGCATTTTCTTCTCTTGAAACTAGTCAGTTAGGTGTAATCTAAATTTTGCAGTCTGCAAAATAGGGAAATAGATGCCTGGGAACATCCTAAGGTACATATCAGGATAATGTTAACTTCATACAATCTTGTAGTGATCCGTCCTGATGTTTTATTTACAACAGACAATTGAATATCCCTAAATAGGTATAAGAGATTTGATGTCCTGAGGCTAGACCGGCTGATTAAGATCTGTATTGCTGCTTTCTATTCATTCATAAAGACAGTGTCAGAGATTAAAACCCTTCATTGATGTCTTGTAGGATTTAGATGTACAGGTTTTGTGATTGAAATTGTATTGATTGACTTATTAACACTGAAATTTTCAGTTTAATGATAAAATATGAGAACTGACACGGTATCACCCACGAGTCACATTGAGAGTTACATTTGTTGACAAGTATTACATCTGCTTTAAGTGTTACATAAACCATCTATTAGCTGTTTACACTTATGACTACACTTTCAATGGGTAAAGTTGAAGTAAGGTGATGAAGGTTATGTAATATTTGACTTCAGTGACAGCTACTTCCTTGAGAAGCAATGATTAACACTGAAATGATGCCATGCAGCAGCATTCCTGCGCTGCTTGTTGCAACAGAGCAGTGGGTCTGTGGAGGCGGCGAGGAGTCCGTCAGTGTGAAAGTGGGCAAGCAGGCCTGGTCGGGATGTTACACAGCGTCCAGTAATTACAGGAAAGAGATCTGGCTGGTTGCACAATGGGAGTGAAGCATTAGCTAACTACTGTCTGTCAGCCTCAATAAACTCCAACGGCCCTCACAAAAGATGCGTGCGCTTGACGGCCAAGAGAGCCGAGGACGGCCTGAAGTGGCACACGCTGTTCATTAAAGAGGTGAAGAATCTGCAGCCTTGCTCTGGCTCTGTTTATTATTACTGAGTGATCTGCTGTTGATAGAAACGTCTATTCAAGCTTTGGTCTGAGAAGTGGACCAGAAAATCTCAGGGACTTCAGAATTACTTCAAAATTTAACACTTTCTCACCAAAAGCTGATTAAAAATTAACTAAATTATCACCACATACCACTTTTTAACAAGGCAGTCACATGAAAAGTTTACAAGTTGGAACTAATGTCATTATTACACTTCATTTAATACTTTATACACTCATAAAGGCTATTAAAAGAACCGTTTAGCTGCCAGGTTGTAAAGAATCTCATTGTTAAAATGTTATCACTTCCAATCTAGTGATAATGCTAGCTAATGATGACTCCAAAGCTAGGCTTGATGTGGGATCTAAAGCTCCTGTCTGCAGTTTAAAGTTACATATCATCACATCTGCAAACATGAACGATGAAGGGTTCAACTGAAATGGTATGACTGTCAGTGTTTAGTCATAAATGTCTTTAAAGCTACTACGAGGATGTTTTCACAGGTTATTAAACAGTCTTAAATTGATACTTATGTCTCCTTATGGCTTATTAAAGCAAAAGAGACACTAGACAGATCATTTCTTTATTTATAGTTTTTTAAATGTCTGATATTTCTGCCAGAGGGTAGGGGCCACACTGCAAAGACAGCTTTCTTCTAACCATTTTCCATGGTAGAGATTTTTAATAAGTAATATATTTGACTGTTAAAAGGATGCAGGGTAAGGCAAAAAGGAAACATTATCAGCCAACCTCATCATGGTTTGGCTAGCTAAGCTGACCAGGGATCTCTGAGTAAAACTAACCGTAACTCTAATACATTTATTCCTTCTGCTATCAGATTACCAAACTCAGATAGAAGCTATTTCAACTGATATTTTGAACTATTGGGACTTATTTCTGCCAATTTATGATATTAATGAATGTTCTTATGTAACTATCATGACCCTTGTGGTCCTTCACTGACCTCTACTTGTTGATTTGTCAGTGCTGACATGATTCAGTCGAATGTTAATTACCATGGATATGGGTGAGCTGCAAATGGATTGCCTCTTTGGGATCAATACAGTTGTCTGAATTTGAATCTGAGATTGCTTTATCAAAACAGTTATTGTACAATTGTATTGCAATGTATTGGTTGTAACACATTTGACAATACTGTTATCAAGGATCACATGTGGCGTATACCATGGCATGGTTATGGCTATAATAGCCTATCATGCCACATCATTCTTATGATGTGGCATGGTTATGGCTATTGTATCATATATTGTTTTGTATGGCATGTTTATGAGTTCCATATCACATTTTTTCATACTGAATCTTATTGTATGATACCACATGGCATGGTTAAAGCTGATGTTTTGCATACTGTTGTATCATATTGTATCGTATCATAACATAGTTCATGGTAATGTCTATCATATAATACTGTATTTTATCGTGGCATGGCATGGCAGGGCGTGGTGAGTTACCCTGACATTTCCACCCCTAGTAGTTATGGTAATAAGCTGTAAATAAGCAGATGCTGATCCAGATAGTCTGCAGTAGTCAAAGGTTAAAAGTACATTCACACAATCTGGCAGCTCATAAGTTAGTGTTTAACAGATTGTATGACTCATCTGTTATGAAAAGCCTAATTAAATCATAAATTAAGTATCTATGAACACATTTCTCCAAAGTCATATCTACCTCATGAAAGGTGCCTCATAAAGAACTGCTGTGTCAAGGATTCCTTTGCAAAGGTGAACAGCTGTTACAGATGTTGCTCCATGTTGGTCTGACAGGGAGGATTCTGTGCATATCTACACTCACATCTCCACCAAACAGAAACAGGAGGACTTACACATCAAAAACTTTGGGGAGTTATGAAACTTTCATCAGAATTCAGTCTGTGGGAGTAAGAACAGGAGCATAAACCGGAGGATGAGGACGGAGGCGGGATGATGCAGACAAAGCGTCGGGACAAACTCATTGATCAGCAGCGAATGAGCACTGGTTCCTCCCTCGCTCTCTTTGTTCATCACAGCTTCTGCTTCTCAACCAGATGTAATTTGCTTCTGCTGTTTAGTAAGCCAGAGAGAGGAGGCTTCCTGATGACTCAAGGTGCAAAAACGAGGAGCTCACGACAAAGTTGTTTATGAATTCAGAGCACAGAGTCACATCTCCAGCTCCTTTCCTGTCAACTAGCAGCCAGTTTTATCCTGACAGAAAGAGGTTAAGGAAAGTTGATAAAGGATATTTCACATTTAGATGAGATATTACTTTCTCCTAAAAGCTGCTGTTGTTTCTAAATACATTTTATTTGCTTACGAGTCTCCCCTCGGGGCGTTTTCTAGTTTCATCAAGAAAACCAAAGACATTTTATGATCTTTTTCAGCGCCTGTGTCAGTGAAATAAAAGCTTCAAACTGGAATCTAACTGCAGACCAGACCCATTCACAAGGCATTGCTGGAAAAATACAGCACACAGAAACCACCACAGTTTTATGAGCTGTAAAATCGTTAAAATGCTATATTTAACTATATCTGAAGCTTTAAGGCTTTATGTTCTCCCCATGGTGTCAGAGACTTGTTATGTCTTTCTTTGCTTATCTTTTTAAATACTTCACTCAAGCTCTGATTAACATACATGTCAGCACTGCTCCTTTCCTGCAGCAGGTCGATGTGACTCAACACTTGGCCAAACAAAAGCGAAGGAATGCATATAAATGCATGAATGAAGTTAGTTTCATGCGCACATCTCTGTCCTGCCAGCAGAACAATCCATGCACTCACATAAACCAGAGACAAGGAAACGCTTCGCAATCAAAACAACAAAAACCTCCATGAATTAAGCAGGGCCTTCAAAGTGAAGCAATCATCTTCAATTCATCAGAAATAGGAGGACAGAGGATGGTAACTGATTCAAGGAGATAAAATCAAGCACCATACCATTTCTTAAGCACTTACTAAAACTTGAAGATATACAAGTTTAGAACTGCAATAGCAAAGGGCAAATATCTTGGCGTTTAAGAGGCTGGAAATATTTATTTTTGCAGGAAGAATGACACACTCAAGGCCGCCCATGGGGGGGGGGGGGGGGGTGTTCTGGGGCCCAGCCAAACTGGGGGACCTTGGACATCAGCAAAGTCACAGTCCATAGTAAAGTTAAATGTGATGACCATATTTCAATTTTAACCTGAATAATAACCACTCATATCAAACCAACAAAAAATGAATTCAATTTATCTGTGCTGGAATACAATATAGCAATTAACAAAACGTAAACTCCTTATCTTTAAACAGAAGTACCTTTGTAATATGTAATATTAATGTAGATGGCCACACAGATCAAACAATTTAGGAAAGTAATGTTAGACTTCATAGCTAAGCCATGATATGAAAAAGCATCAGGATGCCAGAAAATAAAGCAAAGACAAAAGAGACAATGGAAAATAACAGTCACACATGGAAAATAATTGAATTATCGTAAAAAAGAGACAAAAGAATCTGTTAAATGTGGTAAAAATGGGTTAAAAGGGACAAAAAATGAGTAAAAAGTAGTAAGTGGGATGAATGGTCAAAAACGCCACCTGTGAAGGGCAGAAAAAAATGAGTTAAAAGTAGAAAAAGAAGAAGTAGCAACAAGTGGCCAAAATAGTGGCAAAAATGGTGAAATGTTCAAAAGTGGCAAAATGGGGTTCAAATTGGCAAAGAGAAGTGGCCAAAAAATTTTTTTGATCACACAATAGCTTTTGCCACATGAATACATTTTGTAGGTCATAATAAATACATACCAGTTTCAAGTAACGGTTATCAGTATCACAAACTACAAATCCTCAGTATAGGCTCTGAAAAACCAACATTAGTCAACCGTTAAATTGTATGTAATCAGCATCTGCACACTCTGCATCCACTCGTACATCCCTTTGAAAATGCATTGGTGGAGGTTCCAAGTCTCGTGTTAAAAATAAAGCGTTGTATGCGGTTGATTCAGTGTTTTCTATCAGCCTCTTGCTACCGATATATAAACCTGTACATCTGCACTCTAAGAGGATTGCTGTGATACACTACCTCATCAAAAATAAGACTTCACACACTCATCTAACCTGTTATTATAACTGAATACCAAGGGAAACATGTCAAAAGGCTAGTGATGCTATCTGAGCGTCTTTATATAACGTACTGCTGATAAATACGAGCAAAAAAGCAGGCATACAGGGCTTAACAAATTTATTAGACCACCTGTCATATTTGTCTCAAAGACCATCCAGCATCATGAAGTGCTTTAATGTGGACTCTTTCATTTTCAGTCAGCTCTCCAGGTTTTACCATTTTGAACAGGAATGAGGAATTTCAAACTGAATTCACCCAAATTTGAGCTGGCTCACTGGGCGTCTCTGAGAAGTCATAAAATGAATCAAGCATAACATTCAACCACTAAAAATAATTTTTCTGTTCAGGAATGCAAGTAGATAACTATAATTTGACATATTCATCAAGAAATATTAATGTGCTTTACTATTTTTTCAGTTTTTTGTAAATCAATTTGAAAATTCATGGATAACAATAATAATTATATTTTAGCATTAAAAATATCATTTGGGTTAAAGAGCTTCTACATATTGGTGTATTAGCCATTGCAGAAACATAAAAAATGATTTTGGTAATTACCAATACTGTTAATTTAGGGCAGCTGTGGCATAAACCTTACTTTGGTTAGGGTTAGGGTGGTCTAATAAATTTGTTAAGCACTGTACATAAAAATTTTGCATTCAGTAAGAGGCAGAGCAGGACAGAACAGCCATCTCCACCACCCAAATACAGCTTCATTTAGGGGGCAACACTCATAATCCATTTTAAATTTACTGTATGCTTCATTTGCTGAAACAGTTGGTTTTCCTTTTCTCAAAAGTGCATGGAATGCCGTTTTTTATTTGAATTGCTTTGAGATTTAGACAACAGCTGCAAAGACCAATGGATTTATTGATTAGTGTTCAACCACGACTTAATGGGTTTTGGGCTATACTTGAAAAACCTAGCTTTACCAGATCCTGATTCCTACATGAGAATAGTCCCATTTTCTTTATTTGTTCTAACCAGTAAACTAATTATCTTGGGTTCTGGATAAAACAAGACATCTGAGGACCTTATCGGGATTTTAGAATTATTGATATCAATTATTAAACATTTTCAGTCAATTCAAAGACCAAACAACTCATCCTTTTGAGTGAAGATTAATCGACAGATTATCCATCTGAGGTAATATGCCTTATCAGCAGTTGCAGCTCTGGTTTGATAGCCAGACGTCTCTATAGGTTCACGGACAACATAGAGTTGTATTGATATAACACAACAGAAAAGCAGTCGGAGAATGATAATTACAATAGGTTTTTTTTTGTATTGTGTAAAAGAAAAAAAGGACCAACTCCTTCTTCACCCAAAGGTCACAATCTGCTCTCTTCATGAGCATTTTTATCAGACTGAACAAGAACAACAGCTCTCAACTGCAGATCTCTGGCTTCCTGATGAACAAGATGTGACTTTACTTTCCTCCAGACTTCTAAATCTTGCTAAATCAAACTAACCATGAACACCATCATTCTATATGGAAAAATGACTTCTACCATCACCAAACATCCGGTCTACTCAATCTAACAGAAGCTTACTTTAAGGGTTTGTAACACAAAGGTGACAAAACAAGAGATAAAGACATCACAAGACTTCCTCTTTGGTGTCAGATAATAAGAGTCTCTCTGAGGATAGCTCAGTCCACCTTAAGATAAAACAAAGACCGTCTTTCTAAGAGCCTAAACACAGACTGCAGTGTTCAGCAGATTGTAAGACGATGAGATGGAGGTGGAGGTGCTGGAGGGTAGGAGGGGGGTCGGTTCAGACTCATCATCCCAAACCCTGAGACCCATACAGACTCGGTCAACCCTAGGGGTAAAAACACAGACAGGATGGGGAGGCAGGGGCTTGACCCTCACCAACAACATGAAAGAATTTAACACCAAATCCTAGGGCTGGATGAGAAATCACTATTCTGTTGTTGATGCAATGGAAGCGAGCAAAGGTATGAATGAAATCAATTAAGTTACTGATGTAAGTGAGCAATGCTTTCACACACAGCAGCATGAGTGCTTTTTAACTGCTGAACAGTCTTGGATATAAAGCCACTGTTTTGATGCAGTCTGAAAAACTCAACTGCATGCTTTAACTATTTCTAGGGACAGGGATCCCCAGCCTCTGGCACTGTTATTTTGGAGGTTTTGGGCTGAAAAGTTTGGGCAACCCTGCTAGAAGCTTCCCTTAGACTAATTCGGTAGCAAAAACTAAGATGTTTAGGATTTACGACGCTGAATCAAGCTTCACAGTCAGGGCCTTTCTGTGCAGAGTTTGCATGTTCTTCCCGTGCACACGTGTGCTCTCTCTGAGTACGCCCGCTCCTCCTCACCACCAAATTCTTGCTTGTTAGGCTAATTGGTGGCTCTGAATTGCTCGTAGGTGTGAGTGTGAGGGTGTCTGGTTGTTTGTCTCTATATGTCAGCACTGTGATTGAGAGACCAGTCCAGGGTGTGCCCCACCTCTTGCCCAGTGAAAGCTGGGATAGGCTCCAGCCCTCGGCGACCCTGAATCAAGAGAAATAACTGTTGCGGCACATGTGTGACTGTTGTCCTCGATGCTGACAACTCGGGTAGGGGTCCTTTTTCCTCTTGACGTTACCATGCTTTCTCTCTAACCCCAGTTTTTGACTCTGTCAACCACTCTACCTGAAGACAAGACATAGAGCCCTATAATAAATCTAAAAATAAGAGATTATGTTGCATATAGCCACAGCTAAAAATGTTTCTTTTTGTTAGTATTGCACTTCATACAGTCATCTCAACACTGAACATTGTTTTTGCAGATCACAATAAATATAGTATGATCACCATGCCAGTTCTGATCATTAAGAATGCATGATATTAGGAGTATAACACCAAAAGAAGTGATAAAAACATCACTTTCAACATCTGTATTGGCCCTCATTTTCATTATTTGCATCTTTATTAATTGCCCATACCTAAGCCTACCTCAACTCAATTGCATCTACTTGGGATCTGTGTTTTTCATATTGAAAAATATATTGCAATGCCCCTTATGTCTGTTTTGTCTTTCCTAACTAAATCCCCTTCATCTCAAAATTAAAGCAAAATTTAGGGCAAAAATCAGCAAAGGAACACAATCCTGTTAATTTGCATCACTGCAGGCCTAATTTCCAGACTAATAGACACCTATCCTATTAACACCTGCATGGCTGATCACAACAACAAAAGATCCTTAGTCATTGTGTTGACACAGAGGCTCACAATGCTCAAGATCCATCCACAGAGGAGAAACAACACCTGCAACTCCGAGGAGGGGAATCCAGCCATGCAGGCGTTGTTTACCAGGGCCCATGCACTGTCATGGTCATTGTGTGGCTGCGAGAAACTCTAAGTTAGGGTAAAAATAACCTGCTGTGGAAAGGTGAGGAGGACACACCTACATGCACATCCTTTATTTACTGTTGCTCGACCGAAACTAGACAAGGCTGCACCGTGCAGTCTCTGGTATCGCCTGCAGAGGAACTGTGGATTATGTCATTCAATAAATGGACATGCATTGTGATCGTACCTTAGAAATTCTTGCAGACAGGTGTCACAGAAGCGATGTCCACAGGTAGAGACTTGGACAGGCTCCCGCATCGCCTTGCTGCAGAGCGGACACTGGAAGCGCCTCTTTGGCTTCTCCAGAAACTTGTAATCAAAGCCGGGCATCGCTGCAGCTTCCGTCGGTCAGTCTTTATCAGGTTAAAGGTACAAATGTCCACTGATGTCTCCCCCTCCCCCTGAAAACGGGGCTATTTATTAGCTGCACTGCCGTTTTAAGCCGATGAGGGGTTCATATCACGTCCCTTCCTTCCGCCACCGCCGACAGATCGGGATTTAATAAAGGAGACGCGTCCTCCTCCTCCTCCTTTTCCCCCAGTTTCTCCTCCTCCTCCTGTAGCCCGGAGAATGACGGCAACAAAGGAGCGACTCTGTCCAGGAAAGGCTGCAGAAATGCGCACAGATTCCTCCTCACCGTCTCTGTGTATGTGCAGGTTTACAGCGCAGAGGTGACGGAGGCCGTGTGTGGCCCTCTCCTCCTCGGTGGATGCAGTACTGACACACTGAGCACAATGCACAACCCCTCCGTCTGTTTAGGTGCTCCGAGTCCCGCCTCCTCCCTCTGTGCAGGAGGAGTCAAGAAGCTGAGACGATCACATTCACCAATTCATCCCTTGTTTCATCTCGATTTATGGGCTTTTTACTGGCCGTTTTGGCCTTCTTTTGTCTGCAGAGGCTTAAAATAAGGCGCAATATTTGTATCTAATAGCCATAATATGCACCGCCAATGTATCTGTTAAACAAAATAAATCCACACAAAATAATCATGATTAAAATTTATTACACATTAATACTCATTTTCATTAAAGCTGAGCAGTAGAAGTGGGTTAATGTGAAGGTTTAAATCATATAATGTCCTACTAATGAAGAATACAGCTCAGTCAGAGGTGACAGGCGCCCCCTGGTGGTGAAGCACACACACATACTCAAAATGAAGAAATGTGATATATTCTTCATTAATGCATTTAAATGTCTTTAACACGTTAAAAACTAACACCTGACTTATATTTTCTCATTCTTGGTTAAAAAAAATCCATGTGTGGTGTTATGACACTTAAAAAAACAACACGTTCAAATATAGACACTCATCCACGCACAGATCATTTTTCACCTGCCTGTTGCCACAGGATTACATCATCATTACATCATCATAGAGGACAACAATCATAAACGATCCAAGCCCCCAGACAAGGTGTGAACTCATCCTAAATAACAGGTAGTCACTTAAAAATCAGAGATAAATCCATATTAATCTAGGTTATGATAGAAAATATAATACATGTTAATGACAGCAGATGACATCACCTTTGTCAAATGACAGATTAATGTGAGATTGATATATTTGTTAACTAGATACAGGTTATTCATTTCTAGTTGCTGACTTGTTGCTTGCTTTATTTTGAAGGTACTAGTCATGATAAATGTTTTGTGTTTCACATTAGCAGCTTCATTGTACCTACATTATATATCCCACCATATATCACTCCTCAGCTTGTGTAAAATAGATTGCCACATTCAGGGTGTTTGTGACCAAATGGCAGAATTTAAATACAAATGAAAAAATTATATACATTAAAATTTTTCCAACTTCTTTTGCATTGATTGCTAAATGTAATTACTTAAATGTAAGGACTTTTCTTGTGCTAAAAGGTTTTTGTTGATTGACTCAAGACAAAAAGTTTCAAGAGTGTGACTAAAACTAAAGAGCATCTTAATCTATAGACTGAAGTTACATTTAACAGCTGCAAAATTAACACTGTGCTGCTGCAAGATGCTTTTTTGGATAATCAAATTGTATTTTGATGCTGTTGTAGCCCTTCTGGCCCCTTATTTACTTCAAAAATACACTTCTTCATTATTGAAGGTAATCTAGAGGTGTAATTTATATTTGATGTACACCTATAATTACTATATCTTGAGGTCCCAGGCAGTTCATTGGACATGCACATACAAAAAATGTGTCACAAGATTGTTTTATCTTGCAGCTTCGACAACAGAGGATGAAAGACAACATTTGAGGAATATATAAACAAAAAACAAGAAATTCGTTATGAAATGGCAAAAAAGTGTGATACGGTACTAAATTTTGTATTCCATTACATTCAGGAGTAAAACTGATCTATGAACACATCATTTAGCAAAGTTAGACCATAAGAACATCACGTATAAGGAATAATATAATATGACAGTATCATTATAAACTAGAAAAGCACTTGGAGGGCACAGACCTCCTGGATTCCTGGATCCAGACAGTGATCCAGATCACTCCCAAAATCTAATCACTTCTTCCTTATGCCATTTCTGACATTTCCTGAAAATTTCATCAAAATCTGTTCATAACTTTTTGAGTTATGTTGCTAACAAACTAACAAACAAACCAACCCTGCCGATCACATTCAGCCAAATAAAACAGGCAGGACTGTACAGGATCTTTTCAAAATGCCGTGAGCAGCCCAAAATGCTAGCAGCATGAAGTAACTTCACCCCCTCTGCACCTGAAAGCAGCTGAAGCATAGTAGAACACAGCCATGTGCATTCAAGAATACCCAAGGGCATAATTACATATTTAAAGAATTTTTGAAACATTACGTTGATTTCAGCATACATTTAATTAAATAGTTTTCATTTTACACTTTACGAATTTCATATTCTATATTTTCATAAAATGGGTAAAATACACAACATGAAATCATTTAAAAATATTCTGTTTTTTGGAAGGCATCTGGCGACCCCCTCTGTGTCTCACAGCCCTGGAGGCTCCAGACCCCCACGCTGAGAACCACTGCTCTATTGAATGTAAAAACTTTGTGAAGCTGGACTCTGAATAGTAACAGAGTTTGTTTGAAGAGTTGTACTTTTAGTAAGAAATGAAAGATCTTCTCCAACCATACATCATATAAATAAAGTTTACACTATACATAATTAAAGGCACTTTATATTGAAAATCACTGTATACACATTTTAGGGAGTTAAATACAGAATCCTCCAGAAAACTGCAATTACTGAATCTTCTAACCCAATCGATGCTTAATCTTGACCATCGATGGTGCAGTGATGAGTTCCTACAGATTAATCAAAACGATGGTGTGCCAGTTTAGTACCACAGGTCAGACTTCAGCAGGTGGACTCTCTCTATAATTTACCTCTCACATTCATTTGTCAACCCCAATAACACTAAATCTCAAATATAAGTGAAAAACTGATGCATCTTGAAAAATAACTTGCTGTGCAGAATATTCACCACAACAAAGAGAAGGAGCCTACACCCTGTCTGCAAACACTTTCTCCTAACATTCCTAGAATACAATTTGTCACACTTAATAAATGCCAGAGTAGATGATTCATGTAACCTGCATCTTGATTTACAGCTGTTTATTAGGTTAAACTGCTTCTTCAACAAATGAAGGGATCAGTGAATGAGTGAACCAGGGAGTGATTCTGGACACAGTAAGAGTCAGTAAGTCTTTAAAAAAAACCTTCAGTTGAGCTCCAAACAACAGGCTGTAATCTGTTCTGAACTCTGCTGCTGAGTTGCAAACATTCAAGGATTAATCCAATAAAAGCACAATGTGACCAATGACGATGTGATCAAGATTAACGTGTTTGCTTCACTTGACTGATGTCTTACTAGACTCTCAAGTGGATTCCATTCATTTCCTCTCTGTGCTTTGTATCATCTCATTCATCAGCGGATTAGCAGAGCTCAAACCAGTTTGACTTTTTCTGGCCTTTATCATGCTAAGCCTGCACGTGGCAGAAGACAATGGCTGACCATATAAAAGCTGCATAACGACGACTTCCAGTAACCCTGCTTCAGTGGTAACTGTCCTCCAGCTCACCTGTTGTGAGATACACCTGCTGCAGCATGCCTTTATATCTACTGTGCTTCTGATATCAAACCATTCAATGAAAAAAACATTCATCCTGAAGGAGGAGGGGAAAAAAGCTAGAGGGGAAGAGAGAGCGAAAATGTGAGGTCGCAGCTGCAGTGTGAAAGGGAATCTTTGAAGTGCAGCACAGATGGGACTTTGGCAGGAGTTACTCAGAGGAAGCGGTCCTTCTCCTCACGCCACCGCCAGACTTCATGGTGAATGCAGAGAGGGTCAAATCATCTCGGTACAGGCTCCTCAAGCAGAGCTGAAACAAGAGGGAGAAAGAGGTGAAATGTTAAAAAAGCTGATATAATTGATTTATTGATTAGCTGAGAGAAAATGACATGACAAACACTACGTTTGATGTCATCTTTTCATAAATGACACTTAACAGTTGTTACTCAGTCTGTTTGACTTACACAGTTAGGTCAAGCTACAGTTATAGCTGGTTAAGTATATTTAACTGGACTACATTCCTCATGTTAGTAAACATACACAGCAGAGGAATTGATTTATTAATGGGAGCATGTCTGCTTCTCCTACAATTGGATGGGAATATGCTCAATTTTAGTTTTCTACTATAGACCTTCATTCAGCTAATAATGCTAACAAGTTAGCTCACAACTAATATGTTGAATGGTGAAAAGACAAACTTCACAGGCATACATTTGAACATACTTTGATTTACTTTTGGTACAAATGAGATAAACAGCATGTGTCTAGTTTACATGACAACCAAACCTAGATAACGCAAATCCTACTACATTAAACATTTATGCTGTTCTACGGAAACTGTGGAGCATGAACTGATTGCCTCGTTTAGTCTGGTCTGATTAAGGTGTATACATCAAGGGTGGGCAACTGGCAGCCCAGGGGCCACATGCGGCCCTTCCTCCTCGCTAACTGCAGTACACAAGTCCATTTCAAATATCAAAAAAGTTGTTAACTTGAGGAAAATGTGACAAAAAATCTAACTTGAGAGCATAAAAAATAAAGGTTTTTCTGAATAATCTTTTGAAGCTGTTATTTGCTCTTTGCCAGAGATTTCAGAATGGCTTTAATTGTTTTTGTAAAGCCTTTTATAAAGCATTACCAAAATGCATTTGAAATAAAAAGAATGAAAGTGAACTCTACTTTGACAGCTTATAGTTTCTTCATTACACTGAAAAAGTAGCTAAAATTAGCTTTAGGTTTAAGGGTGGAATGCCCTCTCCAGGTTGGGAATGAGATCCTGCCCCAAGTGGAGGAGTTCAAGTATCTCGGGGTCTTGTTCACGAGTGAGGGAAGAATGGAGCGGGAGATCAAAAGGTGGACTGGTGCAGCATCGGCAGTGATGCAGTCTCTGCATCGGTCTGTCATGGTGAAGAAAGAGCTGAGTCGAAAGGTGAAGCTCTCGATTTACTGGTCGATCCATGTTCCTACCCTCACCCATGGTCATGAGCTGTTGGTTGTGACTGAAAAAGCAAGATCATGGATACAGGCAGCTGAAATGAGTTTCCTCCGCAGGGTGTCTGGGCTCTCCCTTAGAGATAGGGTGAGAAGCTTGGCCATCCAAGAGAGACTCGCGTTGAGAGGAGCCAGATGAGATGGCCCGAGTATCTGGTCCGGATGCCTCCTGGACGCCTCCCTGGTGAGATGTTCCAGGCAGGTCCCACTGGGAGAAGGCCCCGGGGAAGACCCAGGACACGCTGGAAAGACTATGTCACTCGGCTGGCCTGGGAATGCCTTGGGATCCCCCGGGAAGAGCTGGACGAAGTGGCTGGGGAGAGGGAAGTCTGGGCTTCCCTGCTTAGGCTGCTGCTCCAGCAACCTGATCTCGGATAAGTGGAGGAAGATGGATGGATGGATGGTTTTTTTGAGCTCATTAAATTCATTCATTATTACATTTGAGTTAAAAACAATGAATGATGGTATAATACATTCTGATGAAGCTTTCATATTTGTTCTTTTGTTAGCACCTTTTTTAAAAGGGGTCCTACCTACCTTGTCATTTCATGGTGTAAGTGGTAATTATGTAGTAATTTCACAGTAAGAAATAACAAGGACCCTAGTTATCAGGAATAATGTGGTAATTATCTAGTAGTAGGTTAGAATTTTACCAAGCAATAACTTAATAATATTAAAGAAGTATTTACCTAGTAATAATGCACTAATTATCAAGTAGTTTCTTGTAATATTGTGACAATTTTCAGGTAATGAGGTGGTATTTTACCCTAACCCTCATAATATTTTGGCTATTCTCTGGTAATTATGTGGTATTTTATCAAATGATTTCTTAGAAAGAGGATGATAAATTTCAATGTAATTGGCTTAATACTTCCCCAGTAGTTTCTTTGTTTTGGCCCACTAAATTAAAGTCAGTCCTCCGGAAATAATTTCATGTAACTTATAGGGATAGGGAGTTAGGGTGGGTATAAATAACAACCTAATTACCAGAGAAAGCCACAATATTAGAAGAAGTCACTGGATAATTAATACATTATTACCAGGTAAACACTTCCTTAACGTAACTATATTCCTGAGTTATTGCTTCATAAAATGCCTACTTATTGCTAGGTAATTACCACTTTATTCTTGAGAAATTACTAGATTATCCCAACTTCTTACTATAAATTCACTAGTTAATAAGGGCCCTCTAAAAAGTGCTAGTTCTTTTTGTTTATTTATAAGTTATTCTAAACATCTAATTAAGTGGCCCCTATGCTTTGGCCCTCTTGCAGTAAGGTTAAAATGAATGATAACCAAAGTTGCCCATCTCTGGTATAAATGTGTAAATTTTCAACTGCATCTTCTATGTGTATTAATCGAACTTTGAGTAAGTTGATTCAGCATGATTTCAGACTTAAATGTTCACATGGCTTGTAAAAGTCCACTTTTAGTTGGATTGAAACTATGACTTTTTCTAATTGCATGTAAACATACAAACAGAGGGTTTGATAAAACAAGGAATCTAAAGATGTCGAAACCAATTCTGAAAACGTAATAGGGATTTTTTCGTTTCTTTGCACCTGTTCGACCAAACAATTATTCAATTAACTGAGCATATAATCAGCAAATAATTCTTCATACGTGTCTTCACACAACCTCTGTTGTTGTGACTGTTAACCAATTTTTCCAATAATGAGGCCGATATTGGCTCAAGGTTAATTAAATGCCATCACAAGCTTGTTAACTATCAATACAAAACAGGCTCCTCACTATAGCATGGCTGTACAGTAAAAGCTGTAGGCAGCACTAGTGTCCTTTTATTATGTCTGCTGTTTTAATCAAACTCCATTAACTGAACTCAGTGATTTGATTCTGATTGTTTAGACCCTGTTAACAACCTGTTTTAGGTCACGTCCTTGTCCCCTGGTGCAGGTCCTTTCAAAAAGCAGCCCAGCATGCTGTGAGGAAGGATTACCAACATTTCTGTTATTTATTAAATTGTGGTGCAGTTTAATCTTCTCCAAATCTGCAGCTATTTTCATTTTAGAGTGTAGAGGGACTCTTTAATCCCACCTCCAGTGTTCTTCAGTTTTCATTGGGTCAGATGGTCACTGTTGGCACAAAGAGGTCCGCACTGCTGCTGGCAACGTTGTTCAGTTAAAACAACAGCCAAAATGAAAAGATGGTCTGAGTTATTACTTGTGGCCTGCAGCTGATTTTTTTCAAACTTGAGCCTCTGTAAGTGGAAATGCTCAAAGCATGAAACAAGCTTTATCCATCAAAACTGCAGACCTACAAATGAGTCATTTCACAGGTCCACCTTTTATCATAACGCTTTCCTGAAGTTTAGCTTGTTTCTCATCTTGGGATTAGTCCTCTCTCACTCACGACATCACATCATCTCACAGGGTTTTTTACTAAAAGAGTAATGAGCAAAATATTACGTTTCACTGCCAGCAACGTGTTGCCATGACAACAAGCCACTGATGTCACCATGAATGGGTGGCTCTCGTCGAGCTGTACCGCCTTCGGTATCCCAGAGTCCTCCTCTTTTCTTCCTAGGCGTCCGCGGGCCCCCTTTCCCCAGGTGTACACCTCCCCATCTGTGAAGAGAAGCCAGTCAGCATTTGTCCAAATCCACAGCACAAACCTCAGAGTGCATTAATCCACACAAATCTTTCCCTGACAGCTCCGTCTCTCCTGCAGTGGGAGTAAAATGTCTCAATCTGAAGGGAGTCAAAGCTGAACAAAGACTTCCCTCTCCAAAGAAAACCTGCAGGCTGACTGGCACTGCAGGCTTTCTCCCCAGGGAGCCAATCGCTCTCACAGTGTGATATTTTACTATTTAACCCACAGCTTCAAGAACAAAACGCACACTTAACAGGCTCTATGCTAACTTTTAAAAATGGTTGCCAGGATAGAAATTGGGCATCTGCCTTTTGTTGTTATTGAAACTTAAAATATAGGCATGGGTTTTCCCTCATCTCATGTTAAGAATTTAAGGAAACTTGCACTGCAGAAAGCTTTATCTGTCATAAAAATGTTAAAAGCTTTTAAACAGTAACTGACACCTTTCTACCACTTTACAAAAGTTTAATCTAAGATGTTATCAGTTACAATGTCCATCCTGAAGCCTTTTTGTACAAGATTGTAGTTGAGAAGGCCTGGGTACAAAATGTAAGCTCTCAATGAGAGAATTGAGACAGTAAATTTTGGCTGCTTTAGAGGATATATTTAATCTTTTCTATGTTTAAGCTTCAGTGGGAGGTTAAGTCAAGTTATTCTGCTGTTTTGGGGTCACATAGCTGCTCACAGAGGCTTTTTAAAACTTGGTGACTCTCATTAGAATTCATGAGTGTCCCAGAATCCTTTTCTTTTTTTCTCCAAAGCAGCTAAACTGCAGATATCTGAGAAATGTTATGAACCCTGCTGCGTTTCCTTGTGCAACTCCTACAACTTCTACAAAGCTCGAGACATCTTTTGTTGGAGCATGAGATTAACAGAAAGTGAAAAGAAAGAGTTTGTCCTTTTTTTTTTTGAAAAAATGCATCTCAAGACTGCTGCAAAGCAGAAACCATTACTATGCAAAACCAAAACATCTGCATCACTGATTTTTAAATGCGAGCATGTGTGTATTTGGAATCCATAATTAGACATTTAAATCGTTTTTTGCACGCAGTGAATTTAAATCCAGCAACAGGAAAATCTCACAACCTTTAAGGCTCTGAATATCTGTTCTAAGAGCATGCATGTGACTTATCAATCTGACTGGTTGGTTGACTTTAAATGATGCATTCACATCAAAATTTGCCTTCAAATAAATGCATATGTAGAGCAGGCACATTCACATTCTTCTGCATTATAAAAGCTCTCCTCCCTCACTTTTGTGTAAAGTTCGATCTGACTAGATTGAAGCTCTAATACGCCAAGCCAAGTGAGGTAAGGGATTAAATTTTCTTTATTGCATGTTGCATTTTTGTTTAAATCTGAGCTGTCAAATGAAAAAAAAAATCACAATTATAATTGGAATTTCTGTAGTTTATTCTGATTAGTCAGAAAACTATTTTGCATGTAAAACACTTCAGTCAGGACCACTTTGACAAGAAACACACGATTAGTGATCATAAATACTTTTCTTTATTAGCAATTATTCATTTGTACTTTTTGCTGTTATTTAGATTTGGAGGTGTGGCTGTTCTGGGACACCCCCCGCACCTTCCACAAGACTACACGAAAGTGTTTAAAGCAACAAGCAGGAACAGCCCACGTTCATGCCTTTCCTGTGTCGACAAGGAAAGCCTGAGGCAGGGCGAGAAAAAGCTAAAATCCAGAGTAGAGTAGACATCAATTACAGCAGAATGACACTGATTAAGTCAGAAGCAGAATAAAGGAGGAGCTAGGGTGGGGGAGGGATGCAAAAAGTGGCTTGCATAGGAAGTAGCAAAGCGTAGCCAAGCTAGAGCAGTTTAAATATGGCAGCATGAGTGCAATTAGTCAGTAGTGTGCTTAGAAAAGTCAGCTGGGCGTCAGCTGGTGAAGGCTTGCGTGAGATCAACTGATCTTAATTATATGAAAGCGCTTGACTCCGTGGCCTGCCTGAACTACCTCTATATGCTTGATTTTTTGTTTCATTCGGATTTTTGTTGTGTCTAAGAAAGAAAGTTAGGAATCTCATAGGTTAGATCAAATATTATGACATAAACCTAATTATGGATTAGTAATTAGGGATTACTGGTGGACTCTTTTTACATCATTGTGGCTGCAGGGAGATGTACTTAGAGGGACAGTAAAGCATGCAGCTAATCTTGATAAAAATTAGTGCTGTCAATTGATTAAAAAAATGAATCAAGTGAATCACATCACCATGCTGTGCTTTAGTTTTAGTAATTTTAAGATTTTTAAACATTCTTGTTATCAAGTGTTTATTTTCATTATTTTTACTTCATGTACAGCACTTTGAAAGTGCTTTTTACTACAAAATGTATTATTATTATTATTATTATTATTATTATTATTATCATTATCTATAAATTAACATTTAAAATACTACCATTTACTTGTATTTTTGGTTGAGATAAATTAGTACAAGTATGGTGTTTCAATGAAGAAATATTAAACAAACTAGAGTTTTAAACTTATTTGTGGTTTGTAAATCAGAGTGTCTTAATTCACTGAGCAGTAAAATTCATAAACTGCAAATGAGCCCAGCAGACAAACACATCAGGTACAAAATAACTTCTGCTGTAAAGTGAATGATCAGGTGTGCTGTTACCCCGAGGTAGCTGACGTTGCTGACTGATGTCCAGTGGTCTCTCGTTAGTGTAATAAATGTAGCTCGGGCCAGCTGCTCCACTTTAGTTGTCTTTTTAGCTGTCATACAGTTTCATGGATTCTTGTGACAGTAGTTCTCGTAGGGGTTCTGTGGTACGGGTCATCCGAGGCGACCTGGATGATGTCTTGAAGCCCCTTGTCGTCAACGATGTCGATGGTCTGCAGTCTCTGGCGACCCATTAGTGATCTCATTTATCAGCTTAGATGTTGTCACTTTGGGGACAAATCTGGGTCTGCTGGACTGCGCTGGTGTAGCTTGGCGCTATGGCTTGATCCCGTTTTGTTGTCAGCGTCTTTGCTAACATTAGCAACATTAGCTATCATGGCTTGATCCCATGTTGTTGTTAGCGTCTTTGCTAGCATTAGCAACATTAGCTATCATGGCTTGATCCTGTGTTGTTAGCATCTTTGCTAACATTAGCAAAGATGTGTTTTTCCCAGAGGTGGTACTTCAGACTCTGTGCTTTGGTGTAAAGACAGTTCATACCTGATTTTGTTTCATCCAGACTTCCATTAGGCAGCTTTTTAAATTGAAATTTGCTGTTAAGCAGACCTGGGTCTGTCTCCTCAATCATTACTGCTGGCTGTGTTTGACCCGCATTAACCTTTTCACCCCAGGGACGTAAACATCCGCGCAGGAGGACTAAGGGAGGAAGTTGTTCTCAAACTTAGTCATATGTGTAAATTGCGTTATTATATTTTTAACGCATTAAACTTTCAGGATTAATCACGAGCGTTAATGCGTTTATATTAACAGATCTGATAAAAATACATGCACTATTGATTCATTATTACAATTAATGCATTAACTCTGACAGCCCTAGTTTAAATTTATCAAACAGCCTATAAAAACATTAGCAGTAGAGAGGAAGCAGAAGCATGGTTAAAGTGGGTGTTAGGACAGAAGGATAGGATGCACTTATTTTAAAAGTCAGGACAAATACTGATACTAATGTTTGAAATTACAGTTTAGTTTATGCTGATTTTGATACTAGTGATTGTTTTGTTAGTGCTTTTGACATCCACAATGAAGACATTTTCCATCATGTCTGAGCATGAAAAAGATCAGAGTTTGTCCAACAGGTAAAGTCTTTTACTCAATAGAAAGCCTTCTCTCTGAATAAGCATCTCGGTATACTAAATATCAGCACTAGATTGAAACTACACAACAGTTAAAATCTGCTACACACATCAGTTCATGCCGATTTGCCAAGTCTATCAACAGAGCTGAGTTCAGTCAATGCTGATGTTGAACTGATGCATAGGTATATCCCTAACAGAAGCAGAAGTTCATGGCAATAAAATGTGACATTATTGATTATTAGCCCATTGCTCTGCTAGCGCCTGCTGTTTACAAGTATTTTTAAGCCCTCTCTCTATGCTTCTTCCTCTCCTTTTTTTCTTTTCACAACACAGTGTCAGTAAATTTGGCTAATCAGATCATGGTCTGACTGTATCCATGTGCATGATGACCGTTCCCTGATTCCACTCTTCGCTGTGTTACACCTATCACAGTTTAAGTAACAATTTACAAACGGTTCAACTCACCAGATCCAATAGCTAATGTGAAAGCATCTCCACAGGCAGCCATAGTGATGCCCTGCAGCCCAGGTACCAGGTAAGGCACCCGGCTGCTGCGACGGGAGCTGCAGCCAATCTGACCATGTTGGTTGCTGCCAAAAGTGAAACACTGACCGTGCTCTGGAAAAAAAAAACATGGGTGAAAGTGTCTTTCAAACATCATTCTCAGTCTTAAGACCTGGAAATAAAAATAAATTTGATTCTAAATAAAACAAATTTAATACCAGGGGTAATTTTATCTTTATATTCACAGTTTTATTTAACTTTAGATATCATAAGAAAGTTCAACATGTTAGTGAGCTCAACAAGCAACCCAAAAACTACTTTGGTACTGTTAAAGGATATGGTCTGGTTAGTCATTAATGAAACAGTGACACTCTTATTTCACATCATCATAAAGGAAGTAATGTAAAGTAAAAAGATGCAATTAAATTGGATTTTGTTAATTGTTAAAGGCAATAATTTACCTGTAACAGCAACGGAATGTGCTGTTCCAATGTCAATGTAAACAATCTTCTCATTGTTGAGTGAAGCTGATTGGACTGGAGTGAAAGAGTGGACTTCCTCCACATGATTTGAGGGATGAGGTTCCTCCCCAGATGTTATTTTATCCAGCCCGAGCTTGTTGAATCTGACCCAGACAGAATAAAATCAAGGTATTTAGAACAAAGAAATATGCATTTCATTCAATTTTTTGTTTTAACGCTTTGTTCAGTGTCACCCAAAAACACATTTCTTACATTCATGATTTGTTTGCTGGCAGAGTTGTAATGGCACCATTATTTTTAACGTTTATAGTAAAAATTGAACAAAATTGTTATTTTATTGGATGCCATGGCAACAAAAAGATGTCATCCAATTGTGGGTAATTTTTGTTGTTGTTTATGAACAGCAAAAATTGCAAGCTAACTCCAATATGCTGTCTAATTTGGACAAATATATCAGTGGTGTTTTAGTACAGGAACACTGAAACTATACACTATATGGACAAAAGTATTCGGACGGCTGACCATTACACCAACAGAGACTGTAATGACATTGTATTCAAATAAATGTACTTTAACATGTAGTTGGCCCCACTTTTGTAGCTATAACAGCCTTTGTTCTTCTTGTAAGGCTTTCCACAAAATTTTGGAGCGTTTTGTGGATATTTGTTCCCATTCATTCTGTAGAACATTTATGAGGTCAGGCACTGATGTTGGACCAGAAGGCCTGTCTTGCAATCTTTGTCTCAGACAGTTTATCCCAAAGGTGCTTGATGGGGTTGAGGTCAGGGCTCTGTGTGGGCCAGTCATGTTCTTCCACAATGAACTGATCAAACCATGTCTTTATAGTTCTCGCTTTGTGCACTAGGGCACAGTCATGTTGGAATAGAAAACAGCCTTCCCCAAACTGTTGCCAAAAAGTTGGAAGCATGGCATTGTCCAAAATGTCTTGAAATGCTGAAGCTGAAGCTCCAGTCGCACAGTTTTGTGCTTAGATTAACGCCAATGGAAGTTCAGAACTCTTCAGCTTTGGAATCAGCAGAGCATCGGCAACTTCTACGCACCACATGCCTTAGCAGTTGTTGACATCACCCTGTGGTTGTATGTGGTCTTCCGCTTAGTGACTGAGTTGCTGTTGTTCCTAAACGTTTCCACTTTCTAAAAATATCACTTACAGTTGACTGTGGAATATTCAGAAGGAATGAAATTTCACAAAGCGTCATATTGCAAAGGTGGTGTCCTTCATAGTACCACACTTGAAGTCAAAGAGCTCTTCAGAACAACCCATTTTGTATCATCAGTGTTTGCTTATGGAGACTGCATGGCTGGGTGCTTGATTTTATTCATCTGTGGGAACAGGTCTGACACAGATGGGGCCAAATACTATTTTCCATATAGTGTATTTTTTAAAAACTGCACAGCAACACCTCTGCTGTTCCCTCCTCTGCTTTCTCAAGGCATTACTTTTGCACTACTGTTGTCCCATCATCACAGGGCACTAAAAGAACTTCACAAACACCAGAATTTGTTAACTTTTGAATCTGTAAATCTTTTTCAATGTCTCTCACTGCAGCTTTGGGTTAAATTAAAGGGAAAATCTGTCATTTTTTGCTAAAGCTTAAGTATGTTTAATACGAATGATCACAGAGCAAAAACAATTTCTGTTTTTTTGTTTGACCATGTGCTGTTGCAAACTATCAAAAATGTTGACAGCCATATTTGTTGCAGGTAGCTGCTATGACTCTGACTTTTAAGTACACAATGCTGATTGCAGCTGAACATCCGGTCCAAAGCCCCATTGTGGGAGAGAGACTGAGAATGAGAGAGAAGTGTCTGTCACTCTTGAAGAATGCTGTCTCACAGGTTGTGCACCATAGCTTTCCACCACAACAGAGAAACGTGATCACATCACTTGTGTTTTAGGCTCTTTATACCGGCTTAGGAATGTTTTAAAATAGATTTGAAGATTTGCTAGTCATAAGGCAGGTCATGGCCTTTCACCCTGCATTATGTTCACTTTATAAAAAACATAATACACTTGTTAAAGCTATGAGATGCTCCATTAAAGGTGATTTTGTTTGTTCTCTAGACCCAGCTTAATACTTAAGGAACAGGACTTTTTGGAGTCTGATCATATAAAATATGTATTGTTATTAATTCATCTGTTTTATTTTGATGTCATGATGAGAAACTTTCGAAAGTGATTAAAAAGTGCCTCCAATTAATCAATATAATTTCATCTAGAACCATCCCATTTGTGAGTGTGGGCTATATTTGATTGGATTTTATAAGGGGATATTAACAATGCATTGTAGGTGACAAACAAAAGAGTCTGACATGAAATTTATATGTTCCAAAGCTGATTATTACCTTAGTCTCACTGAGTCTAACAGCCATAGAACTAGTCCCGTAAATAGAAAATAACTACCTGTTGCTTCCACATGCCATGATGCTGTGCTGAGTGCTGATAATCATGGAGCAGTCAACTCCACACACAACCTTCTGGGCCTCAAATTCCACAGGTAAACACACCTGCTGAGGAGAGTTATGGGTGTCTTGAGTGCTGAGCCCGAGGCGACCTTCCAGACAGAAACAGGAATAAGAGACAAGGACAGTGTGTTCAATCTCACAGTGTGCTGAGATGCTGCTGTCATTAACATCAAACCAAAAGATGTACACTAAGATAGAATGAGTGAGTCTGAAAACAAGAGACTCATTTACGATACCATTGTCTCCTCTTCCCCAGGCAAATACTTCTCTTTCATTGGTCACTGCGAGGACGTGGGAAGCACCACATGATACCTGAACCAGCTCATAGCCGAGGAGGGCTTCTACGATCTTTGGCTGCATGTGTATCAGAAAAGACATTGATAACAAAAATCACCATCATGCTATTTGTTTGGCTGCAAGCTTGAGTACATAATTTATGTTAAACTACAGTGAACAAAATATACAAGTAAAAAATATCACCATCATGGGATTATAAGTATGTCTAGATTTATATGAGTTCAAATGTATATCTTATACATCCATTGGATTTACCATAGGGACAATTACTGCTTTTCATAGTATGTTGTAGATACTTCTAATTACTGTCTTTACATTTGTCAACTAAAGGTTAAAATTTCAACCTTAAATCATAAGAAACCAACATTTTTTTCTTCTTACATTTTTAAACATATGTTGTCTATAATAAGGGAAATTTCTTAACCTCCTATCTTCTTTTTATGCCAATGAAATATTTATCACTTAACAATATAACAGCAAGAGTCAAGCTCAACACATGTTGACACACATGTGACACTCAGCAGCCAAGGTCAAGCTCAATGGCATCTCTTTTGCCTGGGCCTTTTCCCACCTGGTGGTATGCCCAGAGACCACTGGCATTTTTCGGGCCCTTGGGACATCCACAGCATGACCAGGGGCACATGGCAACCCTACCACCTGCCCGGCCAGAACCCTAGACCATGCTTACTTGCCAGATCTCAGCCTTACTCCACCTTAAAGGAGTGCTTTGTTATTTTTTCAAAAGATTATTTTGCCATTACCCTGGTAATATGAAGAACATCCGGAGCACCAGAGTTGTGTCAATCCTCCTTCCCACTGCATGGTGCCCTCAGGTGGCTTACTTCTCTACATCTACACCTTACTTCAGCCTAAACTTTTGGCCCCAAAAAAGTTCTGCGCAGTACTGTATATGTCACTGGATTCTTGGATACAGATTTTGTTCTGTTGGAATAAAACATTTTGGGTTTACAATAGTACTCTAATTGGTTAGACAACTATTTTCTAGAAAAGACATGAGGAGGTCTTACATGTAATAAAAACAGTTTGTTCACCATTGATAGCATATGTAATCTTCCTTAGGGGAGAGTTCCAGATATTTCAGAAATCTATGTACCTATTCTCAGATTATTATCTCTTTTAAATACTAGAGAAAAGGATTTCTGGCCAACAACAAGACAATTTCTAGAAAATATCTTAAGTTTCTAGTGTGGTTTTACCATAATTAAACACATAAAGCCTAAGGGAGCATGGTATGTCCACGGTATCCTATGGCAAATCTTGTGAAGACAGAAGGATGTATTAAAAAAAATATGAGAACCAGTCAGTGGTATGACTAATCCAAGAGCTATTTTTTATTTTGTCTCACTTGAAAAATACATTTTATTGAGTATATTTGTCTGGCTTCTTATGAAAAAAATTTTTTATCACACTTTGTTTTGGCCAAATTCACCTGGCAAGTCTACATAAACATCCCATTCAGAGATATTCCAAGCAAAAAAACAAGGCCTGAAATGCTTGTTGCTGATAAAAATATCTGCCAGTCTCTTAAAAAGAGACGTTCTAAGTAACTCAGATAAAAAAAAACACCTCTCAGTTCAAGACACCCTACAAATAAAATTTGCTTGGAAGCTTGGCTGATATTTTTCCTTGTGCAAACATTTCAGGCCTTATCTTTTGTGTTTCATATCTTGAAATAAGATAATATGAATCTATCAGATGGCTTGTATAAAGTATCATGAGATATTTTCAATTGAATTATACAAGTACAGCTGATAAGACTTGAGTTTTGCCGTGCTGCTATTTGCATTTGATTCCACTTAGGTCAGACCAATCATAATGGCTTTTTGAATATCAAAGCATCTTAACAACCAGTATGTCTGCCACTTAAAACTTTCATCCAATCAGTGCTTAAAATCTGTACATAACATGACCCACAGTTCTAGTTTGTGAAATGTTGGCTACTAAACCATGTCATGCCAAATACTGGACTATTTTGTGGTACTAGAAGCCATTTGAACTAGATGCTCTACACCAGTGCCCAACCCGAGCAGCCTCCAGCTACATCACGTTTTGTTTCTTTGTTTCTGCTTGGCTGTAGCTTTAAGAGGCAATTTGGTCAACGCCCTTCTAATAACAACATTTGGAGGTGTATAATGAATACAGATGGTTCCAGGCTGATTCATACCTATCAAATGTCTGGTAATAGGAGGATAGGTGTGACCTAGTGGTGACTAAAATCTGTTTACATAGTTGAGAAATACGACAAACATAAACTCAGGTGTCAATCAGCTGGGAACATTTAGCAACAATAAACTCAACAGAGCTGTTATAAATCAAAACAGGTCATTTTTAGTTGACCATTACAGAGGGTAGCTTTTTATTTAATAATACTGTGAGATTTATGTATTTTACTTGTAAATATGTGACAGGTACCTGAGTAACATCGTTGAAGTTGCCATGACCTAGACAGCCGTTGCTCCCACTTCCAAACGTCATGATGATGCCCCTGTCTGCAAATTAGAAAGAAAAAGAAAAGGTGAAGGACACTGTAAGCAGATTGGTGCAGGTGTAATCTTATGTGGCCCAACAAATAGCTTTTAATCCATATTTAGGAGATGCTTAAAGTAAAAGTGATGAGAGAGGGTAAACTTTGCAGGGACGAAGTGTATTTAATCCTGTGCTATCTGACTACAGCCCCATAAAGAACACTGAAAAACAGATCTGCAGCAGTTTGTGTGTCTTTCAAACTGCTAGGCGAGCCTGCAGAGGTTTATTTTACATCCACTCTATCTGATCAAGTACAGAAAAAGAGCTGACTGTTTCCTCACTTTCATCTGTATGGTCAAATGCTGCCTCAGTGCTTTGCAGCCATCTTGTGTGAATGCATGCAGGGAGAAAAAGAGGATAAACATTGATTTCCTTTAGCTCAGCGCCCTGTACAACTGACTAGGCATGGATCTGTGATTTGTTTTTGCAAAGCAGAACAGGTCACCTACCTGTCATGCAGGTAGTGAAGAGATCACCGCATGACACGGACTTGATGGTGACTCCAGACTGACCCTCCAGGAAACGTGAAATGAACTGAGGCTGCATCTGCTCAACCACACCGGGCAGACTGGCCTCACCAGAACCCACCGATGGAGCCTGTGAGGAGAAATGATAATTAGCCGAGGGTGAACAAAAGGATAGTTCTTAAGGGCAGCACTGTGAGAATAAAGATGCTGGATCCTGGAAGATTTAAGGGGAAAATCTCACCTCGGAGACACTAAAAAGAGCCATCAGCCTGTGAGATCAAACACTCTCCCTCTTGTTAAGTGGCAATATTTTACAGTCAGCCTCATTTAACTCTTAATTCTTGTACTGTAGCATTGTCTAGTTAAAGGAAAATACAACCCGAAATATGTTTCTTCCAGCAAAGTGGAGACATCTGTTAAGCCTGTGGGCTTATAAAGCAACTGCTGAGGAGAATTCACATAGGTATCTCTCCACAACATATTTTTTACTCTAGTATGGTTATGATTCTACTGCAAAACCAGACATGTTCAATCAACAGGGTGGAAAGCTAAAAAAAGGAGGTCTATAATAGCCACAGTAAAAAAACACACAATTTGCTTCCAAAAACAAAAATTCAGTGTCTTAAATTTGATTGCATAAGACGAATAAAAAGATACATATAATACATATATGTTGACCTTTGGAAAAGTATGCTCATTTATATGCACTAAATACTTGGCTGGGGCTTCTTTTGCATGAATTACTACATCAATGCATTGTGGCATGGAGGTGATCAGTCTTTTAACCACAGAAATACTGACATAAATGGTGATTAAAAATGTTCGATCATTTGACAGCCCTACTTTATAATAAATTCTCACATTATGATAATGATTTAAGAGCAATTTGCTTTGCAGCCCTACCCAGGAGTGTGTTAAAACCACAGCTCTAAGAGTTATATCAAGGATTTTTCCTCTAGCAGAAATTTCAGGGTTAACAGAAATACAGACCTCCCATGTAATCAAACGTCCTGACTTGGTCACCCCCATCCTCTGAGTGCGGCCCAGAGACACTTGAAGCACCTCAGTGTTGAGCATCGGCAGACGAAGAGGTGATGAGATTCCACTTCCCCACGTGTATACTGAGGACAGCGGGAGGGAATGCACCTTTCCTGATCCTAAACTCACCAATCCATCTGCTTCAGCCAAAGAAATAACAATCTTTGTGGTTTAAGCACAATGATCAAACATGGTACAGCAAATAAATAAGAGAAGTATGGCTGACCTCTGGACCTGCTGGTGGGAACTCTCCCTCCTGGTCTGCCTTGAGGACCAGTCTGCACAGTAGACAGTGGTTTCTCAATCCTGGATTTAAAAAAACACAGAATGGACTTTTTTATTACATAAAACTCCACTGATATCTGTCAGTCGCAAGTCATGCATTTAAAAGCTACCTGCGCATTTTGACATTGCCAATATCCGTGTAAAGGTTAAGCAGAGGCCTGATGCATATGGGCAGAGCCATTATTTCATTGAGTTGAGGCCTTTTGGATGGATCCAGATTGAGCATATTGAGGATGAGCTGTCGCAGTTCAGGGCTGTATCGGTCTGAAATGGGAGCAAATGTTCCACTCATTATCTTCAGAACGAGGGCTGGCAGATTCTGCAAGGAAAAGTAAAGACACAAAAGTACCTATGATATTGTGAGGTATTGATTCATGTTGGAATCAAAAGTCCATGCAAACTGATAAAGAGTTTGACATGGGATAAAAAAATACAAATACAATCTTCAATAGTTCAATTTCAATCGGCTGAAACTACAAACGTTTTTAATAACCACATCAAGGTAAGTACGGGTTATAAATAAAGAAAATGCTTCATGTACAGCAGCCTCGAAGGCCCTCTTCAGGCTTGCCAGCTCATATAGCACACAGCCCAAAGCCCAGATGTCGCTCTTCTGGTTGTACGGCTTTCCTTCACACAGCTCTGGGGAGATGTAGCATGGAGTCCCAACCACCTGCAGTGTGAAGCAAAAAAGGACGCATCATGTTACTATATCTGAAAAATCAACATATTAGAGCATGTTTGTCCTTGAGGTCTTGGAACTCCACACTGATGGTAAATCTTTATCACCGTGTAAGCTTTGCTCTTGCTGACAAGGATTTTGGAGATGCCAAAATCACCAATTTTGACGATCATCTGGTGCTTGTCGAGGAGAATATTCTGCGTCTTCAGATCTCTGTGTAGAATAAGTTTGTTGTGGACGTGATAGAGTGCAAGTAAGATTTGAACGAAGAAGTGGAGAATGGTGTCCTCATCCAGCAGGGAGTTACAGCGTTTCTGTATGTAATCAGCCAATGTCCCACCTTCATGAGGAAAAATAAAGAGGAGGAAGTAAACATTAAGATGATTACAATTAAAAAAAACTCACCTTTTTATCACATCACTGGCTTGAATAAAAAGCAGAGATGATGAAAACAAAGGCAATAAGTACTGAATATAACAGGCTTAATGAATAGAGCAGGAGGTGGAATTGTAACACATGTAGACTCAGAGCCTCTGTTTAAATAAACATACAATAGCAATGCCCTCCTGGATGCCCCTGTGAAAAGTGAAAAATTACAAATGTTCATACTGTAATACAGCATTGCATCACCTCGGAAGCTGTGGCATGCTGCTAAGTGACCATCTTTAAGGCAAAGTCATCAAGTGTGACTATATTTTCATTTTGTAATAAATGGTAAATCTTTAGTAAGAAGGTTCCTGGACGATCTTTTTATTATTTATTTTTAAGTCCACTGATAGTATGGGCAGTACTGCTCATAACCTTTGTTTTCTACCTTCATGTTCCTTGTATGTATAAACCTACTTGACAACATGCCTGGCTCTGATTCTGACATGTCATTTAGAAGATAATCCAGCACTTTATGAACACAAGCAGCTATAGTTTAGTCTCTGACCTGAAGACAAGAACAGCTAAAAGCATATCAGAACGTTTCTGTCTGAAAAACAGCTCTGTGGTTTGCTGCAGAAATCTGGACTACTTGAACTGTCTTTTGTACATAATACCATGTAACTGACAGAGAAAGTGACCCATAGCATCATCAAGCATACTGATACAAGGCATTTTCCCAGGCTTGATATGGGAAGGTATGGAACCCTACAGCACTGAACCATGGGAAAAGTGAACCATTAGACAATGAACAAAAGAGGCTCATGTAATAAGATATTACAGTGAGCTTACCTGGAGCATACTCCATGGCTATCATGAGTGCCTTGTCTTCCAGGAAGTTCTCATAGTACTCTATAATATTTGGATGGTTGAGCAATTTCAGGACCTGACACTCGTTCTGAGCTGCCAGGCGCTCGTCTCTCGACATCTGCTCTACTGGGATCTCCTTCAGGATGACAAAGGCCCCGTCACTGCGCCTGCGGCACAGGTGGACGATCCTGACAAGGGAGAGAAACGATGAAAAAAAAGACCAAGATTCTTTTCCACAGACAGGAAAGCAGGATGATCTTAGGTGGGTTAGGCCTTCTCTGCCAATGTCACTGAGCACTGGCACCACTTTGGTAGCATCTGGAAATATCTGAGGAGGAAGAAGTCTGTTACTATGACACTGAACCAGTGGTTTAACATGAAATAGTTCCTTGTATATTATTGCTTCACTTTGAGAAGTAAATCACTAACATCAAAGCATTTAAAGCACTTTGCTTCACAATTTCATTGTTAACCATATCTGCAATTCATTCATTCTGCTTTCAGTACTTACTGACTATCACTTACTATCACACATTGTCATTTCACAGACTTTTCCACTCAGGAGAAATGTTGGTTTCAGTTTTTTTCCCATTTCACCTAGTAGACAGCAGGAGCTGGGATCAAATTGCAAACCTTGCTACTAAGACACAGTGGACTACCACTTATCCACAGCTGCATGTGTGAAGAAGTCTTTTACCTTTGACAAACAGTAGACTTCAAAAACATCTACTTCACTTTCACAACAAATAGTACTGGACGATTTGACGACTGATGTGAAATTATGCTGGACATCATTGCCATTTGCAGTTGCAATTACTGTTTAATACAAAAATGATTTCATGAATCTACTTGCTTGGTTAACAAGGAAAATGGTAATGACAGTTAAAGTGTGTATTTCTCTACTCAGAACATACAAAAATGAAAAAGCATAAAAGCAAAAAAAAAAAAAAAAAACACAAAATCTGAAGTCTTTACAGTATTAGTTTAAAAAAAAAAGGCTTTCCTTTTTTTTAAAATAAAAGGTACTGCTTTCTCATGTCTTTCTAATTTTGATTACCAAAACACACAAAAACAAGGAAAGCAGGATTTTTTTGTAAACATTTCTAAAACACTAAAACTGAATGTTTGCATGATGTGTCGAGCTTAACATCGCTGCTGCATATTGCTCCTTCTGTGATTTAAAAAAAAATCTTTTGGATATGTTGCATCCATCTGAAACGTTTTACAAGTACTGACAATATGGTAACTCTGAGGAAAAGCACCACTGTAAAAAATACTGTTATTCACTATTTATCACTTTATTAGAGTACTCTTTCGGTTTTTGCAGTTCTGATTCATTGGTCTAAGTCTAAGATAAGGTCATTTCTTATGCAGTGGGATACTGATATTTACTCTGCAGTTATTTTTGATTTATTAACCTTTTAACAGCCTAGCATCACAAACGTAAAAGCGAAGGTACGGTTGGTAAATATGGCTTTATAATAGCTGATATCCACAGATGACTGCCCTGCCTTACTAATGAAACGTAATTCTTAAACCAACCTAGCAAAAATGTCAAGGCCATGCAAACATTACTGAGCTAAAACTGTTAACTGATATCTATGTTCAGTAAACTGTGTTTCTGTAGCATTAGGACTGAACTAAGTAAGCCTCACTAAAGTTTTAAAAACTTTTTCCAAAAACGCTCAACCCTGTTCCGGACTCGTCTTCATTTTGGGGCGGCGCTCATCATAACCCGTTACTTTTAGGAGAAAAAACTTCGGTCTCACTATCTTTGTTCTGGGTTTACGTCAGCAAAACGGCGAATACTTACAAGGGAAATCATTCATAACGCAAAACACGAACAAAAAGACAGTGAGGTCAGAGCTTACCCGAAAGCTCCTCTTCCGACAACTTTGATTTTCTCATACTTCTCCATCCCTGCTGCTCCCGAACGTTTCCGCGGTCTCCAGGCAACCCGTCCCCAATCCTACAGGACGCAGCGAGGGACAAAAAGGACGAGCGAGGAAAACCTTTTGGTTAAGCCCGTGAAACTGATTTATGAAAGTTATAAGAGGTATCGTTGTTGACCATGGGTGTTACTAGGGGTGAAAAGTAACGAACTACATTCACTCTAATTACCGTGATTGAGTGACTTTTTAAAGTAGTATTTAAAATCAGTTTTGGGGAAGAATTTTTCTTCATTACATCTCATTTTATCATAGCCACCTATGGCGGGGTGGGGGGACAACCAAATTGGCGGGGTGGGGGCATAGAGGTTTTTTATTTATGCTGTAGTACAGTATAGCATTTCAAACTGTAAATACTGACAGACTTTATAACTAAGTCATGATCAACACAAATGTAAGGGTACCAGAGAAAAAAGATGAGGAAATGAGACCACTTTAAGGGGGAAATAATTAAATAATTGCAAAATAAAGGCAGAATTGGCAGAATGGATTAAAACTGGCAAAAATCGACAGAAATGGGTGAAAATTGGTTACAGAGTGGCAAAAAATTGTAGTAAAAACTTGGTTTAAAAGGTGCCAAAAACTGATTACAAACAGCAAATATAGGTTTAATAGGGCAAAAACGGGCAGGAAATGATGATAAGTGGTTAAAAAAGGGGCACAAATGGGTTAACAGTGGCAAAAGCATTCAAAGTGGCAAAAGGGATGGTTAATGTGGTAAAAGGGTTAGAGTTGCATAAAGTAAGTTAAAAGCTGCAAAAAAATGTTTAAAGGAGGCAAAAGTGAGTTTAACAGGGAAACAAATACGGTAAAAATGTAATGAAACAGATGAAAAGGGGTTAAAAAGTGGCATGAGTAAATAATGCAGACATCGGACCCTTATAATAACCTGACACTTTTTTTCAGCTCCAGAATGAATGAACTGTTAGCTAGGACACTAGCACTAATAGTATTGAACCAAGACAAATGCACTGTTATCAATAAATCACAACTGGGGAGAGCCCATTCACTGGGTTTTTTTCAAGCGACCGAGCAGTTCTGTAGGTAGGCCTAAATTTTGTTTTACATGTGCAGAGGTGAACAAAAAAGACAAAGCAACAAAACCCAAAGAAAAAAAAATACACACTTCCCTCACACTGGACGTTGTGTGTTGTCAAAGCCAAACAGCTGAGTGGTTTCATCTTGTTGACAGAAAGTTTAGACCTCCTAATTTCTAACTGGTGTTGATGTTTTTACCCAGTCTTGATGATTTTAAAAATGTAGTGGAGAATAATACTTGTCTCAAAATTATACTTAAGTAAATTTAAATGACTGGTTTTTAAAAAGTATTAAAAAGTACAAGTACAGAACTGAGGAAAATCCCAGTTATGATGAATTTTGGACAAAAAGGACAAGAATGACTGTACCCAACACCTGTTAGGCACAGCCTGTGTCTAATACTGTATGCCTCTGCCTAGTGAGATGTCAGATAGCAAGAAAACCAAAGGTTATCAGATCTGATATTCTCTAATTAGGCATCACAGTTACAGATTATGGGCAGTAACTAGGCAGTACAAAGGCAGTGAAGTTGACTGTAGCAGACATTAGATGATATTTTGACAACCTGCATGTGGAACAAAGGGTTTTTTTTTTTTTTTTTTTGTTAAAGAGTTTTTATTTTGGTAATGCAAATGTACTCTGATGCTTCACTTCCAGTGATAATTTAACAAATTGAAAAAGTACAATTACTACAACATGAGTAAATATATTACTGTGGATCCCAGCCCAGTTTTATAACTACAGCTCCACTGAGCTTATGACACTGGTGTTTTAAAAACAGCAATGTAATTTAAAGTCACATCCAACTCAAAGGCTTATTAGCTTATCAGTTTTCAATAAAGTGCCACTGTTGGCCTACTTTAGTTCCAGTTACAAACAGAATTGATCTTTACTGTCCATTTGATGTGACTTTATTGGACAAAAAAGCAGACCAGTGTTGTCTTCCTGGAAAAACGGATACAGTAAAACATGTATTATTAGTGCAGCATCTCAAATAAGGGCCTTAGATTCTAAACTTTTTATCCAGACGCCTGGTGATTATACAGCGCCATCCTCCTGTCTGAGATTAGCAGGAAGGAGGCTGCATATGAGCGCTGTTTCCCCTCTCTGCCATGATGATAATAAATGCTTTGTGCTGTAACAAAGCCACTGCTGTGTTGTACTGGAGTACATACCTCCTCTATTATCACCAATCTGAAATAATGATACATCACCACAAACAGTCAGCTTCACATAATTGGACCCCTTCTCTACACTTTGCATTTCTTTTAAATGAAGTTTGGTGGAAAGAGGACAGGTGAGTAGGTTGTTTCTCAAAACAATACTTTGCTCTTTCTCAGGGATATAATATCTTAACAAAGGAGCACCTCAAGGAGTCTTGTAATGCATGCCACTCCTCAGACAAGCTTAGTGACATATTTGGCCCATCTTCTGTCAGCAGGAGATCTGTCTAAAATGCTACAGTCAGTTTGAAAGAATGCACGGTGATAAAACAGTGAAACTGGTGCTAAACCCTGGGTATGAACCTGAGCTGGAGGAGCCATTAATCTCAAGATGAGACAGGAGGTGGTGGGTGTTTATTCCATCAGAGCCTCGCTTTCACCTTTGTCACTTAGTTGAACACAGACGTGACACTATGACGTTTCAAGAACAAGAGAACAGGTGTAAATAATAAGATTTATGAAGGCTGAATACCTAACACCTGTTTATTTATTGCTATGATGAGTCAAAGTGTCTGTTGTGAAAAAGGTCTTCTGGCACATGTCTTTGTTCAAGTCTCAACAAATTAAGTCATTGCCAAAAGCTCAGATAATAAAAATGATATAAATTTCAATTTTATTTGGAGAACTGAAACGTTTTGCCCACAGCTGTTTCCTTAAATTCTCTCTCTCTTATCTCATATGTATGAAAAGAAACACTTTTAAGTTATAAAGACAGGTCATCTTTTACATGAAATGTCTTTATTTTCTCTTTAGTTGAACAGGTGCTTATTTGCTGTTTTGCATGACTTTTGGCAAGCATAAATGGGCCAGTACTAAGTTCTCCTTTTCTTATATGTTTTCTTATATGTTAGCCAATGCTAAGATAGCTATGCTAGCTATGTAGTTAATGATACCACATAAGACAACATAGCTAGGTTAGCTTTAGCAATGTAAGCTTTAGCAAATGTAGCTAAAGCTTACATAGCTATGCTAGCTACGTAATTAAAGTTGCTGCATAAACCAACATAGCTAAGTTTGCTTTAGCAATATGAGTTTTACCGAATGTAGCCAAAAACCACGCAGCTATACTAGCTGTGTAGTTAAAATTTCCACATAAGCCAACATAGCTGAGTTTGTCTTAGCCATGTGAGCTTAAGCAAGGTAGCTAAAGCTACTGTAGGTATATAAATAATGTAGATATGCAGCCCATGACTGCTCTGTGGGCTGAGCTATGTAAACTTAGCTACATTGGCTGCGTCACTATGTTAACTATGCAGTTTTACACAGATGATGGAACTCTGTAAGCTGTGTTTCCTATGTTAGAGTGTCTTCATGGAGGACAAACTTTTTTTCTGTAAGCAGATTGTTTACTCAGCATCATTAAACATTTTGTAATCAGATTTTTTACTACTTCTTGGTATCTGAGCCCTAAACCTCGCCGTAATTGGAATTTAAATATGATTTAATTTTGAAAATATTTCTTGTATGTCCATTCTGACAGAGACGGCTTCTCACGTGAGGAGCTATCAAAGATGTGCAGTCTGCAGCCAGACGTTTGTAGTTTCACATATTGAAGAGTTGCTACAAAACTAACTTAGTATCTCGTAACTTCAGAAGCAGTTTATTATCAAAAAAAAGTTATCATGATGCTAACTCTGTTAGCCCCTTGTTGGTTATTTCCATCATGTTTTAGCATTAAGCTAACAAACTAAAGCCTTATCTACACTTGCACAAAACTCCTAAAAATCTTTCTTGAATCGACCTGGGTAAGCTGTATGAGTGAACACAAACAATAATGATTTTTACCCTGACTTTATCCTGAAATTTCCCTGCTATTATTTTACCTCCCCAACTGCTCCACTAACAAAAACAACCGTGGACAAACTTTAAAAACTGCTTCAGGTAGTAATAACAAGCAGTTGAATTTCATTTATTTGACACTAGTTAACACGCTGCAACTTATATTCACTTCATGTAACTTTACTAAAAAATAAGTCCCAAATTTTCTTTTTTAGAGAGTGACAAGCAAACTTCAAAACTTCCTGCTGTGATGGACAAGTGTTTCTGGGTAAACAGCAATGATATTTAAAAAAAAATAAATAAATACATAAATTAGGGTTGCCTGTGTGAAAAGGGCGTGTACATCCAGGCCCACTTGTGCACCCCTGGAGAATAATGCACCAGCCACCATTGCAAATAGTTGCCTTGTGCTATATCAATAAACCAAGATATGCTATAGATAACAAGATGAAGTACTATTAAAAAAGATATATTTACATCAAGTATGAAATAATATCTTTTTTTGAGATTTTCAAAAATATATGTATAACGATTAATGCATAAATAATCAGTCTGCTCTTATCTTGAACCTAAAATGTATTTTTACCATCTGAGTATGCAATCAAATCTTTCTCTGAGCAATAGCGACCCATGGCTGACCTATTTGTGTTTGTATATTTATGAAGCACTTTCTGGAAATCAATTAAACCCTAGATTTTCTCTCAATCAGCTCCTCAGAGAGTCTCCACAGAAGTGGTTACTCAACAGGCCCTCGGGGAGAGGAAGAAGCACCAAGAGATCAATACGGTTCAGTGCTGATCCCAGGCACAAGAAGATTAATCTCTTTATATGATATGTAGAGTGTCTCTGGTGTGACCTGCAGGTGCACAAAACACACCAGCAGCAAAAGACTATGAAACCTTTTGTATCCTGAAATCCTGAGCAGAGTCTGAAGAAACTTGAAGCTCTAGCTGTGACTAATGACAGGTTCCTATGCATAAACTATAGGGGCAAAAGCCTCCTTTTGTTCTCAAACTAAGACTAAGTGTAGAGAGAAGCAACCAGGAAACACAAGATATGGTGTTGAGTTACATCTCTTTCTCTGACTGCAGGGTGTTATGTTGCTGAGAGCGCTGCACTGTATGGAAATAAGCACATAAATCAGAAGGCTTGTGTTTCATGCTATAAGGTTTATACTTGAACAAAAAGGAGCATCAGATCTATTGACAGGAATGATCACATATACAACCCCAGTTCCAGTGTAAAATGTAAACAGAAACATATTACAATGATTTGCATATCTCATGAACCCATTTTGCTCATTAGCTCATTTTGTAGTTTGATGGCAGCAACACATTCCAAAAAAATGGAACAGGGCAACAAAAGGCAGGAAAAGTAAGTGGTAGTCATGTAAAAACAGTTGGAGGAGCATTTTGCAACTAATTATGTTAACTGGCCACAGGTCAGTAACCTGATCAGGTATAAAAGGAGCATTTAGAGAGGCAGAGTCTATCAGAAATAAAGATGGGCAGGCATTCACCAATCTGCAAAAACTGTGCTGAAAAATTGAAGAACAATTTCCCTAAATGTAAAATTGTAAAGACTTTGACTAACCCACCATCTACAGTCCATTATAGTATCAAAAGATTTAAAGAGTCTGGATAACTATCTGCACGAAGGACAAGGCGGAAGATCAATACTGCATCTAAAACAGGTACATGAAGTTTGCCATGCCATCTACCAATGCAAGTTAGAGCTGTATCATGCCAAAAAGACGCCATATGTGAGCACGATCTAGAAATGCTCATTTAAAATGGACTGAGACAAAATGGAAAACTGTTCTGTGGTCGGATTAATCAAATATGAATTTTTTTTGGGGGGGGGGGGGGTGATCATGGATCCCATGTCCTAACCATCTAGTCTGCTATCATCACTCAGTTCAAAAGCATGCATCTCTGATGGTATGGGGTTGCATTAATGTCTATGGCGTGGGCAGCTGAAGGCACTATCAATGCCGAAAAGTAGATAGAGGTTTTAGAGCAACATATGATCCCATCCAGACAACGCCCCTTCAGAACAGGTCTTGCATATTTCAGCAAGACAACGCTAAATCACATCGCATCAACACAACGGTATAGCTTCATAATAGAGTGCTGAATTTGCCTGCCAGCAGTCCAGTCCTTTCACCAATAGAAAACATCTGACCCATCATAAAACAATAAAGAAGGCCCAGAACTGTTGAGCAGCTAGAATCCTACATCAGGCAAGAATGGGACAACATTCCTCTCCCAAAACTCCATTAACTGGTTTCCTCACTTCCCAGACGTTTACAGACTGTTGTTGAAAGAAGAGGGGATGATACTCAGTGTTCATAATTGCCCTGTCCCTACTTTTATGAGACATGCTGCTGCGACTGAATTCAAAATGAGCTAATGTTTTTTTCATGAAATGGTCAGAAGTCCCAGTTTCAACATCTGAATTGTTGTTTATGTTCTATTGTGAATAAAATATGGGGATATTTGCAATATTTGTTATATTTGTTTTTTTTTTCATTTTACACAGCAAACCAACTTTTTGGAATTGGGGTTGTATGTCTTTTAAAAACACATGTAAGAGTCAGTAAGGGTTTTAATGAAGCTATGTGGCTTGAAATGTATAGGGCTTGCAGAGTGAAAGTCACTCTCATGGAGAGAGGCGCCCCCAAGTGGTTTGATAAAGACCTGGGAGAACCAAGGAGCTGAAAAATCATGTTATGAGATGGTTCCTCATCAAATAAGGCTTTGCTGCCATCTGATGGCATCTTTTTAAACTGCAGCCTGTGCTTTGCAAAGTTTCCTTTTTGGATGTGGAGGAGGGATCACATTTAGGGCTGTAGGTGAAGCAGTGGACAGTGCCGTAACCTCACAGTAAGGAGGTTCCTGGTTTGAATCCTGGTCAGACAGAGCCTTGCTGTTGGGGGATTACATGTTCTCTCTGGATACTCAGGCCACCTCCCACAGTCCAAAAGCAGGCTTGTTTGGTTAATTGGTTACTCTATGTCAGTGATAGATGTGATTGGTGACCAGTCCATGGGTGTACTGGCCTCTCGCCCAATGACAGCTGGGACTGGTTCCAGCCCTGCACAACCCTGAATGAGACAGGAAGTAAAGATGATAGACGGATGGGCTAACATTAAATTAACACTGAAGCATCCTTTCAAGTGTTTTTTTGGGTATCATTGTCTTCAATGGATGGTAGAAACTGGGAACAGAAAAAAGAAGAGAACATAAATAAAGAGGGAATGAAAATCTAAATGAGTTTCATCAAAGAGAGGTAAACTCCTCTCATGTGGGTTTGTATTTCACACAGACATCTGTGGTGCAGCTGGGACTAATATGTTCAAGGTGAGAACGGCCATAGCAGCAGCTTTTCCTCAGTTTTTCTCCAGTCTGCAGAGTGGCCAGCTGTGAGGAATGAGAGCCACACGGTGTTTATGGAAAGAGTTATAGGCAGAGAAGAGTGGGGTTACGATATTTACATTGTTAAATTGATGTGAGCAGAATACTGATTACTGATTTACAACCAGTTTGTTCAATAAAAAAGATATAGAATAAGATAGAATAGATAGAATAAGAATTCTGCATTTACTAGCAGTTGTTCCTAACCTTTTTTTCTTGGGCCCTTCTACTTATAGCTAGCTGAACCCTCACCACCACAGCCACCAAGACCCATCCAAATTCTGCAAAACATCACCATCAATTTTAACAGTTTCATTGATAAAACCGAAGATAATAGATCTACATGAATGTTTTCATACTAAAGTTTTCATGATAAACACTTTTAACTGAGTGTTTATCATGACTTTATTATAACGTGCAAAACAAATTATGACAAACTGAAAGCAGACAAAGCCTCGTAGCCCCCAGACCTTTGGTGCCCTGACATGTCTGCTGTGTTTTTATCATGTATAAGCTGTGTTCTAAGTGTGTTTAATTGTTTAAATGTTGGGTATCTGCTATTAATACAACTCAGAGTCCTGCAGGCTAGCTGCTCTGTTTGTAAAGGGTCTGATACAAATACAGATTGATTGAGATTCATCTAAAGTTGTTCCCTTGCATTTTATTTGCCATTTATTTGAGTTGAGGGTTGACAGTAAATAAATAATTTTATTTTTTTTTATTCTTGTCTAAAGGTGTTGGCTACAGTTAAATAGAGCATCCTGGATCTTTTCTTGTCAAGCAAAAGCATTAGAAGTTCGGCAGACTAGATCAGAGAAAAACCTGGTTTGGAGAAGAAATAAAGTTCTGTGAAATTACCAAGAACATGTAAATACATGGCATGTTTGAACAATGTGGCTCTGTCCTTACCTTGCAAAGCAGATGGATATGCCCATTTCAGTGTTACTCACTGGCGAATCCATCTTGCAAAACCCCTGTCTGAGCCATTTGGGAAAGTGACAGGACCAAACAGCAAGTAGCAACAAGAAACCGGTGCAGTTATGGCAGAAGACATTAGCGTGGATGCTGCTAAAGTGTCAGTTTGATCAGACCTTGACAACATTTCCTTGTTAAAAGAACAAAGAACACCATTGAGTTGTTTTCTTTTCAAAAACGAAAGAAAGTTGTGTACTAACATGTCTACAGTTGCCATGGTTCACGCTATGCAATTCTCAATTGAGTTTACCCGTCGGTAGGGGCTACGTCAAGTGTTTTGTTGTTCTGAATGGCCCGTAAAGATGTGACAGACAGAACGTTTATCCAATCACCCTTTGAGTTTTTTTTTTACCCTGTGTATGAGAGGTTTACCAGATGGATGTGTGAAACAAATCCATTTTGCGTGCAAGGTTAGCTCTGTCCCAATGTGCTAACGGAAAATTGAAAGGGTTTTGGATCCATCACCTAAACTCTTAAAGTAAACTAGCGGAGCATAAACAAAATATAAAAATGCCAACAAAACATAAGTGCCTTATCTAGGTGGGAGAAAAATCGATACAGCATAGTATCCAAGAGGCTGAGGCTTACCTGTGGCTCCTCTGGGATAAAATAATTGCAAGAGGAAGTAATAAAATCAGTATCCCACTGTAAGTCTTTCATTCAGATCATATCCCCAGGCTGTTGTCATTAGTATAAACTTGAAGTGTTTACGTTCATCGTTCGTTTGTAAGGAGGGAGGTAAAGTAACAACATGAAAGCATGTCATTTTCACTTTTTAAAATCATACATTTTTTGTGTTTATTATTTTGTGGCATATTTAAGTTGTTTAATTTAACAGAACTCCAAAAATGTTGTTTTCTTTTAGTTTTAAGAATATAGACTTTTAACCTCTAACATTATTTTGACAGCTTTGGAACATCCATGTTCAATTTTTAATTAAGGACCCCCCCCCCCAAAAAAAAGAAGGGCATCTGATTCGTCGATGAATCGAGAAAATAATCAGCCGATTCACTGATGATTGAAACCATCGTTTGTTGTAGCCGTAATCAGATCGTCTCATCCACCAAGTATCAATTTTTTTTCAAATTAATTGCAAATATAAACTGAAGTCTATGATACTATGTAGAAAAATAAAATCAATTGTTTGGACAATTGTTTGTCCAGTGTGGTCGGCAGAGGTGACGGTCATAGAGCAGGAGAAAGTTAGTACAACAAACATGGCAGCACCAGGGGAAGGACATTAGGGATGCAAGCAGGGCACAAATGAGATGGACACGACACATGAGGTTTGCAAGAAGTGCAACATGAAAATAAAATACTGAAAAACATGAGGGCAAGACTAATGCTAAATCAGCTAAACAGTTGAAAAAATAGTATAGATCACGATATATCGCAATATATGGTATCGCAATACTCACTGTATTGCAAAATGTAAAAATAAATCGCAATATCGAATCATGACCCAAGTATCTTGATTCCTGGTGATTCCCACCCCTAATATAGATAGATAGATAGATAGATAGATTACAAAGGATGTTTCTGCCTCTATTCAGGTGTGCTAATGGAAAATTTAAAGGGCTTTCACAATACTCAAAAAATAACTTGTTAGCTGAACAAAATTAAATTATGGAAAGTAATTCCACCTAAGTTTAAAATGTTCTTTTAGCAATGAGTAACTGAGCTGAATCAACATAAAATGAGTATTTACCTGACTGAATGTTGCTTGGCTCATCAATAAAGCACATTTTTAACAGTGACATCATGAAACAAAATATAGCACTTAAACTGTCAAACTGGGTCAGCACTAACAGATAAATACATTTGTGTGCAGTTAATAATTTGAATTTTGATAGATGGTAATGAATATCTGCTTACCTGTCTTGCACATGTGGGCCATGCTAATTGATGACTCACTACTGCCACCTTCTGCTCCGGAGTACGTAGCAAAAAGGATGTGCTATACCGACGTGTTTGTAGTAGTTGACTCATAAATGAATAGCGTTAATCTTAAGTTCTTCTTTGATGAAAAATCAATATTATATAATTATGTTCAACCTTAAATCTTTAATTATGTAATACATGATACCCTCTTGTAAATGTAGCAAACAGCAGTTTGTTTGTTTGTGAGTGCATGAGCCATCATCTTCACTTATAAAGTTAACTAGCTAAGCTGAAGCCAAACATACAGCCTAATGGCCAAACAAACATATGTGATTATTTAAAAAAAAAAAACGTATGGTCCAGATGATCTCATGTATGGATGGATAGCCAAATGGGCTAAGGATTTAGATGGCCTCTAAACCCTAAACTCAACTGTTACATTTTTAAAAGCTGCTAAATACGCGAGCGGAATGAGGAAATATTAAACAAAATTAGAACACCAGCTTAGGATATAAGTTTTATTATGCATCATAATCGTTAAAAGATGTAATATTGTCACTATAATAGCATTAAACACGCGAGGAGCTTTTACCAACAGAGCGTAAAATGGGCCATGAAACGATTATAACTCTGCTACTTTAGGTGCTTTCATTGTTGTTGACAACACGCTTACCCAAAATCACGCCCCACCAGCTCAGCTCTGTGATTTTGCTTTTTGCGTAATATGACCAAATCCTCCGGCCCTCCTCGTTTCTCCGGTTTATGAGAGCATGAGGCAGCAGCAGCAGCACCGCCCATGTAGCTCCCTCTCGACCTCTCCCCTCCTCAGTCTGCTCAGAAAGGCTGGCTGAGAGTGGGAGCGCACAACAACATTACAAGGCGCTGCGTGAAGACAAACACAGTAGCGTTGGTATGAGCTGTTTCGGGAATCCCCTCTAAGCCATCCTCTTCGGGCTCAGGACGCTGAAAACGTGAGAAGTTAAAGGCTGCAGCAGCATCAGAGGGGAACTTATAGAAAGAAAAACAAAGAGGCATAAAGGAAAAAAGGGAGGTTTTAGGGACTAAGGGAGAGCCTGGGTGGGGGAGAACAGGATGGACGCCCTGAACCCTGTGCTGAAGAGTCACCCAGGCCCGTCAGTGCTGGTATTCTGTCTGCTTTTCAGGGTGGTCCACAGGTTGCTCCAAAGGCTGCCAGTGCCCAAAGTGGTGAAGCAGAATGAGCTCCACGAGTGGAAATGGAGGAACCTCGCCGTCTCTATGGTGCACTCCCTGCTGACCGGAACATGGGCCCTGACCTGGTGAGTCTCCATCAAAACATCTGTCTGTCTGCCTGTCCAGTGACACTGGGACACCATTGTCCATTCACAGTGCGCATGATGTGTTATGTGAGTGGGTGTGTGTGCAGCAGTGACAGTCTGTGGCAGCCAGGACAAGAAGGGCATGTTCAGACAGGGTGAGGGCCGGGGGAGACAATGGCATTTATAAGTGGGGAGAGAAATGTCACTGTACAGTATGAGCCACACAAAGATCTTTCTGCTTGTGTTTGTAAGTTCGTGTGCCACTGCTAGTGGTCTCATTTTCAGGCTGCAGTTCGGGCTACTTGAGCAACAACCTTTAAATACAACAACTGGAAAAACCTGCTGGAGAAACAATCCTTTCCAAAGTATCATGAGAAAGTAGTTTGGGGGGGGCGGGGACGTGCTTGTGACTCATCTTTGAACATTGAGAAAAGTGAGCAAGGTCAAATTATTCTATCACTGCATTTCATATGTGTGAGAAGAAGAACTGTAGTGCAGGTAAAGAAAAGAGTTCTTTCTCTGTACACTGCACAAAGCAAGCATGTGAAACCGTGCACCTCTACATACCACATAAGGACTAGAGGTCACTCATTAACAATAATTCAGTCATGGCATGTTTATATAGGGAGGGGATGCAGAGAAACCTTTGCTTTTTCAGGTGTGCCGCTTTTTGCCAAACACGGTTAAGAGCAGGCAAAAATTAACTCAGAGCCCATATAGGAAAAAATGTTGCTGAATTGTAGACATTTTTATGTATAAAGACATAAACAAGGGGTAAATAGTGGTACAACAAAACTTAATGGGGGCTTTCTGTTAGTAAGGGGTGACAAAAAAAGCCCAAACACCTGATATTAATGTCTCTGCTTAGTCAGGCTTTTCTCTCCAGGAGTGAGCCCATGTTTGTCTGAGTGAGGGCGAATACAGACCCATCTCTCCATAACATGTGTCCCTCTCCAGTGTGTTGGTTTGGCCTGAGACGTTGAGCAACATCCACTCATACCACACCCCTCTGTCCTACCTGCTTGTCTGCGTCTCAACAGGTCAGTGCTTGCACCACAGAAAACACAAAGGTTTAAAGCTCCTGTGTGGAGGTTGTAGCTGGGTATGAAACAGGCTTAAATTAATGTTTATAACTCTTTATGAGCTAATAAAGCTAACCAGACAAGCAGTGACATCAGTGATTATTTCCATGTTCTATTTTTAAAGCCTGGAGATGCTGCTGGAGGGTAGGTGCCAGGCAATATGATTTATAGAAACAGTCTTTACATTTTTCACTAGATTAACTATCACAGTTGGCCTTGTGGTTAAGCCATGCCCCAGGGCAGGTTCAAGTCTGGCTCTTTCACATATATCTTTCCCCAACTCTCTCATCCTTGTTTCTGACTCTATCCACTGTCCTCTGTCAATAATGGTACAAAAAGCCCCAAAGTATACCTTAAAAATAATCAGCACAAAACAAAAGATCTCACTAATGTGGCATGCTGGATAGACTTTTTTAAACATCCATTCTATGGGATAGATTTCACATTCAACTGGGAAAAGGACTTTTCAAAAAATTCCCAGAAGGTAATTGGACGAACGTTCTGTCACATTCATGACCAGCCAATCAGAGTGACACGTCAGAATGAGGCAGGAAGCAAGCACTTTTCTTATAAGTAACAAGCTCAGGAGTAAGATGCTGTCATAGTTTACAAACAGCGGAGCATGTTTGTGGATAAAACTCATGCTGAGGCTGGTTGGGAGAAGAATGAAAATGTCCTGCCACATTTGGATTAAGGGTTGACCAATATTTGTTTTTCAGGGCCCACGTTGACACCGACTACTAGTAGTGCATGAGACAGATATTCAATACATGGCATTGATATGCATTTGTTATGACAAATAAAATGTATTTTATGTGGTAAAAGTAAAACTACATGTTAAAAAAAGAAACAGCACAGAGCAAGACAGCAACAGCACGAAATAGGAAGTGATATCATACACAAATTGTGTCAGTGTCATCCAGGCCTGACTGCTGATTGGCTGGTAATTGTGTGACATCAGATAGTGTCGTGGGTAGTACACTAGGGCAGTTTGTAGTGAGTGAAAACAAAGCCAGAGGGGAGTAACACACCCTCTAATTCACTAATGTTATTGATTATTGGTGACATAATACAAATACCAATAATCGGCTAAATGCCGAATCAGTTGCTGTACCAAAGCTAAACCTGACCTAATTGCTACAACAGCAGTCATCGTATACACCACCTTACAGTCCAACTAAACCCCGCCTGTAACTATCACAAACCCCTGCTGAAGCGGGTCAGGAGAAGAGAGAAAACATCTCCTCCATTATGAAAAGCTTCCAGTGCTGTTCTTTGCCCTCTATTCAATAAAAAATCTGGTCCATTTCTGATAAAAACACTGCTTTAAATGGCAACGTCTGAGCTAATTGCTACACTAGTGGCAGCCATTGTTATCGACTTCCAGTGCAAGTACACACCATGCAGCTACTGTCTCGTTCTCCTCAAATGATACTGATTGGTTAGATCCGTTTTCACAAATGACACAAACTTTATAGATTGGAGCTCGGCAAGATGGATTCACCTGATGACAGACATGAGAGCTGCTTTGCAAGGTTAAGTCCCCACAAGTCCTCATTGATTGAAAGTTATTAAACTCTAGGTGATGTTTATGTCTAAATGAAGATTATTTGTGTTTTGAAAAGGTTTAACTTTTAAAATTCTTTGCTTTTATGAACCCAGATCAGCCTGCAGTGTGAAGAGAAAATTGGTTTAAGTGTAATGTAGGGCTGTAACAAAGATTTTCATTTATTATTGAATGTTATGAAAATTGCATTTCCTATTCAAATGTCAGATTTTATAAAAAGTGACAGCTATGAATGTCCACAGTCCAGTGCAGCTGAGTTGTTTATGCACCCACTACTCAAAGATTTGTCATCATGTTTGACAAAGAAACTGATTAAGTGCATAGCTGAGAAGCAGAAGGTAACACATTCTTAACATTTGCTCATTTGTGGTCCATCAGCTCAGTGCTTCAGCTGTAGTTTGATGAATGTCTGGGAAATGTGGTAGAGTTGTTCCTGATTTGCAGCATTTTCTTTCCCCTCTTTCTGCCCTGGGGGTGTAAAACTGCCACCTTTCCTGTTGCTACTTTTCAGGAAGGCAGGCTTCAGATCCGCCCCCCTCACCTGATTCTCAGAACAGACGAATGGGCGTCTCCTCTGAATCACTGTGGAAACCAAAGACAATCCACGAAGGACTCTGAGGTCTGGTTTTGAGCAGTGTGATTGTGTCTTCATGTTACCATGTAGACACAAATCTGTGGAGGTCTGCCATAACAACTGCAAACAAGCTAATAAATCCACCGAGGCCAACCTGATGCTGGAGGTCATGCTGTTAAACACAGGGGCATGTTGTGTGTGTCTGCCACAGCATGCCAGTCATACAGACGAACACAAAGACTCTCAGTCAATGCGATACTTCCAGCTGAATGAGGAGAGCAAAGTTTAATCACCGTGGATAATTTGAATAATAAAGCATTCATCTAAAAAATGGAGAGGAAAGACGTTCAACCATTCAGTCAGATTAGATTAACACTGATGATGATCAATGACTGCTGGATTAACTAGTGACACAAAAGAATTTCTGTTTTGTCAAAAAGATCAAAGTTAAAGTTCATCTTTAGGCATAATGGGTCATTGGTTGCATGGACATAAATAACCAACCAACTGCATCATCAATTAATTGGTAGGAGTATTTCTTATAAATATGATGCACAGTCAATATATATGCAATCCAGTTTCTTATAGCTTCTATGACAAATGTTTATCTGTTCTAAAACTCTCTTAAATTAATATTCTTAAATTAAGTGTCTATGACATACAAACACAAAAGGACCATTTGGGAGCCACCTAAAACCACGACAAACTAAAGCACAGGAGCTTTGAATAAATTAAAAAAAGACGGCTTCTTCAGTGCTCCGTGCCAGTTAGCAGTAAATCTTTGTGTTTTGGACAAAACCAGCCAGTTGGTGAGGATGCCTGTAGCTTTTGAATGCACTTATGTTTTTATTACTACATGTTAGGACCATCAGGATTATTGTTTTAATCACGATGGCATTTCAGGGTCCACAGTGTGCGAGGCACACAGCTGAAGTCTCAACTTGAAGACCTACTCACCCTTTAGAGGCTTCAAACTTGAGTCGGACGGACTTGAGATTTTACAAAGTCCAGCAGTCTAAATGATGTTACAGTCCAGTATCAATTAGCTTAATAATTCCTCCTGTAGATACTGTAGTTCCCTTTGGTTGCTTAACAAGCCAATACGTGTCTGCATTAATGTACCGGTCCGATATAAGGCAGACAAACAGACAGCAATGTATGGAGTGAGATGAGGAGAGAGCTGTTACAGTCTAACCTGACACGCCAGATGGATGTGTTTCACACAAATGTGAAACACATCCATCTGGGAAAGCTTCAATAGGAAATGTTTGAGAAAAGGTAGAGGCTTTGAAAAAAACTCAGAGTATGATCAGGTGAACATTCTGTCTGTCACATCTCTATGGGCCAATCAGAGCAACAAAACACGTGACATAGCCGCTATCGAGCTGCGCATGCGCAGCTACTGAGGAATAACGTGAAACAGGGCGACTATAGACATGTAAGTACTCGACTTTTGTCATTTTGAAAATAAAACAACTCACTGCTGTTCTTTGTTCTTCTTTTAATGAAGAAATGTCATCAAGTTCTGATAAAACTGGCGCTTTAGCAGCATCCATGCTAAGCTCTTCCCCCATAACTGCGCCAGTTCTTGCAGCTGCTTGTTTACATCACGACTCTGCTGCGCCTGAAAGTACTGCCCCTCGTCACTGATTGGTCCTGTCACTTTCTAACCGGGCCCAAATGGTTCAGATGGGAGCTTTGCAAGATGGATTCGCCAGTGAAAACCAAGGAAACGAGCGTATCCATCTGCTTTGCAAGGTTAATTACAGTCAGGAGTAGAACACAATGTAGCATCGAACTGTAAGGACTGTTATAGACTGTGAGAGTAAAGAAAATTTAGATAGTAGGTTTACTTTTAACCATTTGACTTTAATGTTACTTTCTTATTAAGTTACTATCAATCTCTGAGAGAACAGAAGGATTTCTTCATTTACATTATAAACATCAGTTAGGACCCAGAGTAATTATACATGTGGATGTGTCTTAAAATGTTGGAAATATCTGACTGTTACACTGGTTATAATTATTTTATATCAGGGTTATCAAGGCAACGGCTCCTGGGCCAACTGTGGCCCTTTTTCAATAAATTTAAGGTTTTTTCTATTGAATTAGTAAACATTTTATTCATTTACATAAATAAGACACTCTTTTTATGGTAAAATTAGTGGAAAGGTTAAAAAACAGAATTCCAAAAAATTTAAACAGAATTTGGCAAAAAAATTAAACGGATTTCATAGGGCCCTAAGTATACTGCATTTGAGTGAACTTCTCAGTTTTAACACCCTATGCGCAGTTGTGTTCTCAAAATATTTAGTAGAAAGCATAGGTGTACACACTTTAGCATGCTGGTGTGCTAGCTTGCACTGGCATCTACTGGCTAGCTAGTGTGCTACTGGCAACGACTAAACAGATCAAGCTTGGGGCATTCAAGGCAAAAATAACAATATAACAAAAATAATGATAATAATAATATAATGTTAATATAATAATGATAATGTTAAGATAAATGCCAGGTAAATTAATTTGAGAAGCAGTTGAGAATAACTGTCAGATTTTTATAATTGCCTAACGTCGGTTTACTGTTAAAAAAAGAAATTTAAGGGGGGAATAAAGAGACTGTTAAAGTGCAAAACTGCAGCACTAGGTTGGGGTGGCATGAGACTGCAGAAATAAGTGCTGTGTACCACTCTGAAGTATACTAGAGCAGTGGTTGCCCAAAGGGGGGCTCTGGACCCCTGGAAGGGTCATGAATAGGGGTGGGAGAAAAAATCAATACAGCATAGTATTGCTATATTTGGTCTGGTGATATATCCTACCATCTCATCCACCAAGTATCAATTTTTTTCAAATTAATTGCTAATATGAACTGAAGTATGATACTAGAAAAATAAAATCAATGATTTGGACAATTGTTTGTCCAGTGTGGTCGGCAGAGGTGACGGTCATAGAGCAGGAGAAAGTTAGTACAACAAACATGGTAGCTGGTGATTCTCAGCCCTAGTCATGAAACGCTAAGAACCAAAAGGTCATGAAATGCTTGCCAAAAATACAAAAGGGGATTCAAAATGATTTGAAATGGTATATTTTAAAAAATATTTAATCTTTAAAATGAGTTTATTTTCAAAAAAAAAAAAAAACATAGTTATTCAGCGAGATTTGTGCTTTAATTTAAGTGATGTGTACAAAAATTCAGTGGGGGTCCCAGGTCTATGGCGCTGTTATTTTGAAAAGTTTTGGAATCACTGTACTAAAGTAAAGTGTACTACTGGAGGTATGCGGTTTAGAACACGCTATTCAAGTACAAAAATCTGAAATGAATTTAAACAGTTGCAAATAGTTGAATTTCTGAATGGGGTATACGGACACAAAAAGGAGACTAATCAGGATTAACTAGATTTATTCTGAGAATAAAATTTTAATTGGTTTTAATTTTAATTGTTTGACATCCCTACTATATAGTATTGTAAGATGAGAGTTTAATCACAAGAATTTAATCAGCAGATTCATTAAAAGTAAAGTCATTGTTAGTTGTAGTATCAGTTTGTTTGGTAGCTAAACAAACCAGCTCTTTTACAAACCATCTCTGTTTGTTCCCATTTACTTGAAGGTCAAATAGCTCACTTTTTATGATTAATCAAATGTTATTCTAACAATTTGTTCATTGGACAAAGGAGTTACAGTGAACCAACACACTCACCCTGGATAGAAACCACAGATTTGTCTGGTTTATCAAGTCACACCCAAAACCGATAACCACAGCCAGTGTTACATTCACTATCACTTCAGCTTGGGAGCTTTTCTCAGTCTGTTCAGCTTTATAAAATTAGACATGGAATATGTGTGTAGCTCAACAGACAGATGAAACCCTGCCTTAAGCTCTCTGTCTGGAGTCATACAACCAAAGTATCAAACATGTCAGAAATCCATCTGACTGCACAGCATGACAAACGACGTCTGATCCAACTGACTGTCGCCTCAACTATAAAGTGAGTCATGTGACTTGAAATTTGGGGATGAATCGGATGACAATCGCACGGTGTATACCCAGCTTTAAAGTGAATCATCTGGGCATCAGCTGATAAGGGCCTGAGTGAGATCAGCTGATCAGTACAGCTCAAACTTAAAATGAACCACAAATGGAAACCAACACTTAAAATGGGGACAACCATGACCTGTGTGTACAGATTCTACATCTCTATGTAGAATATGTGAATAGAGAGTTTTCAAGCATGTCATCCTCATTATTAAGAGTGGACAAGAAGCATACAGTCATAAGCTTCCATATTTGATTGTCATTATCTGGTCCACTTCTGCTTTGCTTTCTTTTTTCCTCTTCTTCCTTTTTTAACAATCTTTCTTTTTCACTCCCAAATGGATGATTTCTCTTCATTTTCCCTGTAGGCATTGTTCAATGCTGGCAATGTCTTTGTATGATTTGGACAAGGTTTCTAAACTTCACCTGAAATATCAGATGGATAAATCTTCTTTGCAACTGTCTGATGAAGTAGATGCAGTATCTTAAATACACATACTGTTGTAAAAGTATTATGGTTATTTATTTTGTCAATTTTGACAATCTTCCTCTGAATATCTAAAGCTAAATTTCTCAGCTGATGGTCATTTTGGCATGTCTTTGCAAACTGATCTTCATACCAGTGACAGATTTTCATTTTCTCTTCCTGTCTTAGGATACTTTGTGCACGATGCAAGCGATATTATCCTGACAGGACATGCAAGAGGATCATGGGAATTCTTACTCCATCATGTTCTGGTAAGACAGCTTGTCTGAGGTCATGATTGTCTTAATTTTTGACTATCAGCATTGCATTTCTTGATGAGGTAACATACCAAAGCCACTATTTAAGGCTCACCTCAAAAACAACAACAACAAAACAGGACAGATACTGTTTATAGTATGTGCTGTTGTTAATTTTGACTAAATAGCACTGCATTTTAATCAAATATCAGCTGAATAAACAAATCTGGAGCAGGCAGACTAAAACAGGGGAAAAGAGCTTGTTTTTGCAGCTTTAGCTAAGCTGATTGTAGCATGTTACCCCTGAGCAGAAACTTTAATAACTCATAAGATCAACAGGCTTGCTTACATTTTAAGAAACTGAAAAGTTGAAGCAGTGTTTCTGTAAGGACGATGTGCAACATTTTATTTACCAGTGAGTCTGAACTTTGTCTTTACTTTAAATCAAGACTGGTAAAGACTTGTGATGCAGCAGCAGCGTTTTAGCGATTATATGTGAAGCATTGTTGGGAATCATAAAGTTTTCATCTCTTCTCGTGGTAATACACTAAACTAAAGCTGTCTGTTCCTTTTAAAGCATACCAGGCGGCATATTTGTATAGAGCTTGTCTGTGCACCACAGGGTTGATGTTTTACAAGCTTTTAAAGACAAAAAGTCCAGACAAGACATGATGGTGAAAAAAATAGTCTTCAATCCAAAACAAGAAATAAACACTAGAATTGCAGCAGAGCTGCACAGGGCTGGTCTGTACTCATCATATAGTCTTAATGTTTTGATTGAGAGCCTCCTAGTGGTCAAATTTTACAAATTGTGCAATTAATTCACTCATACTTGTATAAATTGAAATAATCTATGAGGGCTTGTACATATTTAACAGATGTATCTGTTTGTGACAGAAATAAATGTCAAACTTTAATGTACAACTTGATAGATATAAAGATTCATATTCAAAGAAATAATGTTCACAGTGAAGGTGCTACAGGAGAACTCACACGCAGACTTTGGACTTCTCTTATGAAAATATTGAGCAGATAAAGTTTAAAGCAGTTTAAGAGCAGGTCAGAGCAGGCAAGATAAAGTAAAGATGCAAATAAAGGCAAATAACGTGGCTGTCATGAGATGATATGAGCTGTTATCCACATAAACATCGCTGTGTCTCCTCCTCAGGTGATCTCCTCCTTCCTGTATGCCCTCTACACTAACCTGTATGTAGCCGGCGCTGTCATTGCGCTCTTCGTGGAGGTCAACAGCGTCACCCTTCACTTGAGGCTGATGTTAAAGCTGGCGGGTGCCCAGTACTCCTCCATCTACTACTTTAACAAGATCACCAACATCTTCACCTATGTCATGTTTCGTCTGAGCACCCAGTTCTACCTCACCTGGTTCATCATCCATAACTACTCCTGGCTGGACCATGGCGCGTATTTTCTCACTGCCATGATTGTGATGAATATCATGATATTGATTTATTTCTACCGCCTTCTCCGTGCGGACTTCTTCTCCTCCAGGAAGAGCTCTGTGGGGCAGAATGGGACACACAACAACAACTCTAGGAAGTTCCTCACTGATTGACCACAAAGTTTACAGAACAATGTTATGGGTTTTTTTTAGGTTGGGAGTTTGAAAGATGGTTTTTTTTTTGTTGTTGTTTTTAAACTGACACTGACAGCAGGTTCCCTTGTTCTCACTGCCAGAGACCAGACCTCTTAAACAAAGCAGGGTGATACAAGGGGAAGCCATTAGAGGTACAGTGATTAGGGGATGTCTGAAAAGCAGGAAATTCATCTATTGACTCAGAAGGATATAATGCAATACTTTTTAATGAAAGCAAAATATCGCTCAGATTATGCCAACATTTTTAAATCCTTGATATGACATTTTATGATTCATTCATAAGCACCATGTAACCTAAGGAAAGAAAAGTAATAGATCTTTGATTATGGCTAGCTGTTTCAACTCCTTATGCTCAAATAACGGTGCTCATTCCAAACATGATACTGGTTTAAATTAAAAAAAAAATGCTACAACCAGAATAGAGGAATCATCTGTCAGCGCTCTGTGTCAGCCACCAGAGAAACGATCACATTTATGTTAGGATAGGCAGACAGTTTAGAGCTTCAAAGTCTCGCTTTCATTTTCTCATCCTGTAGTTAACTCTGCAGGTGTTCCTTTTATCAAATTTTCCGAAGGCAGTGAAATCGGTTAACAACATACTGTATTGAGTTGAACTGCTCAGTGATTTGATATAGTTGATAGTTGAACCTTTGTGTGGGCTGGTGTCGTGGTGGGCCCCCATGTTTGACCTGCCAAAATTAAACCAAGGCAGGAAAAGGGGGTGAACAAACTTTCTGTCTTCACATGTTTACAGCAACCTTATTACAACATATCGAGTGTGTTCAGACACAAATTTTGGATTTCACTTTACAGAGACTTAAATGTAATGCCACATGAAGTGAAGGGTTACTTTTTTAAATTTGATGTTACCTCAGCTTAAAGCGCCTGCTTTTCAAGTTTGCTAATAACCTGAAAAATTCATCAGATTGTCCCCAATGACTGATTTGTTGTAGAAAATGCTACAATTCCAGGGTGTTGGAAATCAGAAAATAGATCATGTGGCTGTCTGTTTTTTTTCTTTTTTAACTAGTCTATTTCCTCAATAATGAAACACATTTTCAATAATTCTGTTTTTCAGTAGATTCATTCTTAAATTTTAAGTAGTCACAGGCTTGCTGCTTTACCCTAATTTGTGTTTAATCAGTTTCTCTAACCAAAAGGACAATTTCTCTTCATATTTTTTTAACTTTAGTTCTATATGTTGCATTTTGTCCCATTGTCAACCAAAATGCCTTACATTTTAGAGCAGTAAAAATAAATTAGCAGTGCTTTTTTCCTTAAGTCTGTGGACTTAATTGTTTTAATTTTGATTAGTGAGTCAACTTGTATGCAATGTTACTGGGTTAACAGTTAGCCTCTGTGATTCAGATTATTAATTAGCAGGAATGGTAACCCTAGCCGCATAAGAAAACAATGAAAATTATACCCAGCAAATAAATATTTGAAACCTAAATATGCATGTGTTTAAGACCTTTAAAGGCCTTTGAATAGAAATGGGCTGCTTAATGAAGTTATGTGCTATGCTAAGCTAGCAAGATGCTATGAGTAGGCTATGTGAAGTGTTAGGATACAAGTGCCACCAGTCATCTCAGCTAAATCCCAGAAAAAATAATATTTTAAATGTCTCACCTGATGTTTTTAGTCAGTGAGAACCAGACATCTTAAATGTTAGGTCATTGCAGGAGCTGCTAACCATCTTAGCTAACATCCTTGCTACATTTATCTATATCTTATGCTCTATCAGCAATGTTTCTATGTAGACCTCTCTCTCTCTGTCTACAAACAACCTGCCATATGAGATTTTCTGACATCATTTTTTTTAATTTTAACAGCTTACAGTATGTCTCTCTTTTGGTCTGTATGATGCCATTAGTAGCTGAGAGGACATGGAGGTGCAGCTGAGCTACTGTGACTAGAATTATGTAGGACTGATTTAAATAGTTACCCACATGATGATAATGGTCCTCCCATGTTGTCAGTGGCCTGTGAATTCTGTTTGTATTAGCCATTAGTCGGGCTAAAGCTGGTTCTTCCTGACATCAAACAGCCTGGTAGCCTAAATGAGCTCAACAGCAGAGCAGGCAGCAGTACAATCTGAAACTGCACTTATTTTAGTAGAGTAGCACCACAGTGAAAACCTTTTTGCCTGTTTTTGAAATAACACTGAAAAATATAGTTCTTTTTTAGTAGGCTGTATTGGTGAATGGTGATCTTCAGGTGATGATGTTCTGCTTTCCTCAACAGTGGGTACTCAACATTTTGTGTATAGTTTCCTGAGACTCTTTTTATAATAGTAATGCAGGTAGATTCCATTAGTGAACTTAAAATGCCCTAATCATGTCAGAAATTGTAAGTGCTGACGGTGTCATTTAAAAGCCTAATGATGTCTACATTTCATTTTCTATCCAAGCCAATGCCAAGGAAGTCCAAGCAGAGAGGGCAGTTTGTGTCTGATCTTTGCTTTAGTGCCTTTACCACAGTGCCTTATCAAAATGCACACATATAGAGATAATGTGTATGATAATATCTTTGTGTTTTGTTAAAGATAAGCCAAATACATAGATTACTAAAGAAAATGATCTGACCACATCCACAATATTTTATCATATGTGTTTTAAATGTGCAACAGTTTGTAGGACTGAAGTTTATCACATCAATTTAAACGTGAGGAATCACTGGGGCAAAGATGAAGGTCCAACTTAAAGGCTTTTATTTTCAGGCTGTCAAATGGTGTTCTATTATTAACAAAAAGAAAAAGGTAACATAATTGATTAATTGATGGGTTTCAAATGACAAATAATATTCAATAATGTTAAATAATGTTCACCATAATCTAATTTTACATTTAACACAGGATAAAACAATCAAATTTGATACAATATATCTCATAAACCAAATACCATCAAATAATGCTTACTTTTGACGCACTTGACAGCCAGGGTAGGAACAGATCTTGACAGCAGCTGAGCAAGGAGTCCTTTATAGACCTCTGATTAGGCCTCAGTGGCTGCACCTGTGGCTAATTGTTGCAGGCTGCACACTTGTGCCTGCTGATCCCAAGAGGAGCCAAACAGACATGAAGGATCTCAACCATATGTTAAAAATACACAATTGTTTTTAGAGCCCCGTTTTTTGGATGGTTGAATGTTTGAATAAAGTGAGTTTTTGTAATCACAGATGTGTTGATGTTGATTTTGTAATATTTACCCTGTTGATGAGTGAAAGTTTTTTTAATTCATGTAAATTCAGACCTGGGAAGAATTGGGTTAAGCCTTAATGAGAAAATTGGTCACTTAGTTAATTGTTAGCAAGGAAGGATTTGGAGGCCCCTGGCAAGGACAAGTCTGGCAAAGATCATTATGACCAGTTCGAACTTACAAAAGTGAAAATGTATGTCCACTATTGGTGCAATATCCTTTCTCACAACACAAATCATAAGTTTTTACTTATGCATGTCATTTCTCCATGATGCAATGTGCCAGATTTTTGTTTAAGTTTGTTGTTTAAGTGTGTCTAGCGATCCTCCTTGCTGTACTTGGCTTGATATGAAGACATTTAGAGGCTCTTTGAGGGGATTGGACCTTACTGTTAGGGCAAGGGGTCCTCTTCAGGGACTTTTTGAATAATCTAAGCCTATGTTATGCAGTTTTATCCTCTTTACCCCTTGAATCACTGACAGAGATTCTAGAGGTACATCTTATATCTGATGCACATAATGATTGTATCTTGGGTCTTCTTATTATACAGAGTTTATATAGTCCTGTGTTTTATGGTGTTTTTACTGTTTTAAATTTTTGTACAGCACTTTGGTCAACTTTCTGTCATTTTTTAATGTATATGGATTTTGTAAATAAGTTTGGATTTGGATCTGGATACATTACTGTGTTTATCAAAAGCTGGTGTATTTTTATACTGAGGTTACAGATGAGAATGAAATTATTAACCCCATTATGAAAATTTCCTATTTTATTCACAAGTACTGTGAACAGAGCAATGATTTTAACAAAGCATTTCCAAATGTCCTAGTTTTATTTTGGATACTTACATTATTTCACTTTGCACACAGAAACTAAATTATTATTATTATTTCTTCTACATTATTGGCCCCCTTGATGCTAATAGTTAATAGTGTCTCCTTTTTTGCAGGATAACAGCCAGCAGTCATTTGTTGTAGTTTTCAACGAGTCTCAGACACAACTCCTGAGAAATCTCAGCCCATGCTTCTTTGGTCAATCTCTCAATACCCTCCAGATTTGATGGCCTCTTGGCATGGACCTTGGTCTTCAGTTCAACCCACAGATTCATGATGGGATTGAAGTCAGGGCTTTGTGCAGGACAGTCCATAACGTTCACTTTGGTCTTCTGAAAGTAGTTCTTCCCCAGGAGTCACTTTTGGGTTGCTGTCATGTTGGAAGACAAAGTGACGACCCAGATCCAGTTTTGCTACTGACTGCTTGAGGTTTTTTTCTTCTTTAAAATCCTCACATATCCTTCTTTCTTCATGATTTCTTCCACTTTTATGAGATTCACACTTCCAGTATGCCCATATATAAGCAACATTTCTATGGCCATAGGACCATAATAATTTAGACTCTGGTAGTTTTTGGTTTATGTGAAATAATTCTGTTTCAGTGTCCAAAGTACTATAAAGTAAGCTTCCAAATTAAAGTATGATGTTTGGGACAGCAGTGTTAAAATGCCTTGCTCTGTTTTACAGCACTTGGGGAGGGGAGCTAATAATTACGTCCTTACCTGTAAGGGTCTCTTTACTTCCTCTATGAATTAAACAGTATTTGTTGTGTTCATTGCTAGGCAGCGAGAAGTGTTAAGAGCGCCCTCTGTAGTCCACATATCAAAATTGCATGCTTGATACCAGCAGCCCAGTGCAAAGGAAATCTTTTTATTTCTCTCAAGACTAAGGAAGAGCAGAAAAATATAAATATGGAGACCATTTAGTGATACCGTCATAGAGTATTTGACGCAATAATTATTAGCTGTTATTTGTATCTTCTCTGATTTTGTTTCATTCATAGTCAGGATCAAAAACATTGGTCAGCACTTGCAAAAATTACAGGTGTGATTGTGTTTACGTAAGAGCAGTTAAATGGGCTGGTAATTGAAACCTAATTTGCAAACACTGACAGCTGGATTACCATAAAATAATGTTATAAATGAAATGGGTACTTGATAAAATTCAAAAAGAAAAAAAAGAAAATGAACATTCTCGTTTATTATGTTGACCAAATTTACCATCGAAGCGTAAACCGGGCTGAACAGCCCACATTTAGCCTGCGTTTAGCCTAAATGAGGTGACATGGATAGGTGGATGGATTTTCAATCATTTCTCATTTCCTCCAGCAGAGGTCCCAGCAAAGAAATGTGGGAGGAAAAGAAAAAAAAAATACAAGATCCCGGGATCTGAGTCAGCAGCGGATCCATCCAGCAAACTGCTGTTTCCCCTCAACTAACGTGCATCGTTTTCGCTGTGTCCACCTCAAAATATAAACTTTAATAACGGATAATGAGCTTGAATGGGTTTATATGACAATAAAAAACAGCTGTGGAAGGAGAAAACGAGCTGAAAACACAGAAGAGAGAAGAGGAAAAGTTGTGAGCTGGCCATCTTGTTGAGGTAACATCTTTACGGAGTTTTGTTGCTCTAGCTCCCCGTTTCTAACCGCTGAATTTACTTGTGTATGTATATTGTCCCCTCTGGCGCTCCGTACTTTTCTAACGTTTGGTTTTACGATGTGAAATGATGCCCACCGGGCGTTTCGCTAAAAATTGACTTAAAAACGCGACTTTTCAGTAGTACGAAGAGTCGAGCTAAGCCCAGTAAATGAGTCATCTTGTTGTAGAGCTGGAGCTTTGATGAACAAGAGGATTAAATCAGATCTACACAGTAAGTGCATTAACGCTCATTACATGTGTCTGGTCTGGCTCTGTATGTGGTCACATAGCAACAAGAAGGACAAGACATTTTTTCTAAACGTGTCTCAGCTGTTTGACTCCAGTAGTCTTTTTGACTCAGGTCTCTTTCTGGATATGATTTCATTCATGTAACCATAGCCTTCACAGACTGGGGTGCGTGTGTTAGCATTGCGTGGGTAACGTGATAGCTGTCGAAATGTAAACAAATGTAACGACTGGGGAGGGTACATGGGATTGTTTAACCCAAATGGAGCGGATGTGGATTTTTCAAGGTAATAGAAAAAGGGTAATCTGTCTCTCACAATTGATTTTGGCCCGAAAAGAGATTATTTTGATTTTTTATTTGAAAATGGAGGGTATTAGCCTTAGTTTATGCGCGTCTGATGGAAAGATGTAGCCTTAGGTCATGTTATGTTACTACATTTAGAGTTCATGCTTCCTCTTTCTACAATTTGTTGACACTTCATATTACCTGAAGCAATATCTTATATTTTGCTAATATAATACAAAAGTAGGGCTGATTGGATACAGAAATAATCATATCGTCTCTAAGGACTTGGTTTGGCAACCGGATGGTTCAAGCCCCTGTCTTACCAAGTCTGGGAATTGTTCTGGTAACTGAAGAGTTGTCAGTTTGCTTCCTGAGTACTGCTGAGGTTCCCTTGTGCAAGGCTTCAATCTCCCAACTGCTCAGGCCGGGCCCTCCTTGTTGGCAGCAGCCCCTCACTGTCACATCTCTCTATTAATGCATGCAAATAGGATCACGTTGTGTGTCTAGCATGTTCAACCGCAGAGTAAAGACTGAATTTCCCCCAAGGCATGAAAAAAGTAGATGCTGTGTCTTATCAATATATTATATTGATAAGACACAGCATTTTTTTTATTGCACTGTCTGATATTTTTCCTTTATCTTTCCTTTTTATTGTTGTGCAGCTACAGGTCTGGTAAGGGTCAGTGAAAATTAAGGATCAAGTTAAAATGTAAGATTATTTATTCCTTTTTTCTCTCTTTTCAGCTCACCACATTATCCCTCTACTAAAAGTTCACCTCCAGGCTTCATGTCTGTCCGAGTTCCAGCCATGAGTGTTCTTCCTCCTGTTCGAAGGGACCGTGTTATTGCTCAGCTCCCTCAGGTACTCCAGTACAAATCCAGAACTGTAATAATACTAATGTTGTCTACCTAAAACACAGCTCAGCCTCACACATTCTTCTTATTGCATTGCAGTGTTTCAGGAAAGAGGCAGCCATGCACACCAGAGAGGATTTCAACAATAAAGTGAAGACGGCCTGCCAGGAGCAGCGCACCGGCACTGTGGGGTGAGCTCAGCAACCACAGAACAGAAGGTACCGGAGGTGTTTTTGAGGCACTGTTATTCACTTTTTGCTTTTTTATCTCAGCAGATTTAAAATCTCCAAGGTCATCGTTGTGGGGGATCTGGCTGTGGGTAAAACCTGTCTGATTAATAGGTAAGCTGTAAGACAGCCACTTAATCCGCTAAAGTGGGGCATGTCTGGGTAATAAATAACATGAAAAAGAAAGAATGTGCACCTCCTACAACAAAAATCCCCCTAATTTCTTTTTGTTTTGTGATTTTTTTCTGTTATCCTGCAACAAACAGAGGAACACCACAGATACCTGGCTGAGGCTTTATAACCTTTTCCCTAGAGGTAGTTAGGATAGACCAGCTAAATGCTCAAACATGCTTTAAAAAGAGCCACAAGTCCCATCACTGTAAGTGAGCCTGGTTGGACATTGGTGGTGGAAATGTATGCAAGTTTATGCTTTACTACGCCAAACAGTGCCAAACTGTACTGAACCAAACCAGAATCCTTGTTGGAAACTTAAATGTTGTCAGATTCTCTGCAGATACAGAAACCATCCAAAGCGTCAAGGTAAGATAATAGAATAGATGGGAAGTATTTAGTTTAAAGCCTAAAATAGTGTTGTTTTTTTAACTCATGAAATAATGAGTTTTATAGACTGTTGGTATCACAGGACATACATATATGGGTAAAGGTCTTGGCTGCCTGATCATTACACTGACAGTTACTGGAATGAAATTGTATTCAAATAACTGTATTTTAATGAAGAGTTGGTCCTCCTTTTGCTGCTATAACAGCCTCCAATTACCAATGTCTTTTGTCCATATAATGTAGCTTATGTAGCAGAAAAAAAGAAGCACAGCTATTCTATTAGAAGCAATGATGGAGCTGTGTAATGACGAAAAATCAAATGAAAGTGAAACATTTTTTCAAGGATTAGCTTTTTTAAGCTTTACTTTGGGCTATTGCCTTGATTACAGAGAAGGGCAGTGGATAGAGTTTGAAACAGGGATGAGAGAGTGGGGAATGACATGTGGGTAAGGAGTCACCAGTTGGACCAAACTCCAGGCCACCTGCATGCATTGATTGAGACCCAACTGCAAGGCCATCTGTGCCTTAATACAATTGCAGCTGATGGTGCATTACTGAATGTATTACTTCCTCCTTTGGATTTAACATACATGTTTGATGTTTTCAGGTTTTGCAAGGATGCTTTTGATAAGAACTACAAAGCCACGATTGGTGTTGACTTTGAGATGGAGAGGTTTGAGGTGCTGGGTGTTCCCTTCAGCCTTCAACTGTGAGTCTTCATTTATATGATTCAAACAATTTCAGTAAACTGTTGATAGTACTTTCACACATGAACTGTATGTGGGAATGCAAATGACCAAAAATTTCCTGCCAGTCCTGTAATAAAATTTGCACCTCAAGTTCATGTGAGCTGATGTGTGACTACAGCAGGAACTATTCAGGAAAATTTGACTGGGGTAGAGTAAGAGGGTTAGATGACATAAATATCCTCCTGTCTGGCACACAACTGGTGTAATCTCTGCTATGCAACTGACAATTTTTTCCTTTGGCATTGAGTCGATACTGTGAATATGTTGAACCACTGCTACTTGTCATCATAGCATCAGACTCTGTTGCTTCGTCTGCCATCTCCACATTTTTTCCTATGTATTGCCCTCCACCCCCTAACCCCCTTTACACGTCTGACAGTGGAAGTCTCTCGCTTTTTTTTTTTTTTTTTTTTGCGTATAGCTGGTGTCAGGCCAAAACCTTGTTTCTCCATCTTTTATGATTTTATTTTTTTCCCTAAATCAGTGCTCTTGGTTGCCCTTTACATCTGTCAGTGGGTTTTAACAAATTTTGAAGCAATGAAAAGTCTCAAAAAGATGCTGGCTATGACCATTCAGTGTTAAATTATTAGAAAAATACAGTATTCTTTTCAGTCCTTGAAAAGTGGTGATTTTGGAGATAAGATTCCCAACGCCAGCAATATGTAAACAATAAACTTAGGAAGAGTACTGTATTTATGAACACAAGTAGAGTTTGTCTCTTGTAATGCTTACTGGCCTCTCTGTGTTACAGCTGGGACACTGCAGGCCAAGAGAGGTTCAAGTGCATCGCTTCTACGTACTACAGAGGAGCCCAGAGTGAGAAATGAGTGTTTCAGGCTAAAAATCAACAAAAAAACAACAACAAAAAAATAAGCTAGAAATTAAAAAATCTTACATGCATAAAAGTTTAAACCCAATAATTGATGTACCATTTTCCTTTCTCTCCAGTTGTGATCATCGTGTTTGATGTTAATGATGTTGCCTCTTTGGGCCATGTGAGGTAACCGAATAAAAAAAAACGAGCAGATTTTTAAAATTCTTTCATTATTCCAGGCCAAAGGGTTTTAACTTGTTTCTGTTTCTGTCTACAGGCAGTGGCTCGAAGACGCCTTGAAAGAGAACGACCCCACTGCTGTTCAGCTGTTCCTGGTTGGCACAAAGAAAGACCTGAGTGTAAGTGTATCCCACCGTTGAAAGCAGACATGCCTGTAAACATTTTTTGTGTCTTTACTGGAGTCAAATGTCCGCTATTTGGTTTGGTGCCAGCAGCACAAAGCGTTCGTCTTCTGGCTTAGACCTCAGGAATGTTGTTTCTCCATCATTAACTAGACTGAGGGGGAAATGATAGATACAGGACATTTCTAAGATTGTTGAGCTTTAAACACTGAGTTCTTCATTTATTTTAGTCTTTTTGGACATTTTAACCATGGCTGTTGTAATCTGTAAAAAAAGGGTAAAATCCTGGTAATAGTCATTTACAATTGCAGGGTTTTAAGATGTTTTCTGTTTGCCTAGTAAATTTTATTCCAGTATTTTTTGACTTTTGAAACAAAGTCACATTTTATTCTGTACAAATTGAGCTTAAGGCTAAACAGAAATTCAGTTGCATACCATGGTTAAACATTGATTTATTCTTTTTTATGCAATATTACAAAAAAGCATTTCTGACTTTGTGGGAATGATTTTCTGTGCTCTTATGATACAGAAAATGATTAACCTTGTTTTTTACTTGTGCTTACCTGAATTCAACACGTCTAACTTGGCTGCTTTCTCTGACAGTCTCCTGCCCAGTATTCTCTGATTGAACAAGACGCCATCAAACTAGCGCAAGAGATCACAGCAGAGTATTGGGCGGTATCATCCCTGACAGGTGAGGTTTTTTTTTTTTTTTTTTTCCTTAACTTATTTTATTCTATTTTTTATTATTGTCATTTTAATCCAGGAAAAATGATAATGTAGTAACATATTGGTAACAAACTGGTAACACTCGAGCTGGTACACTCAATTTTAAAATTCAGCCATTTTTGAGATTATGATGGATGGAGGCTTGATGTCTTTTCTTTAACTGTTATTTTGGGGTGGAAAAAAATTTAGTAACTACTTGTTTTTTGTTTTTAAATGCTTTTGCCAAGTTTTGGGAATTGAAGGACAACCTTTAGCCTCACAATCACATTATGGCTGACCTTCAAATGACTATAACGCCCTAAAAACTTTGAATTTATGGGTCAGAAAGAAGTTTTTTTTTTGTTTGTTTGCAAATAAGCAATTTGTACCACATCGAAAATTTCTGTCTTTGGCACTGAAGAAAACCAATGTGGTCAAACTATTAAGAGGTTTGTCAAAATATCACGTCTCTAGATGGTTCTTCTTAATCTTCTTTTCTTTACAGAGCTACATGCAGTATAAATGCAGTAGCTACAGTGCCCATAAAAAGCATTCACCCCCTTGGATGTTTGACTCTTTTATTGATTTTATAAATCAATCATGGTCGGTATAATTTGGCTTTTTTGACAAAAAAGAGAAAAATACTTTTTAATGTCACTAGGAAAATTCATCTTGTCTTTAAACCATTTCTGTATAGCTTTCGCTGTAATGCTTAGGTTATTGTCTTGCAGGGAAATAAATCTACCAAGTTGTAGTTCTCTTGCAGACTGAAAAGGATTGTCCCCCAGGGTTTCCCATATTTTATTGCATTCATTTTACCCTCAATCTACCGCATGATGCTGCCACCGCCATGCTTCATAGTGGGGATGGAGTGTTTGGTGTGCTCTAAACATAGCGTCTTGTCTGATGGCCACAAAGGAAGAACTTTCTCCAAGGGTGTGAATACATTTTATAGGCACTGTATTCAGGAGAAAGCTTTCCCTGAGATGTCGTAGTAAGGGGTTATTATTTAAAATCAAGCAGAAAATTTTGCTTCAACACTCCCACCACATTAATTTCCTTCCGTCCCTTACTAATCTGTCTTTCATGCTGCAGGAGAAAATGTCAAAGAGTTTTTCTTTCGAGTTGCATCGCTTGCTTTTGAGACCAACGTTCTTGCTGAGTTGGAGAAAAGTGGAACACGACAAATTGGGGAGGTAGTCAGTAAGTATCCAAAAGAAGTCTATGATAAAGAATCATATTTGTTCTTATGTTACAAAGCTCTGAGACACTGCTGTTTCTTCTTTCCTCCAGAAATTAACAGCACTTCAAACAACCTGTACACTACATCCAAGAAGAAACAGTCAAACTGCTGTTAGTGAAGATAAAAGTGGGAGTTTAAAGTCAGAGCTGTGGCCTGAAAAGGAGGTTTTCCTCGGTGGAAAAAGACTGCGGCTGCACTCCAGCTCATTGGAGGGACTTCTGTGGTCAGAGCAGGAGGAGAGACGCTGAACTTCCTGACATATTGAGTTCAGTTTTTTCTGGACTGGAAAGAGGTTTCTTTCTGTGGGTGTGGATTCTTGTGGCGTTACTCAGTTTAACTTGTGACACAGCAATTACACCAAATGTCTGGTACTGCAGATTCCACAGCATGACATGTTCAAGTGTCTCAATGCTTTTAACTTTCTTAGGGCTTGAATTCATTATTCTGTTTTGCTGCTGTAGTTTTTTCTTCTTCACAATAAGATTGTCATATACTTTTAGGTTTTTGCTGTTTTTGTTGTACCTGGTCTCAGGTATTGTTGATGGGAGGTTCTCAACTCATGTGAGAAGTATGCATTAAAGGACACAAAAGGCAAAGATTTAAGATAAAAGAAAAAGACAGTTTTTCTTTTCTTTTTTTATTGTTTTGCTTAACTTTCCAGTTAACCTCCCCGTAGTCCCCTGAGTTTTCTCTTATAAATTGGGAAGTTGTTTTTTTTTTTCTACAGTGTATGCTTAAAAGGTACTTTTCACTTTTTGTTCACAATCACATGAATGACTGGATTAGCAGTATGACTTTTATATAAAAAACTTAAACTGTGTATGTGCAGGAGTGTTGATATTTTTTACATTTCTTTTCTCTGAAATGTCTCAGTATGTTTTAAAATAATAAAAATATTACATGTAATTCAATGGAGTATTTCAGGATCATTTCATTTCATTGAAACTTACAATTTGCAAGCCCTCAAAGTAAAAAATATGATTAGATACTAGAAAGCCCTGTTTGGTAGGTAGGGCTGTTTGATATTGAAACAACCTTTCATGATTGGTTCATCAGGATTCACCTACAGAGCTTTCAGAACTATTCAGACCCCCCTTGCTTTTTACCATTTTTGTTATATTGCAGCCTGTAGTCTCAATCTACACTGAGTACAGTTTTTTTCATATATTTGCAAAAAAATCAAAAAGTCTGTTGTCAGTGTAGATCAATGAAACAAAATGTTTTTTTTTTCAACTGTGGCATCAGGCTACAACATAAAATAAAAAACTGAAAGGGGTCTGAATGCTCTGTATGCAAAGAATTTTGACTATTGTGCCACAATGATTTCTTTTCACAGTAATTTTTAAAATATATATTTTGGGGCTCTTTATGCCTTTCTTTGCTTTGAAACTTAAGTTCTGTTACAAAAAAAATCCAGAGAATCTCAGCAGCACAACCATTTATTGTCAAGCAATGAATGAATCAAATTAAGTTGTGAAGGTTTTAATGAAAATATAAAATCTGTTGCATTAAAGAGTGAATTTGTAACCATGATTTAAACTATCCCTTGGCTACTACTGTCATGTGATTAAATTTTGTTAAAAATGTTCAAAGTTTGTGTAGGACACAAATTTTACAGGTTACTTTGGTGTTTGCGTTGGTTTACAGCAAGGAAGAATCAATTAAAGACCATGGAGCACATTTAAAAGGAATGATTAATAACGTGAGTATGAAGGCCCTGAAGGAAAATGTTCTGAAGACCAAGTTACAATATGAGTACTTAGATTTGAGTACTCAAAGATACTAAGTACAAATGTGAAAATGTAATACATTTACAGTTCTTAAAATTATTCTGAAAGTTTATATTATGTTGTATTTTAATCGGATATTCCTCACCCCTCCTTTTGACAATTTAGCAGCATATCATTTACAGCCTATTCTACATTTAGCATCCTAATTTTAAATAAATAAAGAATAAACAAAGATGGATGGATAAACAATCTCATGCTAACAAGATGGTTTCTGTGTGCACCAGAGAGTTGATTTTTTGACTTTTTCCTGCCCTTGATCCCTCAGGGGCTCTGGTTGATAGCAGGCAGCACGTAAAGATGGAATTCAACAAATAGCTCTTCATGGTCTGCCAGCTGCTGGTTTTGTTTCAACCCAGAAAAGAAAACAATGTTTATACAAATCTTTCTATGGAAATGAAAAGGAGTTTATGTTTAATTCAAAAGTGCAAGGATACAGTATGTTGTTAGATTTTAGGAAGCAATGTAATAAAAATGTATTATTTGCATAGAGATAGGTGCTACAGTGTGATACGAAAGATTGCTTAGATAAATTGGCAACAATTTCACAGTTTTTCATAACAGACTACAAAATATCAATGCAGATAAAACTATTTCTTGATGTTCTCTTTACAAAATATCAGTTTCCAAGTTTGCTTCTTAAAGGGAGAAAATAGGAAATCTTGCTTTTTTGTTCAGTTTTTGAAGTCTTTAAAGGAATTGAGACGCTTCTCGTCAATCTGGATCTGGAGTTCTTCAGGGATACAGTGTGAGAATTTGTAGTTTTCTTTAATCCACTTTCCTCCCTCCGTGTTCTCAATGGCCACGGCTGCAACACCTGCAGGCAATGGAGGGTGACATAAGTGCTCAAATACTGAAGATCATCAAATTGTCTCATGTTGTATTACAGACCAACGACTGTGGCTCCCAGTTTCTCCACCAGTTGGATCGCGGCCTTCATCGTGCCACCAGTCTCTATCCATTGGTCCACTAGCAGCACCCTCATACCTGCATCATTTAATAAAACAATAGCTAGTTATTTAAGCTGCACAGTGTAAAACAGTTATACAAGGAAAAACAATATTAATTATTGTTTTTGTATTTCCACAGGCAGAAAAATCAGGACTTGGTTCGCAAAATATTTTAAAAAATCATCACATATCAGGAGTTCTGCACCAGCATGTGGAGTTTTCTTCTAGTAAAATACTGCAACTGATTTAAGCTGAAAATGCCAAATAAGGGACTGTGTCGTATGCCTGCAGAATTCGCTTCTTATTTGTGTTAGAGACTGTTTCAGATTAATCCTCATCATTTAGGAAGACGAACTATAAACCCTTGACAGTTGTAAGAATAATCATGAAGGCTGATATCCGACGTTTTCAAATGAAAGAACACAGATTTTTTTTTTTGGTTCGCCATTATTATATTTTGTTCATAAAAGCCACTCATTTTCAACTGATAAATGAAACTGTTGCCAACAGCTTATTGATCTCTGACAACTATGCAGTGTTGCCCGAGTTTAGCTTTAAACAATACCTTCCTTTTTCATGTGTTGCATTGTCGCTATAATAGCCTTACTTGCAGCTTGAGCAGTGACCAGATCAAAGGTGAAGCCACATTCACCCCTCCATTTATAGCAGAAAAGTCATCGGCATTATCCCTTGGTTCCCCAGAGGAGTGCCTGTTCATTTGCTTCTGGTGAGTCTGAGTTTAACTCTAAATAGGCAGTTAGATAGATGCTTCACTCTGGCTTACTGTGGCTATGAAGCTGAAAAAGTACCTGGTTTCTCTGTACATTACCTTGCAATCAATGGGTAATGAGATTTGCCAAAATAAAAGCACTATGATTAAGATGTGATTTGACATATTATTAGTGGCACTGGCATGTGGATATCTGTTTGATGTGATAAATAAATACTCAACAGATCACTGTCAATAGGAGTCAGGTGTCATTACTGCAGATTGCAATGCACCTGCCTTTGTTCTTCATATAGATTTTTTTAACACCAAAGCCTGCTTATTTGTGATTGTTCAATATCACTAAAACTATAATAGTACTGCAAATAGATACCAGCCGATTTTTAACAAAGTCAGATCCTGTGTGTGCCGATTTTACTTACTCCACTGGTCCTATGAAAGTATTAACCCCTTGGATATTTTACCTGTTTATTGATTTTACAAATCAATCATGGTCAACATATATATATATATATATATATATATATATATATTTTTTTTTTTTTTTAAATTTATTTATTTATTTTTTTGGTTAAATAAAAATACAAAAAAACTCTTTAAAAGTAAAAACAGATTTCTACTATGTAATGTCAATTAAATAAAAATATGCAATGTAAAACATGCAACTGCATAAATATTCATCTTTTTAAAAGTGACTGACCTAATTCAACAGACGTCAAGCCAATTGGTGCTAGTGGTCTCACAAATGTGAAATGGGAATCACCCGAGTGAAGTGAATATGTCTCAAGTGATTGTAATATAAAGACACCCCTGAAAAGTCCAGTCACTTGTTAATCAGTATTCCTGGCTACCACTACACCATGAAGGAAGAAGAACACTCCAAGCAACTCAGAGAAAATGTTATTAAAAAGTGTAAGTCAGTAACCTAACTCGTCAGATGGATGTGTTTCACACATCCATCTGGAAAACTACTCAAAGACAGCATTTGGGAAAGGGCAGAGCCGTTGAAAAAAAACTCGGAGGGTGATTGGCTGAACGTTCTGTCTGTCACATCTTTACAGGCCAATCAGAGCTACAAAACACGTGACGTAGCCGCCAGCGAGCTGCACCCCTACCGAAGGAGTAAACTCCATTAGATAATGTGAACCATGGCGACTATAAAAACATGTCAGTATAGGAGTTTTGTTGTTTTGAAAAGGAAACAACTCACTGCTGTTCTTTGTTCTTCTTTTAACAAAGAAATGTCGTCAAGGTCTGATAAAACTGGCGCTTTAGCAGCATCCACGCTAATGTCTTCCGCCATAACTACACTGGTCTCTTGTTACGTCACAACTCCGCCGCGCCCAAAAGTACTGCCCCTCTACGCTGATTGGTCCTGTCACTTTCTAACCGGGCCCAAACAGTTCAGATGGGAGCTTTGCAAGATGGATTTGCCGGTGAGAAACACGGAAACGGGCGTATCCACCTGCTTTGCAAGGTTAGTAAGTCGGAGGATTGATACAAAAAAATGTTCAAGGCACTGAACATCCTCCTAAGTTCAGTGAAATCCATCATCAAGAAATGGAAGGAATATGGTACATGTGTAAATCTGACTAGATCAGGCCAGCCTCACAAACTGAGTGATCGCGCAAGAAGACTAATGAGAGAGGCCACCAAGATGCCTATGACTAATCTGAAGGATTACAAGCTTCACCAGCTGAGACAGAAGTGACTCTGCAACAACTGTTGCCCAGGTTCTTCACCAGTCAAAGCTTTATGGTAGAGTGGCAAAGAGAAAGCCAAACTACTAAACTACTTAATCTCAGCCAGAGTTCACCAAAAGGCATGTAGGAGACTCTATGGTAAAATGGAAGAAAGGTCTTTGGTCTAATGAGACCAAAATTGTGCTTTTTGGCTTCCCAACAAGACACTTGTCTGGTGGACACAAAACACATCACCACAAACACACCAGCCTCACTGTAAAGCACTGCGGTGGCAGCATCACGCTGTGGGAATGCTTCTCGGCTGCTGGCCATGGCAGGCTTGCAAAGGTAGAAGACTAGTGCAGCAAAATATAGGAAAATCCTGGAGGATAATCTTATCCAATCACTTATATATTACATATTTTTGTTTAATTAAAATTACTTTGTAGAAATCGGTTTCACTTTGACATTCTTTTGGTTTTTTTTTTGCCCTCCCCCAAAAAAATCAATTTATATTGACCATAATTACTTAATAAAATCAATTAAAGGGTAGAATATCAAAGAGGGTGAATACTTGTTATAGGCACTGTATATAAATAGATCTGTGACTACAGATAATAGACTGTTGTTTCTAAATATGACAATGATCCCACAATATTGTGAAAAAAAACATTCACAAACTGCAAGCACAGCTGTTTCAGCTCACATAAAGATTAAATTCCCCCCCAAAAAACAAAAATGAAGTAAATAATCAAGATGAAATATAGATTCTTTCAACTCTGTCTACAAAACTTACTAGAGGAAAACAAAATGAAGCACATCAATAAAGTTCCTTTGTTTGCTGACAAAGGAGATCTTTGTATGTTTTTAGCTGATTATGAGAAAATAATATCTTAAAAGATGTCATTACAAAAAGCAATATCTCCTAGATTACACTAGAGGGTGCTGTGCTGCAGAAAATAACCGAACATTATGTTGAGGAAAACTGCAGTTTCAGTCAGTCAAACATTGTTATGGGATTAGGGTTTAATAAAATCTATTGACAGAATTTTAAACTGTTTTATTAAAAAAAAAAATGTTATCTTTGACGAAAAACACCATTGTTATTCAGCAGATCTACCCTCTGAGATGTTAGGAATGAAGAATGAATGTGATTTGGACTTTGATAAAACACTGTTATAAAAAGTGAAAGTGTTTAGACTGTTGCTCAGTATTTTCTTCTACTGAACAAGAAATTGATTGAAAAAATGTATTTTGTCAAAGTTTTGTTATCCTTCTAACTCTCCTTATTGTAACAGCTGTGAGAAGGAGTTTTCCTGCCCGCATCCTCAAAAGCATTCCCCTTTATGGAGGATTTTCTGTGTTAAATGGGAATGCAAACAAACACAGCTTTTCTTTTAACATTCAAATTTAGACTTGAAATGCTTAACAAAGTTATAGACATTTAAAAAAGCTATCATTGGTACTTGAATATTGTCTCTACTTTTATTTGAACATAATGCTTCCACTGCCCTGAGCTGTCCAAACACTGTCAGCTGTGTAAACACTGATGCAGTCAGGAGAATTCTTGACAATATTAATGTGTAGGAAGCAAAGGAAGATTAACCTGGTTTAAGCACATCCACTCTTACTTCCATAGTCTTTTCTCTGCCTGTGTAATCTGTGTAGTTTTGGTTTTCTGTCGTCACACACAGGTGTCCTGCTTTACGGATGGCGAGAAAACCTTTTCCAAGAGTGGTGGCCACAGACGCCCCTTAAAAACAAACAAAAAAACAAAAATAAAAGCATTCAGCAACACTGACAGAATCAAATCCAACACATGATCACTCCTAACATGACAGAACAGTTTATGCATTGCCATGTAGTGAGGTGTAGAGGGGCTGAAATGTCTAAATTTAGTAACTTTGCCAGAGGGGTTAGGTTTCCTGGTGCACGCAGTGGCAGAGTAACAACCTCTTAAAATAAGATTGGTGTTAAGACTCTATGTGCGCTCCCACTTTGCCTACTTTTAGCGTCCTTAACAGGAATTATTTTCTCACCAAGAATGAAGCCCATTGCATCTATCCCACCAACCAGGTCAATGGTGTCATTGAGAAATGGACCAATAAGGTCTTTGGCACAGTCAGCAAGAGCCTGAATTAAAAGGAAGAGTAAACAAACAGTTCAAAATACACACACGCCCTGTGCATTTCTACAGTTACAAACCAGCTTTCCTGCAACAGTAGAAATACAACTACAGCATAAAATAACGTCTTAGTAACTTAACAAGATCCTCATTTTCAATCAAACCTGGGGATTGCAGTAGAGTCTGGACGGGTCCAGCCAGGCAAATGTTGGTCCTTTTGTGTTTGGTGCCATCAGACAAAGGTACCATCCTTTGCGTCTGTCTGCAGAAAGATCCAACACGTCCATTTGCAAAACAAGACTCGGCTGCCCTGTCAGAGAGGGACTGTGGTGAATGGACCGGACTGTGAATGAGCGTGGCGTCACCAGTTTCAGGTTCAAGAGGGGAGGACAGTGGGAGGGATGGGACTGTTAATTATATTCCACTGCACTTTGTGAAATGGCATTACTCTAAAAAACTTTAGAAGAGGCTAAGAGACTAGTCAGAGGTGAAACAAGTTATCTAGTTATGAGGAATACATTTCACTTTTGAGGAGTCCATAAAAACTATGAACATTTTTTAAGCAATCATGAGAATATTCAGGAGATGTATACATTTTTAAGACCTTTTGAAAACAAATTTTCATCAAATTTCCTCTCAGACCTTTTTCAGTGGGAATTCAAAAACTTTATGAAAGTCCTCAAAAAATTCAGAAATATATATATATAAAAAAAAACTTTTAAAAGTGAAAATCTGCAAAATTGCTTTTCAAGCAAGCTTAGAATTTTTTCATGATATTTATTAGTGATTTTTTTTATTCATTATTTTGTGTGTGTGTGGGGGGGGTGTTACACTGATTTATTTTTTTTATCTTTAAAAAAAATCTAATTCTTCAGATTTTGGGGGGTAACTTTATGAATATTTGTTGTGTAGATTATGCACCTAGAGAAGAACTGTAACCATTTGACATAAAGTTAGAATTAATATTAGACTGGAGTAGGACGAATGATCCTATGAAATTATTATTTCTCCCCTGGTTCATGCCTCAGGCTGTTTCTCTATTATGGTGGACAGAGCAGTGGTCTTTATGTCTTTATCTTGAGAAAAAGGTGTTTAAACAAGTTCAGGTTACATTCATAATCAAACCTTTTCATTGTGATTACGCCAAATGTTCCTGCTCTCAGACTGGAATGTTTTTACAATTATCAAGTAAACCCATATTATGTTTCATCTGAGTTGTGTAAAAGGATTCCAGCAGAGTAAGCAGAAACTGCTCTTTCCCACAGTTTGGATTTATATAACGACAATCAAATAAACTTAAGTTGATGCAACACTTTAACTTGACCTGACCTGCACTTTTGCACTCTGATTGTATACTTGCAATGTTTTATAGATATTATATGCTTATCTGATAGCTAAGGCTATAGTGAAGTACATCAAGATGTTTAATGTTCTCACAGAGAAATGGATCTGGAATACTACTGTTATAATCATGTGATGGCAGCTTAAACAAAATTAAACATTAACTACCACCTGCTGGTTTGTAAGGAATACTACTGATGGAGTAAGGGACGTTTAGTAATGGGTCAAGCAGAAGGGCTGAGGGCCTTTCTGTGGTGGGATGAGTAAGCATGGGATGAAATGAGGCCCAGTGACCCTGACCTTTGACCTCCAAAATCAAATCAGTTCATCCATCAGTCAGAGAGGACATTTGTGCAAAGTTTGAATAAGGTTCCATATGATATTCTGTGGACTGGTGAGACATAATTTATGCATCTGAAGTAAAACTAACAACATTTCATGAAAAGAACATCATGCCAACAGTCAAACATGGTAGTGGTAGTGTGATGTCTGCCTCAAGGTCTGGATGCCGTAATTAAAGGAACCATGAATTTTATCTATGTTATCTACCAGAAAATCCAGAAGGAGAATGTCTGGCCATCAATTTGTGACCTCCAGCTCAAGTCAATTGGGATATGCAGCAGGACAACGATCCGAAATACAACAGCAACCTCAGTCAACCCTTGTATGGCTTTCAAAAACTCAGGGTTTTGGAGTCAAAGTCATGACTTAAATCTAATTGAATTGCTGTGGCATGACCTTAAACAGGCCATTGATGCTTGAAAATCCTCCAGTGTGACTGAATTATAACAATCCTGCAAAGCAGAATGGGACAAAATTCCTCCAGAGTGATGTAAAAGACTCATTTGCAGTTATCAAAAATGCTTGATTGTAGTTGTTGCTGTCAAGGGTGGAACAACTAGTCATAAGGTTTAGGGAGCAATCATTTTTTCACATAGGGCCATAGGTTTAGATAGCTTTATCCCCTTAATAGATAAAATTATCATTTAAAAAACCTCATTTTGTCTCTACTCTGGTTATCGTTGTCTAATAATAGTATTATTTTGATGATCTAAAACATTTAAGTGTGACAAAATACACCAAGGTTCATTCATACATCAGTAGAGTATGTCCTTCATTGTTTGATACATGCATGAAGAACTCTTCATAAGGTACAGACAAAGCCAAAAGTTTAAATCAAGAGACAAAATGAAATGAGGTAGCAGCTAAAAAATGCTGTAGATTCTTCTGTAAAGTCTGTGTTTAACCATGAAAACACGTTTGATTTAAATGGTCTTGTATGCTGAACAAGTTAACCACACTCTTATGATTCAAACACTGACTCACAGTTTATCCAGGGGGCGCTGTTTAGCAGCTGGCCGGTCTGTAGAGAAGGCTGACTAACAGGAGTGTTACCCAGCAGTGTATTTAATCAAGTGTCACCTTTCTGTTTTACTGTACTTGTCTTAGCTTCCCTGTGGTCAGTGGGATTATTTGCCTTAGTTTCAGCCCCTCCTGCAGTGACCACTTTAATTCATGAGAAACTTTTTTTTTTTCCATTCCCTCAAGATTTGGTCGAATGTTGCCTCTGGTGATTTTACATCATTTCTCTCCGCCTTCCAACAATCGGATTTCAGTGCCTTGAGTAGGCTGGATCTCCGCCTCTAGAGCTCCCTGTAAGACCAACCATGTGACTCAGACACAGGGCTGATTAGAAACCCAATCTGACAAGAGCTTTTTCTTCTCTTCTCAGAAAGTCAAAGATTAGCAATGCAGAGGGATATTTGCTGTGCATCATTTTCTTAACTTGCATGTGATTTTACTCTGTTTACAATACTACACATGGAATGGAGGTCTACATAAGAAACGTGCAGCCAGTCTCCTCATATTCCTATTTTTTTAATCAGTGAAACAAGTTTGCCACTAATTACTAAATAAAGCTTTTTTTAAAAAAATATGTAATTCATGCATAGGTTGTTTTACCATTGGGTTAAGGTAGGCAACTGATTGGGTCCTTGTGCACCAAAGGGCCTCAAGGCATAGGCAGAATAGATGTGCATCAAATGTGAGGAATATTTTTTAAATAATAATAATAATTCATACGTAATATAGATAAGGTGGCCATAGAGCATAAAACAGCACAGCAATTGAGTTTCTAATCAAAAAATTCCCTGGGAATTACTCCTGATCCCATTATACTGGGGTTCCAGCCCCTGAAAGCCCCATCATGTCACCATATCTGGTGAAGTAGGTCTATATAGTGTTACAACCCTGGCTCAAGGACGCAACACAATGGAGCAGAAACCGATCACAGGTTAACAAAAGTATTTTATTACAAAACTTAGGTTTAACAATGTAAATTAGGATGATAGCTGAAGAACATGGCTGGTCTGGCTGCAGGCTGAGAGAGAGTGAGGAGTTGTTCTGCTTTGACTTAAGTAGACTCCCCGCAGGTGCAGACGGTCAGAGCCGGATTGTGTAGGCGGAGCAGTGCCACCCATGGAGTCTTCATATGGAGGCCATGAATTGCCACAGTAACCTAAAAACCTTCAATACTAAGCGTTTGGGAAAGGAAAAAAAACTTGGAGTGTGATTGGATGAATGTTCTGTCTGTCACATCTTTACGGGCCAATCAAAGCAACAAAACATGTGACGTAGCTGCGACCAATGTGCGCGTGCGCAGCTACCGAGGAATAACGCGAACCATGGCAACTATAGACATGTCAGTACACAACTTTTGTTGTTTTTGAAAAGAGAACAACTCACTGCTGTTCTTTGTTCTTCTTTTAACAAAAAAATGTCAAGTTCTGATAAAACTGGCGCTTTAGCAGCATCCATGCTAAGCTCTTGCGCCATAATTGCATTGGCCTCTTGTTGTTGCTTGCTTACGTCACGACTCCGCCGTGCCTGAGAGTACTGCCCCTCATTGCCGATTGGTCCTGTCACTTTCTAACCAGGCCAAATGGTTCAGAAGGGAGCTTTGCAAGGTGGATTCGCTAGTGAGAAACAAGAAAACAGGTGTATCCATCTGCTTTGCAAGGTTAGTGCCACAGAGTGCCTCAGAGAAAATGAATATTAGAATGGCATATAAAACACGCATACATAACAATAGAAATAGGCCAATAAAATAATAGATTACTATGTGGCACAATGGCATAAATAAAAAACAAATGTGATTTTTGACAGACCCTGTACCTACAGTGCACATAGAAAAATTGCAAAAGCAGTTGTCTGACTACCAAAACGTACCTTGAACATATATTTATTCTTATATTGAGCCTAGACAAGATTAATCTCTGAATTTCTCTGAAAATTGCAACTGTCTCTCTCTCCTTTTCCGTCGCATTTTGAAATTAGGCTGTTTCACACGTGATGTTGGTCGCCTTGGGGAGCCAGACGTTTCACAGGCATATGTGCCTGGGCTTGTGGCCACTTTTGGAAAACCACATGCCTCTCGAGATCCTGAGTCTCTCTAGGCAGACTTCAGGTCTGATACCCTGGCTGCTGCCCATAAAAACATCCCAAGGTTACAGAAGAGAAAAGGGGGGCCTCATCTCTGAGGAAACCATGGCAGGGTGATGGAGAGAGATGCAGAGGCCAGGGCTCATGGCCTGTGCTGCGCAAGACAGTAGAGGGCCAACTGGGCACAAGTAATGCCCAGCTTACAGGGCCATACAGAGCCTCAAGGCAGCTGCATCCTCTCCATGTTGCTCTACAGTAAAGGTGCCTGATGGCACAATCCTGACAGAAGTGTCAGATATCAAGGAATGATGGTCTGGTTACTCTGGAGAGTACTTTGAACTGGGCAGACCTTCCCACTGGTGAGTTCCAAATGGATGCCGATGATTCATTGAGTGTGGACCCACCTGTAAACTGCAATCCACCAACTGTCGAGAGGACTTGACAGGCAGTAAAAAAGCTGAAGCTTGGTAAAGCATCAGGCATGGGCAGGTTCCAGGCTGAGATGTACACAGCAGGTGGTGAAACCTCCCGCCTCTGGAAACATGCTCTCATCTGCTCTGTATGGAGAACAGGCATTATCCTACCAGCTGGAAGAGAAGCATTGCTGATGAACAGGATCCGTGATCTGCTGCTCCAACACCAGTGGCCTAAACAGTCAGGATTTAGTCCTCACTGAGTGTTTTCAGAAATTCAATAGATGGTTGCTTGCGATTTATGTTGACTTCCAGGGACGTTTGACTCTGTGCGTAGAGATGCCCTCTGGAGGATTCTGGAGCTCAACAGGATCCCACGAGTGCTTATCCAGCTAATGTCGGCCCTATATTCTGGTACAGAGAGTGCTGTGAAGTGTGGTGGCTCCACCTTTGACTTCTTCCAAGTTGATTCTGGGCTGAGGCAGGGGTGCATCTTAGCCCTTACACTCTTAAGTACCGGTATGGAATGGATAATGGGGCGAGTAACAGGGGCAGCAGACTGTGGAGTGTCATTTGACAATGTCCCGATCACTGATCTGGACTTTGCTGATGATGCTGCGATCTTTGTAGAGACTCTATCCTTGTAGGAGATCTTAACTTCCTGAGGAGGCTGAATCATTGGGAATGCACATCTCCTAGACCAAAACAAAGATCTAGGCATTTAGGGATGCCTTGGATGCTACTATAGAATCTGTGGACAGTGAGAGTGGAAAGTTATAGAGCAGTTCACCTACTTTGGCAGAGTAATCCATGAAACTGCAAGGCTAAGATTAACCACAGACTTGGACTCAGGCATGGGGTGATAGGTTCACTGGCCAAAGCGATGTGGCACTCCCAGTATCTGAGCATGCAGACCAAAGTCAGAGTCTTTCGGCCCTCTTTCTTTTCAGTCTTACTATATTCTTGTGAGGTCTGGATGTTGACTGATGGCCAGAGGCTCTGACTGGACTCCTTTGTGACAACTTCTCTCCAGCACATTTTGGGGTATCATTTGCAAGACTGTGTCTAACGCTGACATGCTTAAGAGCATGGAGATGGGAAGGGTCAGCTGCCTGATACTGGAGCGGCAGCTTTACTACAAGTACGGGGCGAGATTTCCTGAGCCTGAACCAGCTCAATGTTCACTGGGTGTCCAGGACCAAGTGGGCCTGACCAGAGCTCAGGGGTTGCCACATGCATTGTGGAGGGGTCAGCTGGGAGAAGACCTGGAGAGATAGGGCATGGACCTGGCACAGGTCTGGATGATGACCATCAGGAGACCAGTGCAGTACAAAACCAAGGTTGACACTGTGAAGCTGGTAAACCTGACCGGAAATGCATTTACAACTGCTTTTGTTTCATTTGGGATTTTTGTACTGTCTTAACCTGAGAGAATTTTCTTACTGCCTTTTTAGATACAGACCTGCTTTTGAAAGAAAACAAGGAACTTGGAGCTGATCAAACTGGAACTCAGGTCAGGTCAGGTCAGGTATGGGAACAAATACCGGTTCGGCATTTTGTTATGTCAACCTTGGTCCTGTACTGCTCTGGCCTCCTGATGGCAATCCTGGTGGCCTGCACAAGGCCCATGCCCTGTCTCTCCAGGTATACTCCCAGATGCCCCCCTCCAAAGATATTGCAGTGGCTTAACCAAAGTGTGCCACAAAGGATAATAAAGCATACAATAAACAATCACACACCTACTAATTTCTGACTCTACCTTGGATATTATTGAGTTTTTATGCATCAGCAAGAGGAAAAAATATGCTAAAAAATTCTTGAGTTGCCTAGAAAATACTTAGAATACTGGACCTTTGTCTAAAAAAAGTAAGGTGCAGATGATTTGAGGTCGTATTTGTAGGAGAGAAATAAGGATTGGTTTGGTTAGGACACTGGTAGGATATTTCACTGGATTCACTCAGGTGTGTCGGCCAGAACACCACTTAAAGCCAGAATATTCCAGAGTAGACAATAATGAGCGTTGAGATTAGATTATGGATGTTTACTTCCTTTCCATCACAGTAACATATACAATCTGCCAGCGATCATGCAGTACAACTTTGCTGTGGGTTTTCTGTGGCTTAGCTGTGGTTTAGCTGTTGTTTAGCTGTGGTTTCTATAAGGACAGAGCATAACACAGAACTATATGTAAGTATGCATCATCTTACGGCAACAGAAATAATATAGAGTAAATAAGGAAGCTATCTCAAGCTTTAAACATAAAGTCACATCATGTTAGCTGAGGAAACTATTAATAAACATGCCTGTGCTGCAATGTTGACTAATTAGCAGGGAGCTAACATCTAAACACAAACTTTACTACACTTTACAGAACTATGTTAGCGAACATAGAATGAACACAACATAGCTCTCATTATCACATTTATCACAGCACATCAGTACTCACTCCTCTCATTCACGCACAGCGAACCTCTGATAGAGTCAATCCACAGCACACTGACCGCATGGCACTCTGCACTACACTGCTTATTTTCCTGATATTATTTGCTGGTAGCCAGCAGGGGGAGCTCTTTCCTCAATAACCCTGCTATACCGAGGAAACTTAACAGCTATCTAACGATGAATGGAACAGCAGAACTAATAACTTTAAAGTAACTTTGGGGCCTTTTCTACAGCCGCCCCCAAATGTATATAATACATTTGCTCATCACTAAAGGTCACAAAGTTCTATTGTTTGGCTGCAGGTGGAGGTGTAGCATTGTCCTCATCCTTTCCAGAAGGAAGCGCAGGTAGAACCACCAGTCTGGACACTGGCCGGGTGTAGATCCTCTCCTTCACTCTCACATCAGCTGACCTAATGTGTCCATCAGGGCTGGAATGAGTCTTCACCACCTTTCCAATTGGCCAGAGAGCCCTAGGGAGATGTGGGTCAGTGATCATTACCACACAGTCCTGTGTAATGTCAACTTGTGAAGCCTGCCACTTCTGCCGAACTTGTAGACTTGGGACATATAGCCGAATGAAACGGGCCCAGAAGTGGTCTGCCAAAACTTGGGAGTGTTTCCAACGGCGGCGACTCAAGAACTCACTCTCAGGGTAAACAACTTGAGGCAGTGAACCATCAGGCCGCCCCATCAGAAGAACATTTGGTGTCACTGGGTCAGGGTCACTAGCATCTGAAGACACATAACCTAAGGGCTTACTGTTGAGGATTCCTTCTACTTCAGTGAGCACGGTGGAAAGTACTTCTTCGGGAACAGGTTGAGCACCTACTGTGGCATAGAGTGCACTCTTTACAGAGCGTATCTCCCTCTCCCATACCCCGCCGAAGTGGGGAGCAGCGGGGGGGTTAAAATGGAAGGAGATCTTCTGTGGAGCAAGGAGCTGCTGTAAGTCAGGTGCCAACCTCTGGAAGGTCTCATTAAGCTCTCTCTCTCCCCCCTTGAAATTTGTCCCTTGATCAGAGAACAGCTCCGCTGGCGTCCCTCGTCGGGCGATGAATCTGCGGAGAGCCATCAGGAAGGCATCTGTATCAATAGCTGATAGGAGGTCCAGGTGCACTGCCCTGGTGGTAAGACACTTAAATAAGATCCCCCATCTCTTCTCCAAGCGTCTTCCCACTTTGACCTCAAACGGTCCGAAGCAGTCCATCCCCGTCGAATGAAAGGCAGGTTTAAACAAGCGCAGACGGGCCTCGGGCAAGTCAGCCATCTTTGGTACCTTGGGTTTAGCTTTCCAACGTTTACAGTCAGCACAGCTCATCTGGTAACGCCTGACAGCTTCCCGTCCTCTCAGGATCCAATAGGAGCGACGAAGCTCCGCGAACACACGCTCTGGGCCTGGGTGCTGAAGGCGGTTGTCGAAGTCCTGGATCAGGAGCCTAGTCACTGGATGGCCTGAGTCCAAGATAATGGGATGCAGAGCTGTCAGTTCTAGATCTCCAGCTCGCCGGAGTCGTCCGCCTACACGGATAAGACCTCCAGCCTCGTCCAGCTCTGGAGACAGGGTGAGGAGTCGGCTGCTCCTGGAGACTGGCTTACCTGCCTTTAGGAGGTTGTACTCTGGCTGAAAGGTATCCATCTGAGCTCTTTGAAGGATCAACCTCTCAGCTTGGCGATAGTCGTCTGCAGTAAGTTGATCATTAGGACCATTAGCCCCCATGCAACTCCTGTGCAGTTGCTCCTAGGAGCTTCCTCCATGAGTCATACTGGTTCAGATCTGAAGAAGGAGGATTCGATATGGTAGCAGTGACTCCACAGAAGATTGACTTTCGCAGCTCCGAGGCATCTTCTGCTTGATCAACAGCAGAGATTTGTGGCCATTGATCTGGACTGAGTAGGAGAAAGGGGGGTCCGTGACTCCATCGGTTTGGCTCTGCAAGCTCCTTCAAAGTCTTTCCACGTGTCACATCATCAGCAGGGTTCCTTGTGGAATCGACATATCTCCAGGTGTGCTTATCGGTCAACTCTTGTATCTCTGCCACGCGGGTGCCAACGAAGACCTTAAACCGACAGGACTCCGATTGCAGCCAGGTCAGCACCGTTGTGGAGTCAGACCACAGGACTATCTGGTCAATGTTGATGGTGAGCTCTTTCTCCAGCACCTGCGAGCTGTGCACCAGTAAGTGCAGCACATAACTCTAACCGAGGCATGGACTGAAGTCGCTTGGGGGAGACTCTGGAGCGAGCCAACAGGAATGATAGATGCACCTCACCGTGTCTGTCCATGGTCCGCAAATATGCCACGGAGCCATATGCCTCTTCAGAGGCATCACAGAAGATGTGCACCTCTCTGTGAAGACCAGAAACATCCACCTCCTTTGAAAGGAATGGGCGAGGCAGGGTGATTCGAGGGAGGACTTGTAGTTCTTCCTCCCAAGCCTTCCACTGCTGCAGGAGTTCTTGAGGAAGAAGTGGATCATCCCATCCTCTGTGTTTGTCCCACAGGTGCCTGACAAGTACCTTAGCTCGAGTGGTGTATGGTAGGATGAACCCCAAGGGGTCATATTGACTCGCCAGCACTTTATATATGTTGCGCATCGTGGGCTCACCATACTCAACATGGCGATGCTTGTAGCCAAGGATGTCATCATGAAAAAGCCAGCTTAACCCTAGAGTGGATTCTGGGGCATCGGTCTTGTCATGGGCCATCCACAGCTCAACACTGGCAGAGCGAGCTTCGTCAGGTAGGTGGCTTATAACATCTGGCTCATTGCTGGCCCACTGACGCAGCTCAAAGCCTGCAGAGGCAAGAAGGGCTCTGAGCCTGTCGACCAGATGCCTCGCTTCAGCAATGGTGGGGACACTCTGGAGACAATTATCCACATAGAAACATTTCTCTACCGAAATCCTCACATCTTCACCTGGCTGGGTGTTATTTGTGACATGGCGCTGCAGGGCAAATGTAGCGCAGCAGGGGCTACACGTTGTTCCAAACGGCAGCACCTGCCACTCATACACTGCAGGGGGCTCTCCTCTATCGGCATCTCGCCAAACAAACCTGAGCAAGGAGCGATCTTCTGGGAGGAGTCGAACTTGGTGAAACATACCTCTGATGTCTCCACTGACTGCGACAGCATGCTCTCTGAAGCGCAGCAAAACTCCAAGAAGCGTGGCTCCCAATGTTGGTCCAGGAAGCAGGTAATCGTTCAAGTTGTGCCCTTGATACTGATAGGAACAATTAAATACCAGTCTGTTCTTGCCGTTATGACTCACCAGATGATGTGGGATATACCACGCTTCACGACCTTCTTCAGCAGGTGCTTCAGGGCCACACTTGATCACAGAGCCAGCCTTGATCAGTTTCTCCATCTCCACTTTGTAGGCTACAGATTTGGTAGGGTCCTTGGCCAGACGCCTTTCCACACTGCGTAAAGTGGGCATTACTGCTTCTGGAGTAGCTTGAAGCACTGGCATGGTCTTACGGCGGAGCAGAGGGGTGGCGTAACGCTGTATGCCGTCGACTTCCACTCTGACGGTCTTAGCCTCGAGGATAGTGAGGGCCTCTGTGTCCTGCTTTGAACGAGTAACTAGCTTCTCGCTTCTAAATGGAACTGTATCGACCAACCACAGCTTCTCAACATGCTTCATGAGCTCACTTACTTGGGGTGCTACTGTAGTCAGTAGACACTGTGGTGGATGGGAGAGGTGGCAGACTACACTTGCTGGTCCCTGTAGTGTCCAGCCCAGTCTGGTGTGAATGGCTGCAGGTCCTCCTGGAGGACCCAACCTGACTGGTTCAATAGGGGTGACCAAGTGGGGGTGGTCACTCCCAATGAGCAGCATGGGCCTGATGTTGGTGAAGGTGCGATAGGAGACCGACCAGATGCTTATAATTCTTCCTAAGTTGCTCCATGGGGTAGGTATGGCTCGCTAGCCCAATACGTGCAGTGGTGAATGCACCTGTGATGCAGAACTTGGTCTTTGGCTTGAAGGGTGAGGAGATTGAGAATGACACCGACGCTCCACGAAGGGTCTGTACATCCTGTCTGATGGTTCGCAGGGGTAGATCCTCTTGGATGCCTTGCACACCTAACTGCTCTGCAGCGCCTGGCAACAACATTGTTCTTTCTGAACCATCGTCAATATGGCGTAGGTGTTGATGGTTCTGTTACCGTGGTGAATGCGGATTTTAACCACCTTTAGAAGGACCCGACTGCCTTCTGTGGGCCTATCAAGGTACAGTACCTCTGTCGTGGCTCCTGCTCCACGGCTCCCCAGTGTTGGTGTTGATGATGACTCCTTAGGTGGCCTCACATTGACATCATGCAGCACCTGGAGGTGTTTCCCTTGACAGAGGTTACATGGCCTTTTCAGGTTACACTGGGCTGCCTGGTGACCCCTTGCACAACGCCAGCACCTCTTGTTAGCCTTTATCCATTCTGTCAGCTGATCCTTTGTGAGCATGGATACTGCAGTACACTGACTGAGGTGGTGTTCCTCATTGTTACAATATGCACAATATGGCTTGCTCTTATTTCCTCTGTAGTGGGAACGTGGCTCGAGAACCTCAGGTTTCTTGTCTGCATCCTTTGAGCCATGAAGGACTGTGGTTTGGCGCTTTGATTGTCGTCCCTCAGGTCGGAAACCCTGTTTCTCTCTGGCCCCTCTTACAGCTAACTGCCCCTCTGAGTCCTGGCACCATGACTCATATTTTAGCCACTCTGAAAGGTCAGTTAAGGTGTGGGTTCGCACACCCTGAGACAACAGGCAGCGGCGGAATTCTGCTCTCTGCTCTGGTGGGAGCTTACTCAATAGACGGGCGACATGTGAGCCACATTGTAGCTCTACTTCTCCATCAGAGCCTAGCGTCCTAAGGACTCCCACAAGGGACTGTATCTGAAGTGCAAACCTTTCAAATGCAGCAACATCTCCTCTTCTGACATCCGGTGCATCCATCACAGCTGCAATCCGCTTAAGTGCTATCTGATGCGGTTGGCCAAATTTGTCACTGAGGGCAGCCATGGTGTCTGAGAAGGGTGTTGGTGAATTAAGGTATGCATCTGCTATCAATCTGGCCTCTTCTAATTGTAGGTGATCAACCAACACTTGGTATTTAAACAGCTCGGATGCTTCCTGAGGTAAGAGGTTCTCTAAAGAGATCTTGAGCCGTGCAAACTCACTTGGGTCCCGGCTGGAGAAGTTGCGGATGGTGGGGCGTGGACCATGGTAACTTAGCTCTGAGGTGATAGGGTGAGTGCTCTGAAGAAACCTCTGAGCTGGAGGCTGTGTCCATGCCATACCAGGTTGCTGCTGGGGGGCTACTGATTGATAGCCAGGCTCATTCTTGTGGCCACCATAAGCTGCAGTACGCTTTGGCTCAGTAGGAGGGAAGCTGTGTGATGGTGGCCGAGGCTGGACAGGCCTAAACCAGGCAGGTGAGGGGCCAGTCTCAGCCTGTGGCTTTGCAGAAGGGAGGGCATCATGTGTGAAGTGTTGAACTCTTGGCTGGCTGACTCGTGGTTTAACAGTTGAAGGTAGCCCTATCTCTTCCCTTGGATGTGGAAACTCATCCCTTCTCTGATTAGGATGGTGTAATATTGGTGGGTCCCCAGGCTGCCATTCCTCCTCTACTGGGTCTGGCCATGGAGGTGGGGCAGGCCAGTCATCCATTTCCTCACTATCAGGTTCACTTTCAACTAGGGGTGAGGGCTGCGTCACTCCTTGCTCTAATTTGGGGATATTCGGTGAATATGGACTCTGTAGGTTCCGGACAGCATCCACAAGTTGCCTCATATCTTCTCTCAGGGCTCTAAGCTCAACCATGCCCGATGACATGCGCTGCTGAGTCTGTTGTAGGAGCTGCCTCTCATAACGAATGTCCTCCAGCTCTGATCTGTTATCCTCATGTGGAGGTCGGTGGTGCAATGCTGCAGGCTGGGTGGTGGAATGGTCCTTTAACTGCTGCCTTAACTCCCTCTCTGATGGCCACTGGTGGGCTAGCTGATTTCCACAACTGTGCTCCTGGCTCATAGTACTGTAGTCAAGGAGCATCTCTTGGGGGTCAGCATCCCATCTCAGCAGGGGACTATGCGTGGGAGATGGTAGTGAGGTGAGGGAGGTCATCCTGGCCTTACCCTCCTGGTCAGCAGCACTCCTATGTCTCTGGATGATGTGGTCTTGATAATCCACCTCATAATCTGCATAACGTGCAGGGGACGAATGTTTCGTCTGGGACGTGCACCAAGGGTCTCATACTCTGAAAATGGTTCCATCTCTGACGAAACCCAGTGTATCCAGCTCGAAGGACCATTTAATGTAGGAGAGAAATAAGGATTGGTTTGGTTAGGACACTGGTAGGATATTTCACTGGATTCACTCAGGTGTGTCGGCCAGAACACCACTTAAAGCCAGAATATTCCAGAGTAGACAATAATGAGCGTTGAGATTAGATTATGGATGTTTACTTCCTTTCCATCACAGTAACATATACAATCTGCCAGCGATCATGCAGTACAACTTTGCTGTGGGTTTTCTGTGGCTTAGCTGTGGTTTAGCTGTTGTTTAGCTGTGGTTTCTATAAGGACAGAGCATAACACAGAACTATATGTAAGTATGCATCATCTTACGGCAACAGAAATAATATAGAGTAAATAAGGAAGCTATCTCAAGCTTTAAACATAAAGTCACATCATGTTAGCTGAGGAAACTATTAATAAACATGCCTGTGCTGCAATGTTGACTAATTAGCAGGGAGCTAACATCTAAACACAAACTTTACTACACTTTACAGAACTATGTTAGCGAACATAGAATGAACACAACATAGCTCTCATTATCACATTTATCACAGCACATCAGTACTCACTCCTCTCATTCACGCACAGCGAACCTCTGATAGAGTCAATCCACAGCACACTGACCGCATGGCACTCTGCACTACACTGCTTATTTTCCTGATATTATTTGCTGGTAGCCAGCAGGGGGAGCTCTTTCCTCAATAACCCTGCTATACCGAGGAAACTTAACAGCTATCTAACGATGAATGGAACAGCAGAACTAATAACTTTAAAGTAACTTTGGGGCCTTTTCTACAGTATTTCTATGTAATAAAAAAAATCTATACCTTCTTTTTCCCTATTATTATAGAAATGAAGCATAGTAGTGTTTGATTGAAACTTTCTTGTAAATATGATACAGACACAGAAGCAAGTGCCTACTTGTTGAGATAGTTTGTCAGTTAAAATCCAAAGAAGCGACTAGAGATTGTTCTGAAAGTGGGTTAAAATGTGACATCATCATAAGAAGGCATTTTGGAGTATCTTTGGCTCAAATGTGGCCCCTGGAAGCTGCTCAGGATCGTGAGTAAGAACCCTTTTTTCTGAATCTGTTCACACTTCTGTCACAGAACCTTGTGTGTGACAGCACCAACCTTTCTCCACATTCCACCATGAAAGAGTTTCGTCCCTACTTTGTGATTTAGGTCATCCCCAATTCAAGGCCTGTTTTGTGGCATTTGAAAGATGTCCAATCTCCTGGGTTGGCACAATCACCCCATGCCTGTTACCATGGAAAGCGGAGCAGGAACCTCCTCCATGCGTGTTCCCAAAGTAAATCTCCACTTTCTGGAGGGCTGAGCTGAGCTGAGCTGAGGGGGCTGGGAGGTCACTTTCGTTCATCTCTCTCTTCATGCAGTGAAAGGAACTGGAGTCTCATGCGCTACACACCCACAAATCCACCCTATCCTCTCCGTCCGCACGTTTTCCTTCAGTCAGGCAAATCTGCGCACTGGTGCGTGAGAATCGCGGCATTCATATGGCCAAAATATGGTCAAAGCACACGATTTGTCACGGACCAATTAACCCACTCTGTGTCTGTCCTGCATTGACACATGCTGGCACAAATCTGTGGAGTGTGTCCTTTGTGTCTGTGTGATAAAGATACCTTATCCAGGCTGCATATCTAAAGAGGTTAATTCGGCTAACTCCTCCCTGCTTGGCCATTTATCGTATTAATAATCACACCACTTGCGCGTCGCCTTAAAAGTGGGAGGGCTGCTGGAGAGCGCAGGAAAGGCGCGAGGAGCTGTCTCCGTTACGCGTGGTGCTGAAAGTGCCACTCGCCCCATCATGTGGTCTGTCTTCTTCGTCTTTCTGTCTTATCTAGACAGAAACTTTGTCAAGGGTGACTTCCTAAGCTTCACCTTAGACGCAGAGAAGGAGAGCAAAGAAATGTTCTCCATGCTCAACGGCACCTTTTGCGCAAAAATGTCAGCCGTGAGGGAGAACTTCCTCTACCAGGTATCAGATGGAGCTGAGGCGGTGCGCTCGGTTGTGAGCCCAGCAGGGAAACTTGTGAACTGCTCCTTCATAGTAAGCCAAGTGCAGGTGAAGTCGTTCCTGCAGGAGTGCAGATTGGGACTAAAGGACCAGAGAGCCGAGCGCGACATGGACGCGCGTTTTACGCGCATGGATGAAGCCAAAATGATGTGCAAGGAGTTCAAAGAGAGGTCGGAGCAAGGCAGCAGGAAAGAAAAGAAGGAAAGAGGTGACTCTGTTCTGCAGGACAAGGTGTTAAAAAGATCCAAGAGAGGCTTTACTTATCCCGGGACTCTGTGGTGTGGAGCTGGAAACATGGCTGACCATTATGACCAGTTGGGTAGGTTGCATGTGGTTGGATTTTGAAGCAGATTATGTGTGTGCCAGACGTGAACCGGTTTCTGACCTCCGTGTTGCAGGAGAGTTTGTAGAGACAGACAGCTGCTGCCGTGTCCACGACCACTGCCCACATATCATCCACGCCTTCTCCTCCAAGTATGGCTACACTAACTTCAAATGGCACTCCATCTGTCATTGTGACTGTGATAATGCGTAAGTACAAGCATCATTTTATTGCTAACAGGGTTTTTGGGCATAAGGTGTCATCACTAGTGTAAACTATAAACGTCTGCATCTAGTCCAGCTGAATTCGCTGTAATTGCACCACTGCAGCCTGTAAGCAATACTCAACCAGCTATGTGTTTAGGACATGAAAAGCAGGTGCAATCAGACATAACAACATGAAACACTACACATCAGTCTGTTAAAGACTCGGTTTTGAAAGCAAAAAAAAAAAACTACAGAATAAACTAATAACTAATGTAAGAGTTACAATAATAGTAATTACTTTTGCTTTTGATTGTCTTAAATTAAAAGCTGTTTAGAAGAGGTCATAGAATGGGTTGTATGTTGCTTTTACCCTCAGTGTAAGGAGGTTTAAAAGCAAAATTAAACAATGCATTATGTTCACAATGTGTCAGAATTTCTAAGGATTACTCTCTTTATTATTTGATTAAAAAAATGCAGCTTTAAAGTCTGACAGGTATTAGTGGATGGCCAAATTTTATTGCAGAATATCTTGTAATGAAGCTGTAATGAGTTTTTGTTTTGAAATTTTACCAACAAATGGATGACTGTTTACAATAACCACTATCTATAAAATAAAGTGTGGCTTAAGTGTTTTGGTTGCTGATCAAACAGGCTTAAGAGAAAATAATGTATATGTAGGCAAATGAAATCATCTGATTAAGCCAGCCAGTCAAGAAAGATAAAATATACATCCAATGACAGCTTATTAGATACCCTACAAATGCTTGCTATCCTACAATATTTATAAATGTTTCCATCTTTGGAAAGAGACTAGAAATGATGTTTTTATCTTTCTTTCTCGGCAGGTTGAAAGCTTGTCTGAGGAAAGTCAACGATACGTCCTCCAGGGTAGTTGGTCAAGCTTTCTTTAATGTCATCGGTGTGCCTTGCTTTGAGTTTGCCTTTGAAGAGCAGTGTGCTGAGCGGCACTGGTATGGCATGTGAGTATAAGTGGGCTTCTGTGTACAACTTTAAAGTAGATTTGCAACACAGTGAACTGTTCTGAAAACTCCCAACACAACCTCCCTCTCATTCGCTCTCTTTTAGGTGTAAACGCTACGAGAGGTTCCCCATTGCTGTGGTGAAAGAGGCAGTGCCGTATGACTTTGGTGGCATTGATGTCATTGATGCGCTGACGCTGCCTCCACTCAAGAGGAAAGAGTCTGAGAAAAACCCAGAAGAAGAGAAATCTGAGAGTATGACACAGTCTACAATGTCAGGTCCTGAGGAGCCTTCACTAGGAAATGTAGTCACTGCCGCCGAGGACTTCATCAAGGTCCTGGCGACTGTCTCCACCTCTCAAAGCTCCACCGCAGAGTCTGATAAAGCAGAGATGCAAAGCTCAGAGAAAAAGAAGAAGAAGACCGTGAAGAAGAAGAAAACAAAGAAGCATAAAGGGAAAGGAAAGGGGAGGAAGAGGAAGCAGAAAGCAGAGGCAGGTGTTAAAGTTGAGGATGGTGCTGCAGTCTCCACGTCCAGTAACAAAGCAGAGGACGCCAACGCATTGAGTAACTTCATCAGTGAGGCGCACAAACATGAGCAGCCAAGCAGCAACACTAACAGAGTTGGTGACGGGGAATATGAGCCGGGGGAAAGAGAGGAGCCCTCCAATGAAGTCATGAAAGATGAACCAGCAATGGATAAAGAGCCAGTCTCCAATTCAACACCCTCAACAGACCTGAGGAAACCAGCTGAGTCAGACACCAAAGCACCGACCAAATCACCAGAACAAATCACCTTTTCTACAAGAACAACACTTATTCCTCAGATGGTAAAAACCAGAAGGCTGAGGAAAGGGAGGCGAAAAAAGGGCAAGAAAATTCCCTCTCCTGAGAAGCTTGTCGCTTACACAACCGACAACTTAAGAACCACTCCTGTCCTCTCCACTGTCACCACAGTCCCAATGGTGCTTGAGCAACAAAGCACTGGGAGTGACACTGAGAAGCGGCCTGTCTTCAGCACTGCCAGGACGCCCATTGTAATCCCTAAAGTCAAAAGAAACAGGTCAAAGGAGAGAGAAGGCAGGAAAAAAAGGAAGAAAGTCAGCCCAGCATCTCCCATTGTGGCCACAGCCAATGAAAATCCCTCTCTGGACAATCTGAAAGTGATCCCTCTGACCGGGGCTCCCACAGTGCCATCGCTGCCCGTTACAGAGCAGCCAGTTTCACACAGGTTGGACGTTTATCGAAGGAATATGAGCATCCAAGTTGCAGCTCCAAACTCTTCTTTTAGTGTTTTGAGAAAGCACAAATCAAAAGGAAGAGGACTCAGAAGCAGAAGGAGGAAAACAGTTTTGCCACTTTATCACAACAGCACTGAAACTTTGCTTCCTTTTCTTACAGCTCCAGGGACTAGCAATACTCTGAACTTCCCTGCAACCACTGCTGTAGATAACAGGCCCAAAGAAATAACAGAAACTCACAATGAATGGAGGCTTTTAACTGTTACAACAGACCCTTCTGTCATCCCAAAAACTCACAGGCAGTCACTCAGACAGCACAGAAGGCCAAGGAAGAAAGCCCTGCCACCTTCTCTCAGCAATGGTGCATCTGTCCCTAAACAAACTGAACAAACACCAATGACATTCACAACCACGCCATCCAAAGTCACCACTACTATAGAGCTTAACCTGCAGACCACTGAAAATTCCTCCAAGACAACCTTTTCCACTCCTATTATGAGTCCACTCCAGTTATCTATAGAGAGAGCTAAAGAACAATTCCTCAGGAAGAAGAGAAGGAAAGCATTAATGTCTCTTAGACAACAATGAGGTGTTACGTCAGGAGAATAGGCTACATGAACAAACTTAGCTGTTTAGGATTGCTGCTCTTGATCACTTAATGTCCACAATTTATCATATTATTTACATCCTTTAAGGTCCAACATTTAAATCACAAATGGAAAGAAGTCATATTTAAATGTGATGTGAATCATGTTTTGTAAGACTATTTGTCTGAAATAAAATCTACAAATGATTGTGAATGTATCTTACTATGCCCCTGTTTACAGTGACAACACACAGAAGCTTACATCCCAAGTATTTCCTGTTAGATTAGGTGAAAATGTAATTCTGTAAATTTCATGCTGAGAGGAAGACTTAACTTACTTTCATACCTGTACCCCACGCTTAAGATGAAGCTGCCACCAGCAGCTGTTAGCTTAAAACTATGACACAGCATTTTTGCATCTTGTTTTTTTTCCACATAACCTATTTATTTATCAAATTAAATCTTTAGTGTTAACAAGCAAGATTAAGGGATTGTGCAAGGTGGATTTTGTTAATTTTGGATAAAGCTAGACTATCTGATTACCTTATTTAACTCTAAACTTTAACAAGCTAACTGCTGCTAACACTAGCTGCCGCTAACATTAGGTTGAAATGTATGATATAAAGACTAAATTGAGATCAATATCTTCCTCATTGCAAGGAAATTCACGTTTATCTCCCACAGCGTTCGACATTTAAGCTAGTCTAAAGCTGAGAATATACTCAGATGAAAAGTGTCATTAAAATACAAGCTGAAAGTGAGCTAACAAGCTTGCATGCATGGATGGACAGATGGATGGATAATGTAGGCTAGCTGTTTCACCTGGTTCCAGTGAGATTATAAACTAAACGCTAACTGGCCTAAATTTGTTGAACTTCAAATTATATTTGTAAATTTTAGAATCTAAGACATTTTAACTCATGCTCAGCTTGATACAGTGAGCTAACCAGCTAATAGTCATAGACATATTGATGTTTGTAATTTTGGAATATACATGCTAGCTATTTACCCTGTTTCCAGTGGGTTTAGCAGCTAGCTTCAGTACTACTGGAAGTAGCTTAAATTTAGTTGAAACATTAGACTGATAACAATGTTCTCATCTTTTTCACATTAAGAAAGTAAGTATGTTTATTTCCTGATGTCTCCAACATCTCTGTGGATAGGAATTTAAGATGGAAATTAACAATAAGCTAGTAAGCATGCATGGATGGATGGCTGGATGGATGTCATTTAGGACATTGCAAGCTAGCTACTGTTTACTATCACTGTTTTCAGCGAGCTGAGAAGCTAATACTGGAGCTAGCTTAAATTTGCTGTGTAAACATAACAGTGAAGCCAACGTTTTTATTTTACTCCCACTAAGAGGGAAAACACATGAATTTTCTAGGTTTGTTCATTTGGATGGATGGATAGATGGACAGAAGGCCAGATAGATGAAGTAAAGACATATAAGACATTATAGCACGATGAAAGTGATCTAACCAGCTAGCATGTTAAAAGATGGACTTGCCACTCGCCGTCCAAGACTTTACAAAATGGGACAAACATCAGATTGAGACTCTGCATGCAGAAATGTGTAAATCCATCTACTGTGTTGAATGAAAAACACCAAATGATGCATGCAGAGCAGAATTAAGATTCATTAAAATACAAAAAATGGCATTTAAATTTTATACTTATCTTAAAGAAAGCAAGCCCAACATGCTCCATACCAAAGATCTGACCTCCAGAAAGCTTCCCCCTCAGACAGCTGGTACAGAGACTCTGTACACCTGCGGAGCCCTCAGACAAAACCAACCAGCTTAAACCAAATTATTCAACAACAAAAGGAGAACCATTTAACTCATTTTCAAGAATCAGCAAGAAAAAAAAGCAATTTTATGGAAAAGGGACAACACTATTTGTCCCTTGCAGTTGCACAATATTTAAGCACTATGACTGATCCATGGCTGAGGAAATATTTGACCATGTACAGACTCAGTGAGCACAACCTCGCCATCAAGAGGGGACACCACTGACAAAGCTGGATCCCTAAAGAGGAGAGACTGTGCACCCACTGCAGCCAACAGGAAGAGGAAACAAAGCTTTATTTTCTAACCATCTGTCCTTTATACAAGGGCATCAGAAATCAGTTCTTTCCACGTTTTACCAGCAAACAAACACAATTCACCAGTATTAACAATGAACAGAGGCTTCCATATTTGCTAGGTGAAGATCTACACTGTGCCAATGTTTCAGCACGTTATATGAGCTGTTTTAACCAAAGGACCTCAAACACAACACCACTGCAATGAACAGGACTACCTACACATATTTATATTATTCATAATATAAATATAATAATATAATAATATAAATATAATATTTTATTATAGAATTTTAATTTTTTACCATCATTTTAAAGTTAAACCCAAAATTTTGATACATATATCCACTACAATACTTTTTTTGTCAGTTATTGTTATGTAACATTTGTACACTGTTCTGGCATTGTAAACTGATGTTTTCCATGCCAATAAAGCTTAATGAATTAAATTGTAGACAGACAGACATACTGTACAGATGGAATAAAATCACTGAGTGGCACATTTTCTCATAGAAATAATTAAGGAGGGTAATCTCAATTTTAGTGGTTTAATGCTAACCAGCTTAAATCGGTTTAATTTTTTAAAACCGTTTCCTATGAAACTGGGTACACAGAAATCATGCCAAGAAAATTCTCTAAGTTCATGCACAGGTGTTCTTTTGTTCGAAGGAAAAAGGGGGCTTTGCCTTATAGCTGCCTCACTGAGTGGTTTAAAGCAGGGTCACATTCTCGGCACAGATTAGGTGCTCACTTTGCACATTATTTTCACCTTTAGCCCTCAAGGGTCAGTTGTAACACCCAGCGCGGAGGCTGAAATCCTCCCGGTCAGCTGATTCTCACATGGTTGCATAAGAGGAGTTTATCTTGATGAGTATGAAAAGATCAAATTAGATCTCCATTTCACCTGGCACATAAAGTATGAAGGCTATCATGTTGAGGAAAGGTCCTCAGACACACTGTGGGGTATAAGGTTATCTCATTCAGAGCTTTGAATAATGGGAACTTTGTGACAAAGAAGACTTTCATGCAGGAGCTCAAGTTCCTAAATTTTTGGAAGACACCCAAGCATTCAAAGGAGCTTGGAATTCAGACACGATCATAAGCTGAAATGGCAGAGAGACTAACACAGTTGGATATGTGAAAAGACCATTTTCTCACAGGGCGGGGAAAGTATGGCTGAAATTTTCCATTACATCTGCAGGTTTATTAACTCTGAGGGTGACTTTAAGGTTCACATCTATGGAAATGAATTTGACAATTACTTTTTCAACATCATAGATTTTAGGATAGTGGTTGATTTTGGAATTCATACACATCTTGAGAAAAATCTGACTTAAAGCTCCTGTGAGAAGCATTTTTGTTGTTTTTGGTGCCCCCTGTGGATGACATGAAATATTTGATGTCTTTGTTAAAATGTCCTGTACATACCTGAGTACGTTTTTCCAATACTAAAAGGATATTTTGGTATTTTTCTTAGAGTGTTGCCCCTTCAAACAGGACATGCTAGGGGAAGCTAGTCTATCCAGCTCTACAGATGGGTACAGCAGCTCCACCTGATTTATTGAGTTTTAGGTTAAATCAATGTTGGCTCAGTTGTTCATATCAAACATTTTTGAAGTGATTTTTTTTTTACACCCAGAAAGCCTCTGTGTTTGGTACTACTTTGCAATGCAGGCTTTGGCCACCAGCTATGTGCTCTTCCGCCTCAGGGTATTTGAGCAGCTGTTTGGGTCTGTAGGCTTTAAAAGAGGGAACAACAGAGCAGACTTCAGAGCAGGTCAGAGAGGGAACGATCTCTCTTAACCACAGGAATTTTTGGCAATATTATTCAAACCATCAGATAACCTGACACTTACTTACCTTGGTCAGAAGGGGGGAATTTGACACAAAATCAGCCCAGGTCCCTTGTTGTGTGTGTCCCATTTGAGTCATGTCTCTGATGACAACTCTTGTCCTCCTCTTTTAATCGCCAGACTATTTCCTGACTGTGAATCTTTGATATAGAAAATGCAATTAAAAATGTTTGTTTTGGCAGGATGTTATTAATAGTGAAGTCTGACACATAGCCTGCTGCAGCATTTCAGTCGTTAGAAATAAGAATATAGAAATAATCGATCTTTTTTTCTGATGGTCTTGTTTGCTTTTTTCCCCCAAGATTTATTATTGGGCATTTTATGCCTTTATTGATAGAGGAGGACAGGGACGAGAGAGCTGGGGAGAGACATGCAGGAAAGTGCCACAGGCCGGATTCAGACCCTGGTTGACATGGGACACGCCTTAAAGCATCAAGACACCTACACCCCATTGTCTGCTTTTTATAAGTCATAAGGAGGCGTTCTTAATAATTTGAGTCTGTCGTAATTGGATGAAATCAAGAAGGAGTCTTGAAAAATGAAGGCTTTCAGATTTTCTTAGACAGTGGTTCCCAACCTGGGCTCCGGGCTCCCCTTAGGGGGGATACCAGCTTAGCTTTTCTTAAATAGAAATCAGAAAAAAGGTTGGGAACAACTGTTCTAAGCTGTGAAATTACTTGTGTCTGCAAATGGTTTGAAGATGGGCTGAATCAGGAAGGAATGGGTTAAGATGTCCTGCAGCGGATTTGAAGTAACAGTACATTTGTGTCAGAGAGAGGAAGAATCGGTAGCAAGATTAGTGGGCTTATGTATAGGAAAAATGAGGTGCTGATCTGGCTGAGTGGTTCCAGTATGTGCCTAACATACAGGGGCGAAGTCCTTGACAAAGGGGCCCCAAATTTGACTCTGATCCTCCATCCTTGGCTGCATGCCATCCTTACTCCTGTTCCCCATATCTACAACTCTATCCACTGTCCTATCCAACAAAGACAAAAAGACAAAATAACCAAGAATACTTAAAAATTACTACACTGCAAAGTTTAGGTACTCCTCCTCCCACCCCTTGGTGCAGATATTACTGTGAAACATGACAGGTTATGTAAGGGGACGAGTTTTGGTAATGCATATCACACACATTTACATAAAATCCATAGTATGTGCATCAATGAGAGGACAGCACGGTCCATGGCACCCTATTAAGGACAGAATCCAATATCCCATTATATTCACAAACACAGCAGAAAGCCTATTGACTGAGAGAAACTAACCTGTTCTGGTTAAATTGTCTGGCGTGGCACTGATGGATGAGGAAAGGAGAGGTGGTGCCTCTGCTTTCATAACTGGCAAAGAGAAGAAAATGCCTTAGATTGGCATGATCCAGACTTTTCTGCTTCTGTAGGATGTGCAGAGTTTTATTATTCATTTACAATCTGCTCTGAACTTAATTTTCTTTCCTTTTTCTAACTTTCATTTGGTTTCTGTCTGGTGACGATGGCAAAGACTGACCCATTTCTCTGACACACATTTAGTGTTTGGGTGCGAGGAGCAGTCCGGTGCCTAAAGCCAAAAAAGACTGTGTGCCAAGTACTTTGCCAGCAATTCAAATGTACGCTTTGAGTAAATGTATGTTAATTAACATCAGAATGACCATGGGTGATGGTTGGCAGTCCCCGGCTAACCTTGGCTATCCTTTGGACTGGAAACTGAGCAGCTTTCTGCAGGCAGGACCACAGAAGGAGATGAAGGTTTCTCTTTCACCGGGACCACCTCCATGCTCTGGTACTCCCTGAAACAGTGGGGTATTTAAAAGAGCAGTGTGTTATAGTCAAACAAATGTCCTATAACCTTACACTAAGGCTTTGGCCCAGTATCAATATGGCAATACATTGATGTCCTGACTTGTGCGATACATTATCATATCACTGTTTATTTAATTAAAAAAAACTTAAAAGAGCTCCCTGGTAATTTGACAACTTTTTAGAGGCATTTATATTCTTCAGTTAATTTTTTGATACTGTGATGCATCATTATACAAATGTCTCACGAGTTTTGAAGAATTGCTGTATGGGCTACCTACCATATTGTATCATATCCTATTCTGAGTAACCTGAGAGTTCCATCCCTACTTTACAGTCCAGGCCAAAGATATAGGCTGTATATCCATTTTTAACATGTTATGTATAAAATGTAAGTTAAATAAAGGTACAGGTGACAAAAATATCAAGGAATAAGAGAGACAATGGTGTAATGCAGTGATCATCAACTGGTGACCCGGGGTCTAAATCAGGTAGCTGTAGAGAAGAGAGGAGAAGGGAATGATTTCTTACCATCTAGTTATAAATTGCTTTTGAGTTGTCTGTTAGCTGAAAGTGGCATGGTGTTGACTGAAAGAAACAAACACTAAAGATTTAAAAAAAAGAAAAAAATGCTAAGAACATACAAACCAGTGGAAAGGCTCCTTGGTGTGTCGTATTAAGAGGATATTGTGCTTGTGAACATAGAGAACTACAGTACCATTAGCTCAGCTCAAGGGCTAGGAAACTGGTGCAAAGAGCTAGCTAGGCTTACTGAAAAAATGAACAAAATCAACTTGGCACCATCTTGGCTCTTTTATTGAGACACAGTAAGTATAGTTTGTTTAGTAAGAGTAAAACCCAACATAGTGTTGTATTTTAAAGCTCCAAAAATTTTGGAACACTGAACCCTGAAAACCAGGACGACACTCAGAGCAGTGTCTTCTCCATGCTAACTCAATGACTAGTAGCATGTTAGCATTAGGTAACTGACACCAAATGCGTAGCTGTGCCTCATGTGTTTTTGTTTTCCTACACGTTATTTGGCCTGATTATACAGCTAAAAAAGTTAGTTGTTTGTATAGATTGAACACTAATGCCTGAGACTTACCGGTGCCCATTTTTGGTTGTCTAACGTTTTTTTCTGTATAGTCCAGTCAGCAATGTTGCTACCATGGTTACAAATACGTTACTGAACGTTTTCTTTGAAAAATGTCGTCTTACCCTTCGCTTTACTAAAATTTCACACTGTAGAAAGAAGGTCAAACAAATTTTGAAAGTTAAACAGCAGATAAAATGTTTCAGGAGAAAAAAAAGCAAGTTACATTTCCAGAAAGATATGTTGGACTTTAGTGTTTACTTAATGCACCATGTGTCTGGAATATAACTGCATTTATACATTTTACATTTTATACACCTGTCAGACACTCAAAGTCTACCTGAAGGTCCAATTGTATGATACAAAAAGAACTGATTCAAACTGTTTGAAGGGAGAAGATAAAATACATTTGAAGTCATTTTCCCCTTAAATTCCTGGAAAATGATAGACTACATACGAGAAAATAAGCATGCATTATAACATGATCATATCAAATTATGTTGTTTTTGGATAAAAAAATTGTGAATATCTGGCTTAAGTGGATAATGTTTATGTTGAAAAGAAGACCACCAGTGATGCCTAAAACACTGATCCTTTTTTCAAGTAAATAAATAAAACCATATTAGACTGTAGACACCAGAGGAGGCCTACCCTTCTTATTCAATATAAGAAATGAAATTATAGCACATCTTTTTGTTAAATTGTCTTTTTTATTTGACACCCAATTAGTCTACAGTGTGTGAGTCATCATCCATAAATACAGCAGCACTCACCATTGGATCAATATTGTGGTAGGAGGTAACATTGTGCTTGTGACCTCTGGTGGGCAAAGCTTGTAAGGTCACTGGGTTTTTCCAAGTTGCTCAAAGGAAATAATTCTGCATGCACATTGCCTGGTTTAACCTACTTTTGCAGCTTTCAAGTAAGTCTCTAGGCCTTCCTTTTCTCTAAGAGCCCAAAAGTGGCCATTAAATACCATGCAGATTCCTTGGTGCAGACAAAGGTTTACCCTAAAATTTAGTCATCATGTAAAGTCTCTGCAAAACACCATAACTGGCACAAGGTTGTATTCTTTGCACATTTTGCAAGGAGTGGTTGTAGCGTTAGTCCTAGCAGATGGCTAGCTTTTAAAAAGGGGGAATCTCATGATTATACTGATTTCTCTTAGAAACTGTTTCCTAAAAGCCTAATTAGGACCAACATGCCTATGATCTTGTCAGTGTAAACAAAAGAATAACTAAAAAGATAAGGTCTTCAAAGGCTGAAGTTAAATTTGTAAGTCATTAAAGCTTAGGATAGTGATAAATATAAAATATAAATGTGATATTACATGCTAAATTTAACCAATGAGCTTATTTCAGTGACATCTAGTGGACACTTGAGGAAAATGTCTTGAGCTCACCCTTTTATTTCATCTTTTCTTTTCACCTTACTTACATCCAGTAAAGTTTCAGACATGAAAGAGAACAGATCAAGTCAGATGTCAAGTGCAGATTTAAACTCATATCAGATTTTAATCTGTATTACAGTACACATATCAAAATTAGTTATAAATTTCATAGATGTAAAAAAATTTGTCAAATGAAGAAAATGTCTGCCCTGACATAATGCAATCCTAGGACACCTGCTCTGTAGATCGCATCTGAACGTCTCCAATCTGAGGTAAAAGATAGATAAAGGTTATCTCATAACAGAAAGCTACTGTTAATGCAACAACAAAGCAGCAAGTGTTGAAAAAATGTCAAACATCATATAGAGAGCAACACATTCAAAGAATGTAAGTAGGGGAAACAACACACCTGCACATGTGAAGGGGCACTCAGCACATATGTAACTGCATTTGCAAGATCAACAGCTTGCAAAGCCTGTAATAGAAGCCAACAGTGAAATAACATTCACCTAATTTTAAGAGCAACACTTAATGAGCAGAATATTAAGACTATTTACCTTTAGATTAGATAGAGTAGCAGCAGCTTTTTCAGGATTGTCACTGTAGAAACGTTGAAAAAACTCAGTCTCCACTACACCTGGAGAAATACACTGCAGAGGAAAGCATCATCACGAATATTAGTATTTTCATTGGTCATTGATCAAAACGTGGCACAAATGAAGCTCAGTGAGTTGGTGAAGGGTAGAAATAGACTTAAGGTGCAGATGTTTTTGTTTACATGAAGCAGTTTAATGTGTGGGTTAACACATTTTTTTAATAAAACTTCTTTTCATAGGTTCTTTGCAGTTGTGTGATTCTGATAATGCACAAAGGTCCGTTGGGGGTCAAGGTTTTGGGGACAGCCATTAGGACTGAATGAGAATGGAGGAAATTTAGTACTTCTAATGAACCTCTTCGCTGCACCTATCAACAGAAATGTCTACATACATTGAGTATGATCCCTACACCTTACACAAAAGTTTTTTTTTTCCCCATAGTTTAACCAGTGTAGCTGGCATGGAGGTGAATGTTCCAATTTACTCAGTCCTGCAGACCTCCTGCCCTCTAGTGTCGTCTGGCCAGATGAAGGAACACAAGAGCCTTGAGGAGTCTTGTTCTGAGCTAAGAGGCTAGCTGAGCTCCTCTAACATAAAAAAATCCTCATTTTGTCATAAACATGCTTATAATCAAAACAGTGACGTGTTATCAACTAAATAAACCTTGTTGGGTAATTGGCCGAGAGATGACGAGCTGTTCACGAATGAGCCAGCACTCTGAAATGGCTCCTATCTTAGCCATGGTAGCTAGGTCCCATTGGAGTGCCAGTTTGCTTTCCTCCATCCTTTGTCATCATTTGATCCACATTTAAACGCCAAATGGCCACAAATGAAGAGCCACTTGGGAGCAAAACAACCAGCTCTACTGAGCTGAGCCAAATGATCTGGATCTCTTCAAAGAGATGTATTTCCCATCACAATGAGCAAGACTGGATGCAAATCAGGACACATGAGGAAATACATGAGAGATCAGAGTTTTTTGAGCTTCATCACTGAAAAAATGTACACAATCAAACCAGGCTTTATAGAAAAGGACCATACATGAGCGGGATGTGACATCGCTCACCCAGGCTTTAAATGGAGGCTTTTTTAAATTCCTGCCTAGTGCCATTTCACCTTGAGTTTTCATAAAACTGTTTATTTTTGCATCAGTTTTTCACTACTTTTGTCATGCAAAAGGGATACGCGCTTGGTATGGTGCACAGCTATAACCTTGCTGTTTTGTTAGCGTTTCTGCAGAAATCACCTCTTGCCCCTTAAGGGAATTCTCCTCTGCTGCGTCACGTCATCTGCAAAGAACGTTTTAACACATATGATCAGTGCTGAGGTCTTACCGTTGCTTTGATGTGAGTTTTGGCCTCGCGTAGCTCCTGTCTCAAACCTTCTGTCAGGGCTGTCACCGCGTACTTTGTGGCACTGTAGAAATGTGCGTCAGGATGTCGAACCACACGGTGTCCACTCATGCTGAAACAGAAGAATAATAACACCTATCTATGTCATGAGCTAACTTTGGCTATAAATGCTGAGGTGTGTGGCAATGGTTTACTTGCTTCATAATTATCCTTATACAAACAAACATTAAACAAATACCTAAATCAACCCTATCACCAGACATTAAACTAAAACATTAGTACTGATAATCATTTTCCTGTGTGCCAATTAACTGAACTGATTGAACACCACAAGTTAAAAAAAAATCTGAAACATTGACAACTTAAGTTGGCATACGGCTGCAACAAACAAATTATGATGAATAATCTGGAAATACTTTGATAACTGATATTCTGTTGTGGTCATTCGATGTATGGACAAAAGTTTAAAAATTTCTATGTGTGGACAGCAGATCTCTCAGTTATTGACTGCTTTTGGCCCTGTTTTGAATCAGGACATTGTTATGAAGATTTTGCATTACAATTACAAATTTAATTACTTTTGGTTGCCATATCTGATTTTATTTGGTTTTTTTTACGAAAATGTCTACGCATCCCTCAAATACAAAATTATTGTTTCCCAGTCCCAGTGCAGAACAAATCAAGAGAAATGGACATCAAGCACAGATTCAATAAGCTTACATACTAAGTTGATAAAACCTTACCTGTTTATGTGTATTATATGCCCATCATCGATATTTCTTTCTTTCATTGACTGATAGGCTTCACGTGTGCAAATAGACAGTCCAAGAACATTCACCTGCAAGAAATGAATGTTAAAATTTAGGAAAATTCTGGGATTAAAACATGAACATCATACATCTACTACAGGTACATCTCAAAAATTAGAATATCTTGTATAAGTTCAATATTTTTTGTCACTCATTTCAGAAAGTGAAACCCATGTGTTGATGATTATGGTTTACAAATAATGAAAATGCAAAATTCAGTGTCACAGAACATTAGAATACTGTGAAAAAGTTCAAAATTGGAAAGTCAGGGTGTCACACCCTAATCAGCCAATTAACTCCAAACACCTGCAAAGGTTTCCTGAGCCTTTAAATGGTCTCTCAGTCTGGGTCAGTAGGCTACACAATCATGGGGAAGCCTGCAGACTTGACAGATGTCCAAAAGACAGTCATTGACACCCTCCACATGGAGGGTAAGCCACAAAAGGTCATTGCTAAAGAGTGCTGTATCCAAGCATATTCATAGAAAGATGGGTGGAAGGAAGAAGTGTGGTAGGAAAATGTGCACCAGCATCAGGGATAACTGCAGCCTTGAGAGGACTGTCCAAAATCCATTCAAGAATTTGGGAGAGCTTCACAAGGAGGGGACTGAGGATGGAGTCAGCGCACCAAGAGCCACTACGCACAGACGAATCCTAGACATGGGCTACAAATGTGGCATTCCTCATGTCAAGCCACTCCTGAACCAGAGACAACGTCAGAAGTGTCTTACCTTGACTGTCGAGAAAAAGAACTGGACTGTTGCTCAGTGGTCCAAAGTCCTCTTTTCAGATGAAAGTAAATTTTGTATGTCATTTGGAAATCAAGGTCCCAGAGGAAGTCCTTTTCCAGCAGGACTTGGCACCTGCCCACACTGCCAAAGGTACCAAAAGCTGGTTCAATGACCATGGTGTTACTGTGATTGATTGGCCAGCAAACTGGCCTGATCACAGAGAATCTATAGGGTATTGTTGAGACAAAGATGAGAGACACCAGAACAATGCAGATGACCTGAAGGCCGCTATCAAAGCAACCTGGGCTTCCATTACACCTGAGCAGTGCCACAGGCTAAGTCTTCAAGCCATGCCACAATGATGCTGTAATTCATGCAAAAGGAGGCCCGACCAAGTATTGATTTTATAGAAATGAACATTCTTTTAAGAATCCTGACATTTCTGTTTAAAATATCCTTTTTTATTGATCTTATGTACAATTCTAATTTTCCGTGACACTAAATTTGGGGTTTTCATTATCTGTAAGCCATAATCATCAACATTTCAAGAAATTAAGGCTTGAAATATTTCACTCTATGTGTAATGAGTCTATATAACATATGGGTTTCACTTTCTGAAATGAGTGACAAAAAACTTAGAATTTTTTCATGATATTCAAATTTTTTAGATGTACCTGTATATCACTGCATAAAAATGAGTTTAAACAGATGCTTTCAAAGTCTGCAGGTGGAGTAATAATTACAGATGAAAAAATATTAGATTGCAATAAAATGCAACATATTTAGTGAGTGTATTTCAAATAATACAAACTGATAGGTCGTTTTGACCAAATGATCAAGATCCCCTATCCTGTACTATGTAAAGCCACTTATGGCACTAGAAACTTTCATACTGCTTTTTTGAAACATATATTCAACTGTTCAGTGACTAATGTTTAAAACAGAACCACTGAGCTCTTACATCCAGCATGTTCTTCCAGCCGCTAGTTTTCCCGTGTAACAGCGGTTCTGGATGACCCAGGCCAGCGTTGTTGATGCACACATCCACACCTTTGTGCTGAGCTTTGATGGCAGAAAACATGGACAGAATCTCCTCCTCTTTGCTCAAGTCACACTTGAAAGGCACAAAAACACCGCTGTGGCCAGCACTTTTACACTCAGCAGCCAGGTTCTATAATAAAACAAAAGACAGATGTATCAGAATAAGCTTTAGAAATGATGCACAGAAGAAGGTTTTATTTCAATACCTTAAATTTACATTCTCAATTCTTAGTCATAAAATTAGTCTTCCCCCAGCTATACAAAGGTTCAAAAAAGCTACCATTGGTATGTCAGAAATACCTGCAAAAAATGTAATAGCAATTTTCAGATGATGATCAATTAATTCTTTTTTAAAAGAGCTGAACCACTTCATTATGTATACCTGCTGAAGCACTATCAACTCAAATATGTAATCAGACAATCATATGGTAGCAGCCAGTCCATTTTGGCATTTAGAAATGGTTAAGGTGATCTGCTTAAGTTTCATTTAAGAATTAGAATAGAGGAAGAAGGAGAAAAGTGATTAAAGTGATTGAACATGCCATGGATGTTTGTAGTCTGACAGGCTTTTACATTGTTTACTCTAAATTCTGACCCCTCCATTCAAATGTTGCAGCAGAAATTGAGACTCATCAGGCCGGGCATCATTTTTACAAATCTCACCTCAACTATAGTGAGCCTGTGTGAATTCTAGCCTCAGTTTTCAGCTCTTAACTGAAATGAATGAGATTCATAGTGGTTTTCTGCTGCTGTAGCACATCTGCTTCAAGTTACAGCATGTTGTACATTTAGAGAAATGGTTCAGTGAAAATCCGGTACAATCAGCAGTTTGTGTCATGCTCAGACCAGCCACAACCATGGCACATTCAAAGTCACTTAAATAACCTTTCTTCCCATTCCGATGCTCAGTTTGAACTTTAGCAGATTGTCTTGACTGTGTCTACATGCCTAAATGCTGCCATGGGATAAGCTGAGGAGATATTTGCGTTAAAGAACCATTAATGTATATAATAAAATGGTTGGTATTCATTTCCTTACATTCAGTGCCAATATTTCCTTCTTTCCTTTTCTTACATGCCTTATATTTAAGGTCTATTCCAGAACTTTTTTTGTACAATCATTGTAAGAAATTTAGTTGCATTCAAGAACATACACTTTGACCAAAGTACTCCATAATACACTTTGTTCAACTTCTACAAAAGAGCTTGTAAATCGAGTGTCAAGGTGTTGATTTCAGGATTGAGGAAATGGTGACATTAACAAAGAAGTCAACTACCTAATACCTAACCATCCTTACATAATCCTGATGCAGCAGGAAACGTGACCAAGAGAGCAATAACCTAGTGTCATAAAGGTGCATAAATGTAGTGTGATTTAAACTTTCTAGTAACAAGTATGATGTTCAAAATCTCTGGCTTGAAAACTGTTGATGTCTTCATTTTTTTCCTTTATAGCTGTTCTTAAGTCAATGAGGTTGGAACATGAAACAAAGTGTATTATTTCTCTAGGCTGCACACAGTGGCGGTTTTGTCTAAATACAGGTTTTTTTTATGGAAGTTCATAGTTTAGTTTTACCTTTTCTGCTGGTGTCTCATGTTAATTTCTGCATTTTGACCTCATGTGAAGCGCTCTGCCTTTCCCTAAAGTCCAAAACAAACCTGTAGTTTTTCCAGGTCCCTAGCACAGCCCACCACCGTCATGCCCTGCCGGACCAGCTCCTTAGCTATGGCGGCACCAATCCCCACCGAAGCTCCGGTCACCAGAGCCACTCTGCCCCTCCAGCGGTCCATCACAGCTGGTGCTCAAATGACCTGAAATTAACTGAGCCAGAATATTTAACAGGGCTGCACGGGGGTTAGCTACAAACTAAGCTCGAGCTGTTGCAGGTGCTCGTGGACGCAAACGTCAAAATGTTACGCTCTTCCTCGTTGATGTAACCCGGAAACAACGTCGACCCATGCTGGTTCTGAAAATAAAGTGCGCATTTTTGTAAGAAAAATGATTCTAATATTTATTTATTTATTTAGATGCGAATTAAGATGAAGTAATTAGCTTAAAAAGATTTTAAAGCATTTGAGCTATTTATCATTGTATGTTTCCATTTAATTGAATTTAATAACAGATTTCGTATTTTAACGTTGTCATTTATTCAGTCATTTTCTAAATTAAATAAAACGAGTAGCTGTTGATAACGTTAGTGTAAGCATTACTAGCATATTTCAGTATTTATGAATGCTTTAATTTTGGAGTTTTTTGTGCTCTGGCTGGGCTGTTCACAGAGAGCAGGCAGGATGGACGGGCTCTTGTGACATTAAGACTTGATTTTTTCCTACATCTAAAAAATATATATTTTTTTGTATTTTATATTATGTATTAATTTATTGACGTGAATAAATTACTACCACATTTATACAGCAACCATTCTCTATATGCACTTACATATCTGTGGATGAACTTTGAGCCCTCATGAGCCAAACATGTGGGATCCAGGGCCATTAATGAGTTTAAATGATAATAATTCAGATAAAATAAAAACAAACCACTACAAGGAACTAATCAAAAGCTGTTGTTTTTTCACATTACACAAGACAGCTGATATAATTTAAGTCACATGATCGCTATTGTCGATTAGTCTTTCTTGAAAAAATATTGCCAAAGTGATTTCAGCCACCAGTTTGAGTACTTCTCATGGTAAATAAATATGTTCAATATGATACACAAGGTAAACTGAATGCTATAATGAGCTATTTAGTGACATCTGGCGGACACTTAATGGTCCTTTTTCCCTGTGATATTGGCTTACCTTTTCTGTTCACCCACTTTTTCCCCTTTCTTTTATAGTGCATTCAGAGCGTTATCAGACAGCCTTCACTTTTTTCATTTTTTTGCTGTGCAGCCTGATGCTAATGTCATTTAAATTCATTTTTATTACATTAATCTACACTCAGTACCCCACAATGACAAAATGAAAGCAGAATTTCTAAACAATTTTCAAATTTGTGAACATTTTTTATTTACTATTATTTTGTTTGCAAAAAAACAAAAAAACAAAACAAAAAACCTCCATGTGCCATTTTTCCATAAAGCCCAGATCAATGAAGGACTGCAGTGATGTTTGTCCTTCTGGAACTTCATCCCACACAGGATCTCTAGAGCTCAGTCAGAGTGACCATCTGGTTGGTCACCTCTCTTACTAAGGCTCTCCACCCTCTCCCTTTTTGCAGCCTTCCCTAGATCTGTGCCTTGCAACAGTCCTGTCTCTGAGCTTTGCAGAAAGCTCCTTTGACCTCATGGCTTGGTTTGTGCTCTGATATGCATTTTCAGCTGAGGTCTTCTATAGAGAAGTGTGTGCCTTTCCTAATCATGTCCAATCAACTTAAATTACCACAGGTGGACTCCAGTCAAGATGTAGAAACATCTCAGATATTGAGGGAAATGGGACGCATCTGAGCTAAATTTCAAGTGTTTTTGTAAAGGGTCTGACTCATGTCAGTGTGATCTTGCTGTTTTTATTTTTCATACATAAAAAAAAAAAAAATTACAAGTCTGTTTTCATGATGAGGTGCTGGGTGTAGATTAAGAAGAACAAAAATGAATTTAAATGACTGGAGCACCAAGCATCAAATTAACAGAACTGACTAAAGTCTAATTCAGTTTTGAAATGTAGTTTAATTTAAACATTTTGGCAATAGTTCATGCATTCCTCCAGAACGGTAAACTTGTGTTTGCTCTTCACCTCATAAAATGTCTCATTGCTCAAAACTTCCTCTGCTGCATGTCTGCTATATGTCACATCCCTCTAAGAATATATTGTACTGTATAAGAACAAAAGGAGGGATAGTTTAAGTATCTGTTCAGCTCACTGACTCATATTAGTTTCTTCCACTGACATCACTATGGCAATCCACAATTAGCCAACAAAGGGAAGACAACATTATACATAAACACACATACTGTACAATAAAAACGTAGTTTAAGCATTATATCTAAGTATGATTACTAAATGATCAATCACTGAACTAGAGCCACTGTTAGGTTTTGGATAATGGTAAAGTATTTTGAAAAAAGCATTTTGACTCTGCTGGGTTTCCATCACTGGCTCCATGAATAAAAATGTCAAAAGATGCTTGAGTAAGACCTCAACCCTGAAAGCACTCTTAAAGGCATGCTTGTTCAGGGGAGAGTAGGCATATAAGGAAATCCTTTAGAATTTATTTACTCTTTAACTCCACCTATTTACCGCCTCAATATAATCAAATTCAATACTGACAACAAAAATTATTGAGAGCAAAAGATTTATGATCAAATCAGCCTGTTTATTCTGAAAGCTGGCACAGAATTACAGTACTATTTAAAAAACAGTGATAAATTTAAGATGCTGAAAATCAATCAGGCTGAGAGTTTGTCAGCCCTGATGGGATACTACAAGGACTGTTCCACTGGTTCAATCAGGATGTCTCCAATCTGGAAAAAAAAAGAAACAGAAAAGTTATCTCATGATGAGAAAAACACTGCTAGGTTATTTTTAAAATCCATCAATCCATCCATTCTCTATACCCCTTATTCCGTTCTGGGTCGGGGGCTGGAGCCTATCACAGCTGTCACTGGGTGAGCAGTATTTAAAATCAAAAGCTAAAATATATATTAAAACAAAAACAAAAATGTAGTAAATCAATTTAGAAAAAGGGTGTCAAACTCAAGGCCTGGGGGCCAAATCTCCAAATTCCCCACAAGATAATATCCTATTTTTAACCCACCAGTATGTGGTCTGCAGATTTCCTCTAGCATAAAAATGTAAACGTAACCTTGGTGACTTAAATATCCTTTTTAAGTCTTAAAAATCTGAAAAATTAAAAAGCACAAAAATTTGATACAAAGTAAGGAATGTGGGAAAAGGAAATTATTTGTTTTCATTTCTTATTCTCTTTTAACATTTAAGATTCACAGTTTTAAATTTTAAATTAGGTTTGAACTTTTATAATGTATTATTTTGAATTTTTTTCTCATATTTTGACATTTCTAACTCCTAACTCTGGCTTTTTAATCCCATATTTTGACCTTCTAAATTCATGATTTGACATTCTTTTACATATATTCGCCTTTTAAAAACACTTTTCAATTTTCATTTCATGTTTTGACATTTTATCTCAGAATTTGAGCCTTAAAATATCTACATTTTTACCTTTTGAATTCAAAATTATTCATTATCAATGCCAAGTCTTTTTTTGTATTTTATTACTGGTAAAAATGAGGTTGATATTTTATAGTTGAAATGTTGACCCTGATAGACTCTCAGGTTAGACCTTAATCTAGAATCTTGCACCTGCTGTGTTTAAGTTTGACACCCCTGCTTTAGAAGAATCACATTTAACATATCTCAGAAACAAATTACACACCTGCACATGTGGAGGGGCACTCAGGATGTAAGTGACTGCATTTGCAATATCAATGCCTTCCAATGCCTGTAATAGAAGTAAACAGTGATTTAATATGTCTACTATTTTTGTCAATACTGTAGGAATGAAGGGTTAATAATATTTACCTTTAGATTAGCAAAAAAAACAGCAGCCTTTTCAGCATCCCCATCATATAAGCGCACAGCAAATTCAGACTCCACCAAACCAGGAGAGATACACTGCAAAAGAAAAGGATCATGTAAATACACTATATTGCCAAAAGTATTCGCTCACCTGCCTTGACTCACATATAAACTTAAGTGACATCCCATTCTTAATCCATAGGGTTTAATATGATGTTGGTCCACCCTTTGCAACTATAACAGCTTCAACTCTTCTGGGAAGGCTTTCCACAAGGTTTAAGAGTGTGTTTTATGGGAATTTTCTACCATTCTTCCAGAAGCGCATTTGTGAGGTCACACACTGATGTTGGATGAGAAGGCCTGGCTCTAATTCATCCCAAAGGTGTTCTGTTGGGTTGAGGTCAGGACTCTGTGCAGGCCAGTCAAGTTCATCCACACCAAACTCTCACACCAAACTCTCTCATCCATGTCTTTATGGACCTTGCTTTGTGCACTAGTGAGCAGTCATGTTGGAACAGGAAGGGGCCATCCCCACACTGTTCCCACAAAGTTGGGAATATGGGATTGTCCAAAATCTCTTGGTATGCTGAAGCATTCAGAGTTCATTTCACTGGAACTAAGGGGCCAAGCCCAGCTCCTGAAAAACAACCCCACACCATAATCCCCACTCCACCAAACTTTACACTTGGCACAATGCAGTCAGACAAGTACTGTTCTCCTGGCAACCGCCAATCCCAGACTCGTCCATCTGATTGCCAGATGGAGAAGCGCAATTTTTCTCTCCAAAGAATGCGTCTCCACTGCTCTAAAGTCCAGTGGCGGCGTGCTTTACATCACTGCATCCGACATTTGGCATTGCGCTTGGTGATGTATGGCTTGGATGCAGCTGCTCGGCCATGGAAACCCATTCCATGAAGCTCTCTACGTACTGTTCTTGAGCTAATCTGAAGGCCACATGAAGTTTGGAGGTCTGCAGCGATTGACTCTGCAGAAAGTTGGTGACCTCTGCGCACCGTGTGCCTCAGCATCCTCTGACCCCGCTCTGTCATTTTATGTGGCCTACCACTTCATGGCTGAGTTGCTGTTGTTCGCAATCGCTTCCACTTTGTTATAATACAACTGACAGTCGACTGTGGAATACTTAGAAGTGAGGAAATTTCACCATTGGACTTGTTGCACAGGTGGCATCCTATCACAGTACCATGCTGGAATTCACTGAGCTCCTGAGAACGACCCATTCTTTCACAAATGTTTGTAGAAACAGTCTGCATGCCTAGGTGCTTGATTTTATACAGTTGTGGCCATGGAACTGAAAACAATTTCATTGCACCTTGTATAGTGACAATAAATGATTCTGATTCTGAAGTGACTGGAACACCTGGTTTTAATTATTTGGATGGGTGAGTGAATACTTTTGGCAATATAGCGTAACTGTTATTATTTGTCTGATATGAGAGAAAAATGTTTTAACAGAGCTGGTGAAGGGATGAGAATAATTCAGGTTCTGCTTGTTTTCAGACATTTTCACTGTTCTGTGCAGCAGTGCTGAATGTGAGGAGTTAAGTGTTTTCTAGATGGAGATAAACAGCACTGAAGTCTTACAGTGGCTCTGATGTGAGTCTTGGCCCCACGCAGCTCCTGTCTCAAACCCTCAGTCAGGGCTGTCACTGCAAACTTGGTGGCGGTGTAGAAATGTGCATCAGCAAAATTATACACATGATGTCCACACACACTAAAACAGAAGAATATTTGAAGATATATTTGTACGTCAGAAAAGGCATTTACCTACAGAAATGAGGGCTAATGCCACTGCTATTAGGCTGATCTTCCAAATGACGTTCAATGGGCAAGCATTTCTTTAAATACAAATCATTACCTTCAGTGACAGTTATTTCTTACCTTCTGTGTAAGTATTAAATCAGCAGAAAAAAAGGAGGTTAATATTCAAACATATTTCACAGTAAGTGAGTAAAACTGTACCTGTTGATGTTGATGATTTGCCCATCGTCAACATTTCTTTCTTTCATTGACTGGTAGGCTTCACGTGTGCAAATCGACAACGCAAGAACATTCACCTGTAAGATTACAAAGTAAGAAAATACATCAGAAAGCATTAGTTAAAGTTACAGTATGGAGTCTGAGGGTAAGAAACTGTTTAAACAGTTTGCAATAGAATCTAATGAAAGCTGTCATTATTTTGGTAATTTTTCAAATATTTATGAAATTTTCTCTCAGTAATTCTTCATGTTTGGTCAATGTAGAGATATCTATTTATTGGATGATTAACTGCTAATCTTCAATAATGCATCATGTTTTGCACATAAAAATTGTACTAATCAAGCCAAGATTTGACATTTTATACAATAATTACCAAGGTTGGATTCTCTCTTGTTGTCCTAGGGTCAGAAATGACCCGCCCCAGCCTTTGTTTTGGCTCTACTATCTTCACTTATTCTCATTTAATGTTTCTGTTACACGATGGAGGGGGGTACAATGGGTAAAATGAGAGAAGACTCATGTTTATGGCATCATTTCTCTTTTTTTCTCTCAGTTACTAAGAATGCATAATATCACCATATTCACAAAAATCTTCATTGTTCCCTTCAGTAAAATTATTTCAAATGTTCCTTGTTGTTCAAACTAAAGGTAACTCTGCCCTAAATATGAAAGAGGGCATTGCTTTGATGTAACTTGAACCTGGAGCCACTGTAGTAGTTATACAGTCCTGAGCTGTAACTCATCATAAACTGAAGTTTAATTGATCATAAACAATGTCATAAATGCCCAGGCATGATATCAAATGTTGCCTTGATATGTTTAAATGTGGGACAGGGTGTTCAGCACCACTGTGGTCAAAATGTCTCAAATAGACCCTCTTACATCCAGCATGTTCTTCCAGCCGCTTGTTTTTCCATTCAGCAGCGGTTCTGGACGACCCAGGCCAGCGTTGTTGATGCACACATCCACACCTTTGTGCTGAGCTTTGATGGCAGAAAACATGGACAGAATCTCCTCCTCTTTGCTCAGGTCACACTTGTAGGGCACAAAAACGCCGCTGTGGCCGGCACTTTTACACTCAGCAGCCAGGTTCTGAAATTAGGACAAAGAGATGTAAAACAAAACAAGCTTGATGATTAACTGAAGCGCCGTAAATTTTATTATCAATAACTTGAGTATATTCTCAAATCTTTGTCATTCAATAAATATGCCCCCCAACTATTTAAAGAGTACATTTAAATAGTTTTAAGGATTAAAGAGCTATTTAAAAGATAAACACAATGTGGTAACAACAAGGCTGTGCATAAGGGGGGATAAAGGGGAGAACTTTGTGGGGCCAAGCCAGATGGGGGGACCACAGAGGTGAGCAATATCATGGTCCATTATAAAGTTAGTCTGTGATTATCATATTTTATTTTTGATCTAAATAATAACCACCCTTATCAAAGAAATAAAAAATACATTTTATTTATTTATGCCGTAGCACAAGTTTTTAAAATGTAAACCCCTTGGCACATTGAACTAAACCATTTGGAAAGTAATGTCGGATCACAAAGCTAAGCCATGATCTACATCAGGGCGCCAGAGAACAAAGGAGGAGGAACTGGAATAACTTGAAGAGAAAAATAATAAAGTAATTGCTGAAGGAAAAGAAGGTGAAAATTGGTGTAAAAAAGGGTTAAAATGGACAAAAAATGGCTGGAAAAGAGTGGTGAAAAGTGGTTACAGAGCGGCAAAATGAGCTATAAGTGGCAAAACAGAGAAAACATGGATAAAATGGGTTAAGAAACGTACAAAAGGGGGAAAAATGGGCACAAACTGTGGTGAAAAGGGGTTCAAAAGTGGCATGAATAAGTAATTTGAATTTGCTTGTACTAGAAATCAAGAAAGGAGCCCATTTCTTGTGTTAACACTCTTTGTGATCAAGCCAATGATCATGTGAAAAATTAACAAGGAAATCAATTGTTCCTGCCCTTTACTGATTTGGTAGCTTGCATAAGACTGACACAGCAGAAAATATTCCACTACAAAAGCATTCATTAACATTTACTTCCATGTCTGTATGCAGTTTGTGCCATGGACTTCTATGTTCAAAGATGGAGCAAAGGCCCATCCGAGAGGTCTGATTGGTTATCTCAGTGCCTCCCCAAATATCTAAAAATATAATTGTTTTATTTGTGTTATCAGAGGCTGGACTTGTGTCAAAGTCAAGTATTTTGGCTTTGGTTCAAAAGACTGAAAGTATTTTTCTTTTCATTTCAGTGCAGCACAATTTTATTGTTTTAAATTGTGACATTGAAAATACAGAACATCTTTTTGTCCACTCCTTAAATGATTAAGCTAAGAAGATTAAAGTATCCCAGCCTCTTGTGTCACTTTTTAATGTCAGAAAATAAAGAAAGGAATATAACATATGTCTGAGATCCTAATAAGTTCAAGTAGATCTTATCAATGGAATTAAAATGTATATAAATGCTATTCTTACCTTTTTGAGCTCACTGAGCTCTCTCTCTCTGTATGTAATATACAGTGTGTATATATATATGTGTGTGTGTGTGTGTGTGTGTCTGTCTTCATATGAAAAAATGGCAACTTTGTTTGCATAACCTACTTTCACCTTAATTCAGCATAGGCATTTATACGGGAGCTTAAATGTTTATCAGCTTAGTTAGAGGCTCCTTCTCTGCATGAGCCTCATATAGCCTTTTCTTGACCATGACGACACACAACTACACTCCCATGCAAACAACCCAGTCCTGATAACATCTGGTCAATCCACTAAATATTTACAGTGGGCTTGTGGTGCCTGGAAGAGGACTGTAGGATGTAATACTGCCCCTTCCTGGGGAAACTTTCACAACCTTTTTGCACAACCAGACACATTTTTTATTTGGGATCATAAAATCTGACTAAAGTACTCCTCAACACACTTTGCTCTACTTCTACAACCACTGCAAGAGCTTGTAAATTTAGTGTTAAGGTGTGGATTTGGAAGTACACAAATGATAACATTAACAAAGAGGTCCACTATTCCTATTCATCGTTATGTAACAGCCTTGTGCAATGTTTTGTGCTGCCCTTTAGTATTATTTCTAATTGTCTGATAATGCTAAGTGATTGTGGTAGACACAAATGAAAAATAATGAGAAGTTTCATTAATAATTGATTAAAAAGGAAGTCCTATACCTTATTTTTCCAGACTTTTACCTTAGTGTACCAGTGTTGCTAGTGTACCATGTTTTGGTACTTTTAAAGTTCAATAAATGAATAGGAGATGAGAAGTCACTATAAATCTCATTAGAGAAAATAGAAATGGTAAAAAAATTTGCATTATTACGATTGTGATTTAATATGCATTTTTAAGTTCCTAATCTTCTATATTTCTATACAAGCAATTATTAATTCTATATTATCATAAACACAATATTTGGTAAATTTCACTAAGGCTGAAGATGAAAAAAATGCATTATATTTATTATTTTTACTGCAAATTGCAAATTCCATATAAATTCTTGAACGGAAGGAAAGGATCATTTCGTTTCTTTTTCATTTTTATACGAAAAACATAATCATTGAAAGTAGGACTTTTTGCAAACTATTCCAGAAGAAACTGACACTTAAATGTTTGCATGTTGTGTGGAGTATATCATCTCTGCTTCAAAAATGTTTGAACTGGCATTTTGAAACATTTAAGGTAAAAGACATATTGCACGGCTGCGATTTGAAAATTACAATAGACTATATTGTGATTTTATCTAAATTTCGATTTGCTTGTACAACCCTAAAATGCCCAAATATCTCTGCTAGTGCATTTGACCTCATGTCAACTGGTTCCCCTAACAACCCCAGTGAGAAGCACGTCTGCAGTTAACAAACCTGAAGTTTTTCCAGGTCCCTGGCACAGCCCACCACCTTCATTCCCTGCCGGACCAGCTCTTTGGCTATGGCGGCACCAATCCCCACCGAGGCTCCGGTCACCAGAGCCACTCTGCCCCTCCAGCGGTCCATCACAGCTGTTGCTCAGACTGCCTGAAATTAAATTTAAAAAAATCACAGTATTTCGGCTGCGGGGACACTGGGTTTAACCTGAGCTTGGTTCTCGTGAATACTGCACGGTAAAGTTTTCATAAGAAGATATAGTTCAGAGGCGGAGCACCGATTACTCCCACGCAAACAACCCAGTCCTGATAACATCTGGTCAATCTACTAAATATTTACACGATCAGTGCTTGTGGCGGGGCCGACTATACGCAGGGGCAAGAGGGGGCAACGCCCCCTCAAACAAATGCCTTGTCCCCTCAAATCAAATCCGCCAAAAAGGGCAGAAGCTTCCTCATCGCTCTCTCCCCTCCACTCCGTGCTGTGGCACACAGCCGCCCGGCACGGGTGGCTGTGTGGGATCTACTGTCTGCAGTCAGCATAGACCCTCCCCCCAGGAAACACCCAGCGCTTCTGTAACCTGTCAGTCACTCTGAGTATCCTGTAGAGTTCAATGGAGGGAGCCGTGATGTGATTGAGAGAGAGCGCGCGCGAGCGAGAGATGGTTGTGCACGTCATGCCGTGCGTGTTCTTATGTGCGTGCGTGCGTGTCTGCAAGAGAGCTAAACTCTCGGAGACCGTTAAGACGGCAAATATTGTTGTTTTTGGCGTTGGCTACGGCCCACAGTAGCCTGCACTGAGTTAGTGAAAGCTTATACAAAGCTGGAAAACGTCCTGTTGTATTGGAAGAGTGGAGTCCTGATAAAGTAAACAAAAAGTCGAACGCTGCAGTTTTATACAATATAGCTAGCAAAACATTCTGGTGAGAGGAGTTATGAATTAGCCTCATGTTATTGTACTGCACACCCAGCCGCCACATACACTGATGTAGACAGCTGTTAGGATCAGATGTTTTTGTGCTCTTCATTGGTGTGTTAAAGGAGCAACCCCCAGCATCTAAAGGTGAGATAACACAGTCATGTCTGTCTCCTGTAAATTATAATAATTGTGATAAGTCTATTTATCTCTCTGAAAGTGGAGTGTGTGTTTAACCCTAACCAGTTACTGTATCAATGATATGAAATATACAGATTAATTCTGTTATGTTGTTGAGCTTCATAAGATCTGCTGTTTTTCGAGAAATAGAGATGCAGGTGGAGGTCATGCACCTGAAATCAGTATGTTGTGATGGTTGGCTGTTGTTGCTTGTCATTAGAGGAGTTATTTTTGGTGTACTTAAGCTGTCCGTGGACTTTTATGGAGTTTTGTTCGTTCGTCAAAAGAAAAAGCACTAAATATTGATTATTGGGCTGTTTTTGTGTATTCTGGCGGTTTTTGGACAAGTTTTGGGCTGGAAACTATCAGCTGTATCTGGCAACACTGATTGTGCAGTGAGCTGTGTATAGAGAGGCTTGGCTGGTAAGCATAAACAGCCTGTCATACATAAGTGTGGTCTGAGGTTTGTCATTGTCAGGGTCTTTACTTGATGATAATACTGATAGGCCATTTGCACATCTGAGCGACTACATTAAAGTGCTGTTGTGCATTTCATGAGAGAAGTTGTCAGTCTCATTTCTTATATAGCATAATGTGAGCATGTGTAGATAGATACTTTATTATACATTCATACTGTCTTGTAATTCTGCTTGATTTTTCTCTCAAAATGCATCAGATTGATGCTTTTAAATATGAAATATTCAAAATTTTCTTACAGGGGAGAATTCCCCCGGACCCCCCTAAAGGGGTCGTATCCTTCTCACCTTTTTAACCCCGGCCCGTTTTCATGCCTGCTACAGAAAGCCACACCCAGTCTCTAGTTCTGCATGCTGGTTTGAGGTGGTTTGATGATAATAGTAATAATAATAATAATAATAATCAGTAGTTTTTACAAAACTTTTACTCCCTTTCCATTCCCACTGGTTTCAGCAGCTCATAAAGAGCTTTATGTGTTTCTGCATCCATTTTCTACAAACTCAAACTGATCACGACAGCGAAGCATAAAACACAATTTTGCCATTGGACTTAAAGTTTCCTTCAGTTCTGCACGATGCATCCATTTTTCAGATCTTTTAAAAAGGTAGTGCTGCTCCTGCCTGTACCAGTAGCAGTGATGCTGCTGGTACCTCACAGACAACAACAACAAAAAATATGCTGGAGCATGATGTGTACACATGCTGCCCCCTTCAAATTTCTGCCTGCCCCCTCATGTATGCATGCCTAGAACCGGCCCTGGCTTGTGGCGCCTGAAAGAGGACTGTAGGATGTAATACTGCCCCTTCCTGGTGAAACTTTAACAAGTCAACTGTTTGCTGAGTCATTTAGAGGCACTCCTGTTTCCTTTGTTGAAGCTCTCTTTATTATTCACATATATTTATTTATTCATTCATTCATTAATTTAGTACACATAGTCAACCTTTGTTTAAAAAGCATATACCATACATGGGGCAACATAATGTGCATTATAATCCCAAACAAACTGATCATAACACCATCATTATATTGCACATTGAGAACCTGATATGCAATTCCAAAGAAAGAAACGGGTGTAAATGTAAAATAAAACAGAATGCAATGAGCTGCAAATCAAATAAAAGCATATGCACAAATGCAACCCCATACTACCAGAGATGCAGGCTTTTAAGCTGTGCGCTGTTAACGAGTTGGATGGTCCATATCTTCTTTAGTTTAGATATCAAGACGTAGATGCCGCATTCATATCAGATGTCTACGTGGCTGCCATCTCGGCACGGGCAAAAGAGTGAGCATTAAACAGTTTAATGGGCAGACAGCATTGAAAACTAGACAATTTCCACGAGCGGAAATCACAAGAGGGGCTCGGGGGGGTGTGCAGGTTTCATGGCAAGGTCATTCCTGTCAATAGACCTGACTTGTCATTACAAGGTCATGTCCAAGTCCAGGCTGAAGCAGCATGTAGCTGCACAATGACACGGTGAAATGGTTAAGAAACACTGTCATGACAGGAGACTTCATTCATGTGTTTTAGTCATGTGTGGCCTGATTAGCTGATGCTGATCACCTGGCACCTGAGCTTCAGCCGTCTTCTTGATATACCTGGTGGTGTTGGCCCTCCTTATGAAATAGAGTCCTTTGATTGAATTTTATACAGACATGCAGTTCCTGTCTCAGTCTTGATGAGAGCAGGTGCAGAAGAGATGAAGTGTATCATTTCCAGCTCCATTTGAACACATGAAAAACTTTTATTGAGAAAGGATTGTGGGTTCTTATTTTGATTGATGTCACCAAAGTCAAGACAACACACACACACGCATGCAGGTTTTGCACACTAACACACACACACATACACACACGCGCACAATTTCTCCCATTCGCTTCATATGGGATATATGTGGGGCTGTCTTTGGTGACTGACGTCACCAAAGACTTTATGGGGGACTGTATGTGGATGAGAAGCCACCCACAGTGTCCCACCATCCTGTTAAAGCATTGTTTAAATGGGCTGCTTTATTGGAACAGCTCCATGTGTGTGTGTGATCAGAGCCCATTGAAGGCTGTATGTGTGTTAATCAGTGATCACATCATCATCAGTGATCACAGAAAGCAGTTGCACCTGTGAGAGAAGAGAGCAATTTTGGGTGATTTTGCTTGTGAACACAGTCTCTTTCTCCTCTCCGTGTGCAAACACTGTACATGATATCATCAAACGAATTTCAGCGTGAGCATCTGCAGGCTTGGAACTAACAGCGATGTTATTTTGGTGTTGATTGTGTGAGAAATGAGGCCGGGGGGCGAGCTAAAAAAGGGCTTCTTCCTGAGCCCTTCTTCTTCAGATCACGTTGAGATAACGTAAACTTGTCCAAACGTGGGTGTTTTACTTGATCTTTAATGTAGTGCTGATATAAAAACTGTCAAAAAGCAGAAACAGGCAACCAAATCTAAAGAATGAGGCAGGGTGGAATGATGTGTCTGGGAGAGCTGCAGGTGTGAAGCAGGGCCAGTTTTAGTCATTTGGAGGCCCAGGGCAAAGACTATGTGAGGCCACTCCCCCTTTAGCTAAAAGCATCAATAATGAGTGGCAAAAATATAAAACATCTCTTTAAACTAATCAGAGCCACAGAACTACAGTAAATGTCCCAGTGTGAGATTTAAATACCCAAATAGCCAACCATAATTCATCAGCTCTTTGAAAAGCATCTCAGAGCTCAAACTAATATTTTAAAACGTCATGCAGTGATGTTTGTCCTTCTGGAACTTCATCCCACACAGGATCTCTAGAGCTCAGTCAGAGTGACCATCTGGTTGGTCACCTCTCTTACTAAGGCTCTCCACCCTCTCCCTTTTTGCAGCCTTCCCTAGATCTGTGCCTTGCAACAGTCCTGTCTCTGAGCTTTGCAGAAAGCTCCTTTGACCTCATGGCTTGGTTTGTGCTCTGATATGCATTTTCAGCTGAGGTCTTCTATAGAGAAGTGTGTGCCTTTCCTAATCATGTCCAATCAACTTAAATTACCCCAGGTGGACTCCAGTCAAGATGTAGAAACATCTCAGATATTGAGGGAAATGGGACGCATCTGAGCTAAATTTCAAGTGTTTTTGTAAAGGGTCTGACTCATGTCAGTGTGATATTGCTGTTTTTATTTTTCATACATTTTTTAAAAAAATCTTTCAAGTCTGTTTTCATGATGAGGTGCTGTGTGTAGATTAAAATGAATAAAAATGAATTTAAATGACTGGAGCACCAAGCATCAAATTAACAGAACTGACTAAAGTCTAATTCAGTTTTGAAATGTAGTTTAATTTAAACATTTTGGCAATAGTTCATGCATTCCTCCAGGACGGTAAACTTGTGTTTGCTCTTCACCTCATAAAATGTCTCATTGCTCAAAACTTCCTCTGCTGCATGTCACATCCCTTTAAGAATATATTGTACTGTATAAGAACAAAAGGAGGGATAGTTTAAGTATCTGTTCAGCTCCCTGACTCATATTAGTTTCTTCTACTGACATCACTATGGCAATCCACAATTAGCCAACAAAGGGAAGACAACATTATACATAAACACACATACTGTACCATAAAACGTAGTTTAAGCATTATATCTAAGTATGATTACTAAATGATCAATCACTGAACTAGAGCCACTGTTAGGTTTTGGATAATGGTAAAGTATTTTGAAAAAAGCATTTTGACTCTGCTGGGTTTCCATCACTGGCTCCATGAATAAAAATGTCAAAAGATGCTTGAGTAAGACCTCAACCCTGAAAGCACTCTTAAAGGCATGCTTGTTCAGGGGAGAGTAGGCATATAAGGAAATCCTTTAGAATTTATTTACTCTTTAACTCCACCTATTTACCGCCTCAATATAATCAAATTCAATACTGACAACAAAAATGATTGAGAGCAACAGATTTATGATCAAATCAGCCTGTTTATTCTGAAAGCTGGCACAGAATTACAGTACAAATTTGAAAACTAGTGATAAATTTAAGATGCTAAAAAATCAATCAGACTGAGAGTTTGTCAGCCGTGATGGGATACTACAAGGACTGTTCCACAGGTTCAATCAGGATGTCTCCAATCTGGAAAAAAAGAAACAGAAAAGTTATCTCATGATGAGAAAAAACACTGATCGTTTTTTTTTTAAATCAAAAGCTCAAATATTAAAAAAAAAAAAAAAACGTGGTAAATCAGTTTAGAACAAGGGAGTCAAACTCAAGGCCTGGGGGCCAAATCTCGAAATTCCCCACTAGATAATATCCTATTTTCATTTTAACAGGCCCACCGGTATGCAGTCTGCTGATTTCCTCTAGCATAAAAATGTAAATGTAACCTTGGTGACATAAATATCCATGTTAAGTCATAAAAATCTATAAAAATTAAAGAGCAAAAAATTTTTTTATAAAAAGTAAGCAATGTGGGAAAAGAAATAATTTGTTTTCATTTCTTATTCTCTTTTAACGTTTAAGATTCACAGTTTTACGTTAAGTTTGACCTTTTATAATGTATCATTTAGAATTTTTTTTCCTCATATTTTGACCTTTCTAACTCCTAACTCTGGTTTTTTAATCCCGTATTTTGACCTTCTAAATTCATGATTTTTACATTCTTTACATATATTTGCCTTTTTAAAACATTTCTCAATTTTCATTTCATGTTTTGACCTTCTATCTCAGAATTTGAGCTTTAAAATGTTTAAATTTTTACCTTTTTATTTCAAAATTATTCATCATCAAAGTCTTTAGAAGAATCACATTTAACATATCTCAGAGACAAATCACACACCTGCACATGTGGAGGGGCACTCAGGATGTAAGTGACTGCATTTGCAATATCAATGCCTTCCAATGCCTGTAATAGAAGTTAACAGTGATTTAATATGTCTACTATTTTTGTCAATACTGTAGGAATGAAGGGTTAATAATATTTACCTTTAGATTAGCAAAAAAAACAGCAGCCTTTTCAGCATCCCCATCATATAAGCGCACAGCAAATTCAGACTCCACCAAACCAGGAGAGATACACTGCAAAAGAAAAGGATCACGTAAATAACTGTTTTATTATTTGTAGATATGAGAGAAACATGTTTTAACAGAGCTGGTGAAGGGATGAGAATAATTCAGGTTCTGCTTGTTTTCAGACATTTTCACTGTTCTGTGCAGCAGTGCTGAATGTGAGGAGTTAAGTGTTTTCTAGATGGAGATAAACAGCGCTGAAGTCTTACGGCGGCTCTGATGTGAGTCTTGGCCCCACGCAGCTCCTGTCTCAAACCCTCAGTCAGGGCTGTCACTGCGAACTTGGTGGCGGTGTAGAAATGTGCATCAGCAAAATTATACACATGATGTCCACACACACTAAAACAGAAGAATATTTGAAGATATATTTGCATGTCCGAAAAGGCATTTACCTACAGAAATGAGAGCTAATGCTATTAGGCTGATCTTGCCAGTGAGGTTCAATGGGCAAGCATTTCTTTAAATACAAATGATTATCTCAAGACAAGACACAAGAAATTTATTTGCCATTTGTGCACACACTAAAGTCCATACACATTGGATTTCTTGTGCAGGGCTCTCAGGGGTTCAAGTATAAAAACAGATTAAAAGTGCATTTGCAGGAAACCTGCCTGTTCAGACATAAACACATTCAACACATCAAACATCACATCACACAGCACATCAAACTTGACATTCAAAAAATAGCAGCAGTGAGGGATACAACTAACACTAGTAATAAATATTAAATATTGCACATTAAAGAAGAGCAATATAGAAAACTTAATTATCTTTACTCTGGCCATCAGTCTCACTGTGGTGGGATAGAAACTGTTATGAAAACGTATGGTGTTAGTCCTGATGCTGTCTGCTCGCCTGTGTCTCAGATTGTAAGAGCAGTGCTTATGTTTGAACGGAGAGTTAGCTGGGTGGCTCAGGTCCTTCATGATCCTTCCTGCACGTTTCTGACAGTGCTGTATGTAGATTGTTTCCATTGATGGTAATTGTGTCCCTATAATCCTCTCTGCAGTCTTGATGACTCTTTGGAGAGCCTTCCTCTCTGCCAGTGTGCTGTTCCTGTACCACACAGTGATACCTGTGCAGAGAACGCTCTCCACAAGTCCCCTGTAGGCCTGAGTAAGAGGGTGATGGTTCAGCCCAGCTTTCCTGAGCATTCTGATGAAATAGAGCCTCTGCTGGGCTCTTTTCACAGTGGCAGCAGTGTTCTGTTTCCAGCTCAGGCCAGATGTTACCTGCAGGCCCAGGAACTTGTAGCTGTCAGCCTGCTCCACCTTTGTCCCTTTGATGTCTAAAGGCCGCAGAGGGCGAGGATTCTTCCGGAATTCCATGATTACTTCCTTTGTTTTGTCTATGTTGAGTATTAGATGGTTCTCATCTCCATAATCCACAATGTTCTCCACAGTGCTCCTGTACCCTGACTCATCTCCCTCCCTGATGAGACCCAGGATCGTTGTGTCATCTGCATATTTGATGATGATGGTGTTATTATGCTTTGAGACACAGTTGTAAGTGTACAGGGTAAAGAGTTTTGGGCTCAGACAGCAACCCTGCGGGGACCCTGTGCTGAGTTTGAGCTGGCCAGAGACACGTCCTCCCAGTCTCCCCACCTGTGGTCATTCAATCAGGAAATCGAGGATCCAATTACAGGTGGGAGCAGGGATGCCCAGCTCAGACAGCTTCTCTATCAGCCTGCCAGGTCTGATTGTGTTGAAAGCGGAACTATAGTCTAGGAAAAGAGCCCTGACATATGTTCCCTTTCAGTCCAGATGTTGCAGGACATGGTGGAGAGCTACAGACACTGCATCATCCACTGACCTGTTAGGGCAATAGGCAAACTGCAGCAGGTCGATGGTATCTGGGACAACGTGGTTAATGTGTGTGAGAACAAGTTTTTCCAGGCACTTCATGGCCACTGGGGTGAGCGCCACCCGCCTGAAGTCATTCAGTGTGGAGATGTCAGATTTCTTAGGCACCGGTATAATGATGGAGGATTTAAAAATGAGTGGGACCACTGCCTGCTTTAGTGAAAAACTCTGAAACGTCGCCCTCTGGGGAGCGCCATCTTGAAAACACTAATGAGATCTTTACTGATAGTTTTTTTTTTTTTACTTCTGTGTAAGTATTAAATCAGCAGGAAAAAAAGCTGAATATTCAAACATTTTTCACAGTAAGTGAGTAAAACTGTACCTGTTGATGTTGATGATTTGCCCATCGTCAACATTTCTTTCTTTCATTGACTGGTAGGCTTCACGTGTGCAAATAGACAGTCCGAGAACATTCACCTGTAAGATAAAGTAAGAAAATATATCAGAAAGCATTGGTTAAAGTTACTTGATATGTTTAAATGTGGGTCAGGGTGTTCAGCACCACTGTGGTCAAAATGTCTCAAATAGACCCTTTTACATCCAGCATGCTCTTCCAGCCGCTTGTTTTGCCGCTCAACAGCGGTTCTGGACGACCCAGGCCAGCGTTGTTGATGCACACGTCCACACCTTTGTGCTGAGCTTTAATGGCAGAAAACATGGACAGAATCTCCTCCTCTTTGCTCAGGTCACACTTGTAGGGCACAAAAACGCCGCTGTGGCCGGCACTTTTACACTCAGCAGCCAGGTTCTGAAATTAGGACAAAGAGATGTAAAACAAAACCAGTTTGATGATTAACTGAAGCGCCGTAAATTTTATTATCAATAACTTGAGTATATTCTCAAATCTTTGTCATTCAATAAATATGCCCCCCAACCATTTAAAGAGTACATTTAAATAGTTTTAAGGATTAAAGAGCTATTTAAAAGATAAACACAATGTGGTAACAATAAGGCTGTGCATAAGGGGGGATAAAGGGGAGAACTTTGTGGGGCCAAGCCAGATGGGGGGACCACAGAGGTGAGCAATATCATGGTCCATTATAAAGTTAGTCTGTGATTATCATATTTTATTTTTGATCTAAATAATAACCACCCTTATCAAAGAAATAAAAAATACATTTTATTTATTTATGCCGTAGCACAAGTTTTTAAAATGTAAACCCCTTGGCACATTGAACTAAACCATTTGGAAAGTAATGTCAGATCTCAAAGCTAAGCCATGATCTACATAAACGTCAGAGCGCCAGAGAACAAAGGAGGAGGAACTGGAATAACTTGAAAAATAATGAAACTAGAAAAGCACTCGGAGAGCGAAAGTACTTTTCATTTCAGTGCAGCACAATTTTATTGTTTTAAATTGTGACACTGAAAATACAGAATGTCTTTTTTCCACTCCTTAAATGATTAAGCTAAGAAGATTTAAGTATCCCAGCCCCTTTTCACACTTTTTAAAGTCAGAAAATAAAGAAAGGAATAACAAAAGTCTGAGATCTTAATAAGTTAAAGTAGATCTTATTAATGGAATAAAAATGTAGTTAAATGCTATTCTTACCTTTTTGAGCACACTAAGCACTCTCTCTCTGTATGTAATATATGTCTGTCTTTATATGAAAAAAATGGCAACTTTGGTTGCATAACCTACCTTCACCTTAATTCAGCATAGGCATTTATATGGGAGCTTAAATGTTCATCAGCTTAGTTAGAGGCTCCTTCTCTGCATGAGCCTCATATAGCCTTTTCTTGACCATGACTACACGCCTAAATGTAACGGTTGCAAACCTTGTGATTGGTTGATATTTGAATTGAATTGAATTTATTTATTTGATCAGGGACAATGCACAAAAATCATTAATCACATACAATGATAATATGTTATGTGCAAGGTTTTAGCAAAAATGCTTGTTTCCACCTGCAGTCCCTGGACAGGTTGATGTCACATTTACACAAATAAAAAAGCATTTATACTGATTGAACAGTTCAGTTTCATAAAACAATCAGTCTTACAATGTTATTTAAAAAGGAGCCACACTGTCTCTCACACACACCTACACATTACCACATGCACACAGCCATGCACACACACACACACACTCGCACACACACCCTCACACACCCATGCACACAGCTCATCAGTGTGTACAGGTTTGAAAGTAACCACTTCTTGGTCAGGCGTGTAAACATGTTATAATTTGTGCATGTAATAATATCGTTTGGAAGAGTGTTCCAAAGGCTCACTGCTCTGTAAGAGAATGATGATTGTCCAAATGAGGTTCTGCACCTTGGAACACTGCACTCTCCTCTGATTGTTGACCGTGTAATACAAGATACTCTCTCAGACGCAAGTGCAACAAAATCTTTTAATGGGTGGGCAACTACGTTATGAATTATTTTAAATACAAAATAAATTTGATTAAATTCGATCAAATTTTCAAAACTCAAGATTTTATATTTGGTAAGTATATTACAATGATGATGTAAAAGGGGCTTTTATTTTGAATTTTAAGTGAGCTTTTATACAAAAATTCCAATGGTTTTAATGATGTTTTACATGCCTGAGACCAACTTGACATGCAGTATAAAAGATAAGGAACAATCATTGTGTTTAAATAGGTATTTGATGCCTCAGTAGACAAGGAATCTCTAATGTGTTTGTAATTCCTAAGATTAAATTTTAATGTATTACCAATTTTTTAATGTGGCTTTTAAAATGAAGATTTGATTCCAGTAATAGACCTGAATATTTAGTCTCATTTACATTTTTAATTTTTTGTCCATTTACTACAATTTCTGGAATTTGTTGGGGTTTACGTCTATTTGAGAAAAACATTGAGATAGTTTTATCAATATTTAGGGTGAGGCAGGACCTCTGCAGCCAATTTGCAACTTTATGCATTTCTTTTGTCAGTTTCTCAGTAACCTCTAATTCATTTTTCCCACAGATAAAGATCACTGTGTCGTCGGCATACATGATTACATCGACTTCAGTGCATACACTAGGGAGGTCATTTATATAGATGCTTAAAAGCAGGGGTCCAAGAATGGACCCCTGAGGCACTCCCATAGAGATGGCTTTAAACAGGGATAGTATGTTAATCACCCAGACACACTGATGTTGGTTACTCAGATGAGTTCTTATCCAGTTATCCCGCTACTCTTCCCCGATCTACATAAGTCCTAATCTTTTCTAAAAAATAGCAGCAGGCAGAGTCTGTCGAGTGTTTTTTTGAAACCCAAACTGCATTGGGTGAAGAAGAGCTTTTGATTCGAAATAGGCAGTAAATTGAGATATCTGCATTAATGAACAGGTATACCAAATAAAGTGGTGGCTAAGAACCAACGTGAACCTTTTTGCACAACCAGACACATTTTTTAATTGGGATCATAAAATCTAAATAAAGTACTCCTCAACACACTTTGCTCTACTTCTACAACCAAATGATACACTAATGATAACATAAACAAAGAGGTCCACTATTCCTATTCATCGTTATGTAACAACCTTGTGCAGTGTTTTGTGCTGCTCTTTAGTATTATTTCTAATTGTCTGATAATGCTAAGTGATTGTGGTAGACACAAATGAAAAATAATGAGAAGTTTCATTAATAATTGATTAAAAAGGAAGTCCTATACCTTCTTTTTCCAGACTTTTACCTTAAATCAACACTGACATTTCTCTACTTTATTAGTCTTGCTAGTGTACCATGTTGGTTTTGGTACTTTTAAAGTTCAATAAATGAATAGGAGATGATCTGATATCTTTATAATATAAAGAAGTCACTATAAATCTCAGAGAAAATAAAAAAGTTCCTCATCCTATATATTTCTATACAGGAAATTATTCATTCTATATTACCATAAACACAATATTTGGTAAAATTTTTAATAAGAAAAACATAATCATTGAAGGTAGGACTTTTTGCAAACTATTCCAGAAGAAACTGGACTCCGGAAGAACTGTTTGCATGTTGTGTCGAGTATAACATCTATGCTTCAAAAATGTTTGAACTGGCATTTTGAAACATTTAAGGTAAAAGACACATTGCAAGACTGCGATTTGACAGTTACAGTAGACTATATTGTCATTTAATCTAAATTTCGATTAACCTGACACACCTGTTGGGTTTGTTTTGGCCAGTGAGAAACAAGGAAACGGGCGTGTCCATCTGCTTTGCAAGGTTAAATTTCGAATGCTTGTACAACTCTAAAGTGCAAAGATATCTCTGCTGGTGCCTCGTGCTGCTTTCTGCATTTGACCTCATGTCAACTGGTTTCCCCTAACAACCCCAGTGAGAAGCACGTTTGAAGTTAACAAACCTGAAGTTTTTCCATGTCCCTGGCACAGCCCACCACCTTCATGCCTTGCCGGACCAGCTCCTTGGTTATGATGGAACCAATCCCCACCGAGGCTCCGGTCACGAGCGCCACTCTGCCCCTCCAGCGGTCCATCACAGCTGGTGCTCAGACTGCCTGAAATTAACTTAAAAAAAAAAAAAAATCACAGTATTTCGGCGGCGGGGACACTGGGTTTAACCTGAGCTTGGTTCTCGTGAATGCTGCACGGTAAAGTTTTCATTTATAAGAAATACCCCGGGTGTGATTCAGAGGCGGAGCAACGATCACCTGTTATTTTTTTTTTTTTTTTTTAATAAATTCTAATGAATGTTATGCGCATTGCATTTATACATCTCCGTGCCAATCACAAAAAGGATGCATTGAACAGTACATCGTAAGGAACTTAAATAAAAGGAAAAGTGAAGAGGCATTGAATAAATTAAACAAAAACAAGACAGATCTGTCCAGGTTGAAGAGGTTAAAGGCGGTCAGAAACTTAATCTTTAAATAAGTCTTTAATCAAATTTAATGTGTGGATAGACTTCTTATTATTGCTCATTTTAATAGATTCAATGTAACTTTTACACTCATTGATGAATGCTGTGAAGTGTGGGTTAGTTTTCTGGAATTTGGACCTATGGATGTGGGATTTAACGAGTAATATCAACAGATTGTTTGTCGCGTTTGGAAATCGGATAACACAGCTACTTAGATTTTTATAAAGCATTCTGATACAAGAAACAAAGTTATTTCCAAAGCCAAAGGTTTCAAGTGCTTTAAATAAAAAAAATTCATGCTCCACAGTGATGAATGCTTTATAAAAATCAAGAAAGAGAATTAAAGCGCCTGGTTCAACGTACTCTGAGTAATCCAACAAGTCTAAAATAAGTCTAATGTTACGGCTGATGTGACGGTTTGTCATAAAGCCCGTTTGAGTCTCATTAATAATTTCATTCAAGTCTTTTCTCATTTGTTTGGCAAAAATTAAAGGTAATATTTCATAATCTGTGTTCAACAATGTAATAGGTCTCCAGTTATCAATCAACAGATGGTCTTTCTCAGGCTTTGGGATCAGGGTGATCATCCCTTGTTTCATAGTTGTAGAAATTTCCTCTCTTTGAATGCACTCCTCATACATGTTAAACAATGGAGTTTCAACAATGTCCCAGAAGCATAAAACTCGACTGGTAGATCATCCATACCAGGTGAATTATTTTGCTTTAACTTACTTAACACATCAGAAATGTCAGATCTGGATAAAGGTTAATCACATTCCTCTTTAAACTTATCTGAGATCTGTGGGACAAATTCTACTGATGAAGTTATCACGTCCTGTTTTGTTAAAGCCAGAGCTGTATAAATCAGAGGAAAAACTGGTGATAAATGTATCTATGTCATCTGAGCTGGCATTAACTGTATTGTCAATTCTTAGGGAAGTAATATTATTCCTTTTATAATTAATTTTTTTGTAATGCAAAAAAATAACTTGTATTTTTATTCCCCTCCTCTAACCATTTTGCTCTTGACCTAATAAAGGCACCTTTGGTCATACTCCTATAATAGGCATCAATTTCTGTCTTCAAATTAGCTGGTAATATTTGCTCTTCTTCTGGAAGGTTTTCTTTATTTAGTAAATCATTTATACCTTTGATACATGTTATTTCCTTTGCATTATCTTTTTTCTTTTTTTCTTTGGTCTATTTTACTGCTTACTCCTTAACTTTAAACTTAAAGAATTCCCATCTTTGTGTATTATTAAAATTATTGTCTTTAAAGATTCTTTTTGTCATTGTTTCAATAAGCTCACAAAACATTTTGCCTTTTAGCAAAACTGCAATTTAATTTCCAATAACCTCTTGTATTTCTGCTTTGACTTGCCGGATTAACCAAAGTTAAAAGTATCATAAGGTGGTCAGAGAGAGGGGCATGACTGTGTGTAACTTCGGATACAAATTGTGTAATATTAGTTGATATTAACCATAGATCAATACGCCATTTTAATGACCTATTAGCATTGACCCATGTAAATTCTCTCTTATACAAAAAACGCCAAACATCATTTAAATCTAATTGTTCACATAAAAATGAAATAATTTTGAATTTAGAATTGGATGACCTTGCTGGTAATCAGTCAGTAGGCTCCAGCAGCGGCGTTACTATAGTAGCATGCAGTTGAAAAAAACGTTCAACTGTTCACTACCTCTTTAAATTGGAAGTGCTGTATTTTCCTTGTAAAGCTTATACAACTTGAGTTAGCTGTGTAAACATGTCTTTTGTTAAACTTACAATGTTATGGCCTATACATTACAAACTGACAAAAACTCTAATTTTTAAAACTGAAATAATATATCTACCTCTAGGGGACAGTTTAAAGGGGACATATCATGCAAAAATCACTTTTTCAGGCTTTCTAACACAAATATGTGCCCCTGGCCTGTCCACAATCACCTCAAGTACCAGAAAAATCCATTCCCTCTCCCCCTCTCTTTCTCCACCTTTCAGAAAATGTGAGCTGAAACAAGCCGTTCTCAGATTTTACATCTAGTGACCTCACCAGGGGCTTAAGCACCCGCCCCCAGGTTTGGTTGGCCCTCCCCCACTTGGAGGAAAGTTCTGCCCTCCTCTACAGATCCTCTCAGCTACCAGCCGAGATGCTGGATAGCTCAGTGGGTTACCCTGCTGACTACGGTCTGGGAAATTGGTGGTTCAAATCCCAGTTTAAACTTTGAAAAAAAAAAGTGTCTGTAATATCACAAGTGCTGCACCATTACCTGAGAGGGGTGTGGTCAGGGGCGGAGCCAGACAGCTACTTACCATTTAAAGCCACAGACACAGAAACAGCTTGTTCTGAGAAGGGCTGAAATAGAGGGGTTTTTAGACATGCAAAAATCCAATACTAGAGTGTTTTTACAGCAACAAACTTAGCAGGCATGTTTTGGGGACCTCTGAGACCGATATAAACTTGTCTTAAAAGGGTAAAATATGCCATCTTTAATTTCTATTACATCACCTTTAAATTTATTGCACAAGATAGCAACCCCAGCTGAGTGGTTTGAACCATGGCTTAGAAAAATCTGATCACTCCACTGACTTGTCCAAAATTTTCTATCTTCCTCACAAGAATGCATTTCTTGAAACAAAATAAGCTCTGCATTAGACCCCTTACAAAATAAATAATGGACTTTCTCTTGGTAATATTACGTATGCCTCTTACGTTAGGTGAAATAAGCTTGAGGTTGAAAAGGAATGTGACATCTTAAGAACAAATGAACTGGATGTCAGAAAAGGACAAAAAACAGTAAGATAAGATTTATCAAGCTCTTAGCCTTAAGAGATTAGCAAAACTCAGAACATTAGGAGTACCATAACAAAGTCTTTGAATATCTTAGGACAATAATCTTAAGTCATTTTTATGGCTATAACATTTTGTGGACAGGTGAGGCTTCATGTAGAAATCCTCACTCCATCTATTGATGCGACCTGACCCTGCTACCTGGTCTTCTTCCCTTTCTTGCGAGCCTGTTTAACTTGTGACCACAGTTTGTTAACAGCAGTCTCTCTCCAAACGTGTCATGTCTTCAGCAATCCGGAGATTCATCTTCTTCATCGCTTCGGCACTGCGTGAGGCTTTCCATATCTTGAGTCTGAAGGTTAGCATGTTGAACTAGATGATGATTGGACGTGGTCATCTCTGGGGCAGCCAACTTTGTGTACAGTGTCGACTAAAAAGCCAAGTTTGCTTTTATCTTCAGGGGTTATCTGTGCAAGAAGCTCCATGACTTCTTTTTTCACATCTTCATTTTCTTTTTCGGGGTTATTAATGAGTCGCAAGTCCCACCATTGGCTGTAACGTTCACTTTCCTCTAGTTTTCCTTGTAGTTCTTCAATGCATGTATTCAGCCTTTCCACTGCATTGTCAGTGTCTTTCATTTGAAGTCTGATGCCTTTCACTTGTTTTTTGACATGACTGAGGTCTTCTGTGTTTTTATTTGTTGTTCAAATGTTGCAAAGCCTTATTTTAGCTCCAAAAAAGGCTTTGAGATTATCCGCATTTGAGACCGTGTCATTGTCTTCTTTGGCTGTGCAAACTTTCTCCAGGTTTGGGCTTTTTAATGGAGATTCAGGTAGAGGTGAGCATAGGTCAAGAAAGGTATTCTTTGGATTGAAATCCATTACCAGACCTCCTTTCACCCCCTTCTTTCTGTCTGTTTTTGTCATGATGAAAGTTCATGTTCACCAGTAGCGACGTTAGTAAGCTCGTTAGCTAGCAGTTATCCACAACATTATGGAGAATTTTCTCAAAGTTTATATTGTTTTCACGGTTCAATATGTCCACCGTCTATTCCTAACACAGTTTGAAGTCTGTCAAGTATGACAACAAAGTCCTTTATCAAGCATTAACTGAGGTACTAAAAACCTGTTGCAGAGCGATTCACAATGTGTCCGCCTCCGTTGCCATCTTGCGCAACCTAAAGGAGCAATGATTACTCCCATGCAAACCATAGATATCAAGACGTAGATGCCCCATTCATATCTGATGGTAAGTCTACGTGGTCGTCATCTTGGCACGGGCAAAAGAGTGAACGTTAACGTTAAGTATTTATTTTTTTACTCAGTGATATTTTTTAATAATGTAATAAGTAGGCATACAATATTTAAAATATACAACTAACAAGTCATATTCATTTATTGGGCAAGTAAAGCACACAGTTCTTATCGCCCACTCCAAAAATTATTATTGCCCTAATTTTCCAAGAAGAGTACCTTGATGCAGACAAGATGGCCGACATACATCCAATCCATACTGGAAGTCTCAACTGGAAGTCCGTACGTCTAACGTTAGGCTTAGGCATTAAAACCCGAGTGGTTAGGTTCAGGGTAAGGCAGTGGGGAAGGTGATATACAGTCACTATACTGTAAAAAAAATTCCGTTAAATTTACGGTAAAACGCTGGCAGCTGTGGTTACCAGAGATTTACTGTAAAAATTACGGTGAGAATGTATGAGAAAAAACGGTGTTTTCATTCTACAACTGTAAATATTACAGTTCAAACCTGTTTTTTTTTTAACTGTAAATTTCTGTTAAAAAAATACAATATTGTAACCGTTTATACAAGGATTTGCTGTAAAAATAACAGTTATACTGTAACCATATTTACGGTAATTTGCTGTACAACTTACTGTAATTTGATGTAGAAGTTACAGCTCTATTACAACATTTTCTACAGGGATTGGCTGTAAAAATAACGATAATGAAACAAACCTGTTTACGGTAAATTACTGTAAAAACACCAGAAATCCTGTAAACCTAAATACAATCTATCTCAGTAATAAAAACAGTAGACCCGTATAAAGTTAAACGGTATTTTATTATAACTACTTAAATTTTACAGTAAATTACTGGCAGCTGTGGTTACCAGAAATTTACCGTAAAAATACAGTACAAAACATGAGAAATTACAGCTGATATTTGCAGATTTTACGGTAGTAGCAAAATACTGCCTAAATTTTACAGTAAATTACTGGCAGCTGTGGTTACCAGAAATTTACTGTAAAAAATACAGGACAAAACATGAGAAATTACAGCTGATGTTTGCAGATTTTACAGTAATAGCTTAATACTGCCTTACTTTAAATTTTACGGTAAATTACCAGCAGCTGTGGTTGCAATAAATTTACTGTAAAAATACAGTACAAAACATGTGAAATTTCAGTTAATTTGCTAGATTTTGCAGTAGTGCCCTAATACTCCTACTTTTAACAAAAGATTCAAGCTCTCTGATAAACAATAAGAAACTCTGCAGTTATATGTTTGCAATAAAAAACCTTTCAACACATCTGATAACTTGTCTGTATACTCACAAAGCAGTTTAGATCTTGGAAGAAAAAGCTTGTGTCCATATGTATGACAGGTAGTCCTTGGTGTAATGCATGAAGATGAAACAAAGTCACTTGCCCCTAAATGATTCAAGAGTAATGAGTCCAGTCTTGACTGAAGAAGGCCTTCCACTTGGGAAGCTTCACATGGCCAAGAAACTTCATCTTCTTGAAGACTCGAGCACAGTTCATCAGGTGTTCTACTTTGGACTGGCTCCATCCTCTCTGCAGGAAGTACATATACAAAACAAAGTTAGAGTGATTCAGTGCTTCAGTTTAATGCCTACACAGATGTAAATTTGAGAAAACTAGGCTCTAATAAGCCATGCTTACAATCAGCACAACAGAATAAAATAAACAGTGTGTACAGTACATACAGATCATTTCTATAATAGAATATGGTGAAGAAACGCAAATGTACCCACAAGTGCCAGCTATTAAGTCAGCAATCACCTAACAACAGCCAATTACTTTTTCCGTTATTGATTATAATGAGACAGTTATGACATATTAATTGCAATTTGCTTTTCCTTTATAGTTTAGAGCTGTGGTGCCCAGGCTTGTATCCACTGAGCTCCCCTCCTTCACATATCCAAGAAGATACGGAACCACAAAAAAAAGTGACATAGCTATTGCTGTAAAAACTAAACATAAATTTGAATTGATTTCATTGTTTAAAGAAGTTTTAATTTTGGCATATATTTTTAATTTTAGTCTTAGTTTTAGTCTTTAAGTGAAATGAATTTTAGTTTCAGTCACATTTTAGTCATTTCTGTCCATTTAGTTTTAGTCCATAAAAGTCCTCACATTTTAGGTTTTACTTTTAGTCCAAGCATTTATTGTCTTGCTTAAATCTGGTACCAAGTCATAGTGGAATGTTCTCTGCACCCTGCCAAACCTGGGGTCCCTGCTTTCTATAGCTGAGAGACAGAAGAGCTACAGCTGCATTGTTTTTGACAGAATTACACAAAGTGGAGAGATATCATGGATTTTGAATGTCCAACGAAAACTACATTACATTCTAGTCAAAAACTAAACTTAGTTTTTGTCAGTTTTAGTCATCACAGATCTATTTTTGTTCGTCTAGTTTTTTTCATGGAAAACAAAGCTGTCGATGAACATTTTTAGTCATAGTTTTAGTCGATTTAAATTAACACTGGTTTAAAGCTACACACAATAGCCCAAACCACAAGTGTTAGCAAAAGACCTTGGTATTAACCATTGATAAGGGTTATATTGTTATTTTAGGTAGTTGAATCACAAGATAAATATTTGATATATATTATATTTATTTATATATTTACTTTTAAGACCACCCAAATAAATATATAATTTGCTTTTACATGTAAATATAATATATAATTTTATATATAATTTCTATATAATTTCTTCGGGATGAATAAAGTTATTATTGTATTGTATTAGGGTAAGCCTACCCATTAAGCCCAGGCACCATTTAAGCCCACTTGTGACTTTGAAGTCAATTTAAAAAAAAAAAAAAAGAGGGGCCTGTCTTATGCTATACATTATTTTGTCCAATCACACAATTTCTTAATTATATGTCAGTTTTTGTTTGACACCAATCACATTTGTAGATATTGAAAAAGGCCCGCCTACATTTGTGCAGTCTCAAGAAGGCTCAGATAAAGTCGCCTCAAAACTTTGGTGTTTTGGGACCCTCAGAAAGAACCTCTTTTCAACCATTTTCAGCCACTGACTTGTTAAGTACATTCATATTATGTAATTTGAGAGATTATTGATTTGTTTTTTTGTGTATAAACAGGTAGTTTTTTGTAATTTCTTACTATTTAGTTTTATGTGAAAAGATGAGTCATGCTAGCTAGCTAATCACTAGTCAATACATGTAGCCCTACTGATAGATACACTGCTTAATGATTAAAAATGATAAGTACACAAACTAAGTGTTTTCTGATTCATTTTACATAAATCTTACATAAAACTTTGAACAAGAATTCCTTGATAATTCAGAAAGTTTGGCAGAAGAGGAATAACTGTGATGGCAAGTTTTGCAGCATATTTAGGCTACAGGCATTTCTTTAAACATTTGTTTAATTTTGGTGAGAACATATTATCTTCATTTCCTGGTAGTCACTGTAGTACCATTTAAGCCCAGTGTGTTCCATTTAAGCCCATCTTATGTGTTTCAATAGAAAAAAATGAAATTTTGAGGTTTGATAGCTTTTCGCTGTAATCATGTTGGATGTTGTTATACTAACTTCATTAACACGAGTACATCACAGATCACACACTGACCAGAAGAATTGTTCTGTCAGTTAATTTGTCATAATAAATTGTGTATAGTGAGAAAATGCCAACAAAAAGAGGAATTACAGCAACTGTCCTAAAATCATCATTGTTACAGCCAAACATTAAATCCAAGTTCAATAAGATATTGTTGATTCACTGTAATGTCATTTAATACTTTTAAAAACAAACACATTTTCTTTATTTTGTCAATATTGAATCAAATTTTGTCAATATTAAATAAAATGTTCAATGAAATGTTAAATACTGAAGCCAATGAAAATTAGGTTTAGGCCTACTTAGTCATGTTTGTGGTGGTCCATTGTTACAAGCCAAACATTAAATCCAAGTTCAAAAATAAATTGTGTTTAACATGTATAACATGTTACTGAATTAATATATGTTTACTACTTGAAAAATGTAATGATTTTTTAAATTTCTGTCAATAAACGTGGTTGTGGGCTTATTTGGAACACACGTGGGCTTAAATGGTACTTAGGTACCAATTAAGCCCATGCCAGACTTTTGACTTTATTCATAACATTTCTTTAATTTGTTCTCTAAAATATGCATAAGTAAATAAATATACCTTCAAATGAGGGATTAATCCTTCATTCTAACAAATGATCATGTTTATAAACCATCTTAGTATCTATGAAGAATACGTGAACTTAGATTTTGGTGGGCCTAATGGGTACACTTACCCTAAATGCTTTGGGGTACAAAAGGATTTTGCTGTAACAAAGATGATGGGCGCTGAATTTTAAATCAATCATAATGAAAACATATGACTCACACAGAAAACTGTATTGGCCCCCATATGGTGTGATCATCAGAACACTGAGAACAAGCTGGACAAAGCAGTGGCATGGCAGTATTCTGGGTATTTCTACATGACCAGATTAATGCAGTGCTTGGTGTAAACTACATAAAATAAACATAAAATGGCTTCATGTTGCTTAAAGAAAGATTAATCTAAAGAATTTATTGAGGTATGTACAAATGCTGTGCAAGGCTTACCATTATTTTTCCTTGATAACTGGCGTCTTTTTAGAAGAGTGGAATACCGGAGACAGTATAAAGTAATGGAGTCCTAGTCACCACTAGCAGAAGAAACAGGACCATAAAAAAGAGGAAAAATAGAAAGACAAGGTAAAGCACCAAATCATGTCAACTTAGAAGTTTTGAACACTTATGTATGCACTGATTGCAAAGTACTATCCAATTTTTGAATTCACTCAAAAAAGGAGGGGACCCAATCTCTTCTTGTCCCGTGAGCTGAATGTCTTGTCACATCCCTTGTGTTTTGTGGCAGAAGCTACAGCAGACACAAAATGCAGACATACATGTAGAGTGATCCAGCTGTCAAGCAGTTATCAGACGGGTGTTGCTGTGTTTATATGTTCTTCTAAAATCAACACTAAGCTGTGACTGGTGCTACCCTCTCCACTTAGAGTGTGTGTTGATCCCACAGCTCTGTATGTCATCTTGCTTGCCCTTGCGCTTTTTCTGCTCACAACAGTTTTGGTTTAGAAAAAAATGCTGCACATCTATTTCTTTTTTGTTTTTTAAATTTGAAAATTTGGATACTATCAAACCTAAAAATCTGAACCAGAATCTTTATTGTCATTGTACACAAGTACAACGAAATTTTGCACAGTTCCATTCAGTGCAATTATTATTACCTCTGCCAAGGAGGTTATGTGATCGGCAGGGTTTGTTTGTTGGCAACATAACCCAAAAAGTTATGGATAGATTCTGATGAAATTTCCAGGGAATGTCAGAAATGGCAAAAGGAAGAACTGATTTGATTTTGGGACTGATCCAGATCATCGTCTGGATCTAGGAATTTTTAAAGGACTCTTCACTATTGGGAGATAGGGCTAATGGCGGAGGTCTGCGCTCTCTGAGTGCTTTTCTAGTTTATTATTGCAACTGCTCTGGGATATGTGCTGTTTTTCAGTCTGTTAGTTTTGGCTCTTATTGTCCTGAACCGTCTTCCTCAGGATAGCAGTTGTTACAGGTGACAATAACACGGTTATAAAAATAACTGATATTGTATCACATGATGCACATGGCTGGAAGGAAATAAAACATTTTGCCAGCATTACACTATACCATATAACTACCTCTAAAGAGGAAAAATTATTACCTCTGTAGGAACTCCTGAGTGGATCCCAATGCTGGTCAATGCATAGCATGAGCTGCCTTGAAGCCTAGCAAGAGGCTCCTGGGAGGATGATAAAAGTAGAAAAGAATTACAAGCAAATCATCCATTACCATCCAAATGAGTCTTTAAAGTGTTTCTGAGATCCACTTACTACAAAAACAATACATGGGGCAGGCTTTCCACTGGTACCCCATCTGGCAAGAATGTTTCAACAAGGCAAAAGAGGTTGTCTTCTTTTTTGTCGAAACAGGAGAGAAGGGGAAACACCATACCCTTTATGTCCTCTGAGCAGCCCTCCAACTGTCCTCTCTGAATCTTGAGCTTTGTGGCATCCTGCAAAAATCAAGTGAGCTATTAAATCTTTAGTGCCATGACACTGATGTGCACATATCCCCATTGTGCATTTAGGAGGTGCTGGAGCCAACAGGTAGTGCCCAGGACCACCACAGTCCACCACCACACTATCCCCCTTATTCCTGGGGCCGCTACTGCAAATGTGAATATGGGCGAAACTTCCGTGCCAAACGGAAGTAGGCTACATTAAATACATGTATTCTAGTACAGCAGCTAACTATAGACGCTAACAAAGAACGACAGTTGTTTCAATAGGAATTCTTCTGGAATTTGTAAATATTTATATTTTTGTTATCACATGTTCACACTGTTTGTATTATAAGCTGTAGATAAGTAAATAAGGTGGATACCACATTATTCCTGGGGGTCTACTGTAGCTATGAATGGAAGTGGAACTTCCAGTACAGTAACAATAATAGCAAAAACATGATTCTTCCAAAGGCTTACTAAAGTGATTTAGTGTCAACAGTGGTTGTTCTGAAATAAATAAATATTTGCTGTAATAAATACTGCTTCATTTTTGTTAAATCAATGAGCTGAAATGTTTTAATCATATTTTCTGTAATGCTCAGTACCTGCTGCTATGTTCATGGTACTAATATTATGACAAAGTTAAATATGTCTCTCACAACATGCTGTCCACTGTCTAAATGCATCGGGATGTGATTCTTTTAGTATTAATTTATCATTAATTCTTAATACAAAACTTGACATTTACCAAACTGAAGAGCTGGCAACTTGAGTCATGGATAATTTTATAAATATAATTCCCATATTTAAGAGGGATTAGTTTGTAAAATGAGAATTTCAGCAACTCCACAAACTAGAAATGTATCTTTTTATACCGATATAAAGCTACTAAAGTTAGCTAAATATGCCCTTGTAGGTTATCTAAAGTAATGTCATCAATTTGAACTCTCCAGTAGAGGCTAGAGAAATAATAATAATATTATCCCGTCTGAGGTGAAGCAGTCTAAGTTTATGTAGTTTGGTATTAAAATTGCTTTAATAGTCACGTTTAGCATCTGGTTTCTATGCAAAGTCCCATTTAGATAGAACGGAGCGGAAGTTGCGCCCATATTCATGGAGGGGTAGGAATAAGCTGGAAAGCCTGCCTCAGGGGACTCTGAACACAGATATGAATGTGACTCTGAACACAGATATGGATATGACTCTGAACATAGATATGAATATGACTCTTAACACAGATATGAATGTGACTCTGAAGGGGAAAAAATCCTTCACCTTAGGTCGCTCTGAAGCATCAGTGCTGCGGGGACTCTCACTTTTTGGCTAGGGGACATCACGGTCCTCACGGTCACTCCCACCTCATCTGGAAAACTCCGTCCTTTTTCTTTCCCTCTTCCCAGTGTTCCCAGTATCCAACCGCCCATTTTTTGTGCATTTTTCAAAAGTCTGAAGTGGGCGGAGTTAGCTCTGAGCTTGGGGTTCACTTATGGTCCCCAACACAGCAAGTGTTAAACGTTCTCCACGCTAAAATGACAGCAAAAAATACAAATCAAACAGCAATGTTGGCTGGTCTAGAACTGAAACAAAATGCCTCCTGACCCATTTAACTTCTACCTATAAACACGTGGTGTTACTGAATGAAAAGAACTCAAGAAATATTTGACACTACGACAAAAGAAGTTCTACATACCTTACCAATAGCTCGTAGGCTGATGCTCCGGGTGACGTCGAATTAATACACGCCGATGTCCTGCTTTGTATTCCATCTTCGTTTGCAGCTCGTTCTACGAGCAGACAGCAACTTTATGAAATATTTCCGCGCACACGAGACCACAGAAGACACGAAAACGCTGTAGTTTACCAGGCAGCCGTCGGCGGTTTGATTTTCCAACGAACCACACACGCATGCGTATAAGGTCCTTCTTTCCCCGCGCCTGCGCGAAACCGTATTCGCGCATGGCAATTGACTGCAACCACAGTGCGCAAACGCATTTCGAGAAAGCAGCCCTGTTAGTGTACATGGAGGGAGGTGACTGAAAGCTGTTCACTCTGTAGCTCGTTTCCAAATTGTTCCATTTTTAAACACCCAAATCGCTGTTCTAGTACAGACAGAATAGAAAACGTTCCTGTGTAGACAGGGTTGAATGGCGACGGGAAACAGTTTTTCAAAATTATTTTTATATATTTATTTTTTATATTGATACAACTTTATTGAACAGATTCCAATAGTTAATACAGCATTGGCACATGAAACAAAACGTATTTACTAGACACAAATAACCCCACATACAGGTAAAGAGAAGTTTAGATTAAATTACATAAGGTATGAGAAGTAAATTAAAATTTCAGAAACTAAACCATGGTTTCATATTGTTTTTTTTTTTAAGATTTTTTTTTCCCCTTAGAAATCAATTTGATAGACTATATGTACAGTTCCCATTCATTTTTAAAACTGATTATGGAGGGTTTCTTGTCATTCTATTTGCATTCATGTTTAAGTTGTTTAACCAGTAAAAATAACTATTGTATTTATATAATGTATATACTATATATTCAACTGTATTATATACATATTATATATACAGTATGTATCTCTCTCTCTCTCTCTTTATGTATATATAAAGTAGTTCTTTCCAATTACCTTGTTATATTTCCTATCGGTAATATGTGTCATCCAATTCCAGTTCTGAAAGATTGACTGAAACATTAAAGTACATCAATGTATTTTGTGTTAGATGCATTAAAGGAAGTGGAATGGCTTTACAAATGCAATGGCATTCTTTGTGAGAGCAATTAACATCATTCTTTTCCAATAAATCAGTTAAACTAAAATAATTGACCACTTTCATCCATCAAATTAAGAACAAACAAAATGATTTTTGGTACCATTCTTGGTTTCAATAAGGTTTTCATATTAAATGTAACTGTACGATTATTTAACAAGGCAGCATCATGTGGTGTAGCACTGAGAAACAAATGTGAACATAACAACAAATTGGTGCTTGTTCACAGGTTTTGCAGGTTGACAGGTTTTTACTGTATTTTCTACAGAACTTTCCTGATCATGCAGTATTTTTAACCTCTTGTCCCTGCTAAAATTACGGTATGTGATTGCAATTTTTTTCACAGATTTTTACTGTGAATTTAAATGTACATGAGAGAAAAGTCTGTAATTTTAACAAAATACTACTGTAATATTTAGAGTAATTGCCCGTCTTGAAGATTACAGTATTTTTCCTTTATTTTCACAATCTTCTTTCGTTTAAACGGTACAATTTTGTAATTATTACGTACTTTAATTGTAAAAATTTATGTTTCATACCGTTGCTTGATTTACAGCAATTCTGTGTATTTTATACAGTAATATATGTTTATTTGTTTTACGGTCTTTTACTGTTGCTATTTGACAGTCTTTTGCCGTATTTTCTACGGACATTTTTTACAGTGTAGAAAAAGTATGTGAACCCTTTGAGATTTCTTGGATTTCTGCATAAATTGGTCATCAAATGTGTTCCGATCTTCATCTAATTCACAACAATAGACAAACACAGTCTGCTTAAACTGATACTGCACAAAAAATTATATGTTTTTATTGAACAAAACATGTAAACATTCACAGTGCAGGGTGGAAAAAGTATGTTAACCCCTAGGCTAATGACTTCTCCAAGAGCTATTTGGAGCCAGGAGTCAGCCAACCTGGAGTCCAGTCAATGTGATGAGACTGGATGTGTTGGTTAAAGTTGTCCTGCCCTATAAAAAACACACACCAGTTTTGAATTTGCTGTTCTCAAGAAGCATTGCCCGATGTGAACCATGCCTGGTACAAAAGAGCTCTCAAAAGACCTACAATCAAGAATTGTTGACTTGCATGAAGCTGGAAAGGGTTACAAAAGTATCTCTAAAAGCCTTGATGTCCATGTGTCTGTAGTGTATTCTGAAAATTCTGTTTTATTTTGTGGGACTTCCAGAGTCTGGCTTCCGGTTGTCCCTTTCTTGTTGCTGGTAACTTATCATGCTTCTCCCGAGGTTCACCATCCCCCACGGCACTGCGGAGAGTGAGCGCACCTGCAGGCAATCATCCAATCCAACTCTCCTTCAAGAAGAACCCTCAAGCTCACTGCAGTGCCAGAGTTTCGCTCCTTACTCCTCCTCAGTGCTCGGCCTTCCATGAGTATCGTGATTTTTGCAACATTTTCTTGTGATTACCTGTGGCCCAATCCTAACATGTCTCTCTCTTCCTTTTTCCAGTGCCTCACTCACCGCTCACCAGCAGCTCATTACCAGCACTCTCACCCACTAAGATTCCCCCCCTTTCCTGTGTTAAAAATAAACCTTTTAAAACCTTCCCGTCTCCGCAACTGGGTTCAATTCCACCTCACACACGACAGTGTCCACGGTAAGACAGACTGTCTACAAATGGAAAAAGTTCAGCACTGTTGCTACTCTCCCTAGGTGTGGTCATCCTGTAAAGATGAGAGTGCAGAATGCTCAATGAGGTGAAGAAGAATCCTAGAGTGTCAGCTAAAGACTTACAGAAATCTCTGGCACATGCTAACATTTGTGTTGACAAATCTACAATAAGTAAAACATTAAACAAGAATGGAGTTCATGGGAGGACACCACGGAGGAAGCCATTGCTGTCATTGACGGAAAAATGAATTCCCAATTTTATCAAGACATTTTACAGGAAAACTTAAGACCAACTGTCCGCCAACTGAAGCTCAGCAGAGGATGGGTGATGCAACAGGACAACGGCCCAAAGCATAGAAGTAAATCAACAACAGAATGGCTTCAACAGAAGAAAATACACCTTCTGGAGTGGCCTAGTCAGAGTCCTGACCTCAACTCAATTGAAATGCTGTGGCATGACCTCAAGAGAGCGATGCACACCAGACAGCCGAATAATATTGCTGAACTGAAACAGTTTTGTAAAGAGAAATGGTCCAAAATTCCTCCTGACCGTTGTGCAGGTCTGATCTGCAACTACAGGAAACGTTTGGTTGAGGTTATTGCTGCCAAAGGAGGGTCAACCAGTCATTAGCCTAGGGGTTCACATACTTTTTCCACCCTGCACTGTGAATGTTTACGTGTTTTGTTCAATAAAAACATGAAAATATATAATTTTTTGTGCAGTATTAGTTTAAGCAGACTGTGTTTGTCTATTGTTGTGAATTAGATGAAGATTGGAGCATATTTGATGACCAATTTATGCAGAAATCCAAAAAATCTCAAAGGGTTCACATACTTTTTCTAGCGACTGTATTTGAGATCCAGCACCAAGGGTTAGGCTTAAGTGCGAAAAAGACTGACAAACTTTAAATGACTGGAGCACCAAGCTGCAAATCAATAGAACTGACTAAAGTCTAATTCTGTTTTGAAATGTGACTTTTGGCAATAGTTCATGCATTCCTCCAGGACGGTAAACTTGTGATTGCTCTTCACTTCATAAAATGTCTCATTGCTCAAAACTTCCTCTGCTGCATGTCTGCTATATGTCACATCCCTTTAAGAATACATTGTACTGTATAATAAAAAAAAGGAGGGATAGTTTAAGTATCTGTTCAGCTCCCTGACTCATACGAGTTTCTTTCACTGACATCACTATTGCATGCCACAGTTGGGGAAGACAACATTATACATAAACACACATACTGTACCATAAAGACACAGTTTAAGCATTTTATCTAGGTATGATTACTAAATGATAAATCACTGAACTAGAGTCACTGTTAGGTTTTGGATAATGGTAAAGTATTTTGAGAAAAAGCATTTTGACTCTGCTGGGTTTCCATCACTGGCCGCTTCAATAAAAATGCCAACAGATGTCGGCCATAATAAGATACTAAAAGGCACTTTCCACAGGTTCAATCAGGATGTCTCCAATCTGGGAAATAAAAAAGAAAATTTTTTTTTATGATGAGAAAAACAATGGTTACTTTTAAAATCAAAAGCTCAAATATTAAAAAAACATGGCACATCGATTTAGAATAAGGCTGCAACCTCAAGGCCTGAGGGCCAAATCTGCCCTACAGTTAAACCCTCCCCACAAGATCATAGCATATTTCCATCATAACTGGCCCACCAGTATCAGGTCTGCAGACTTCCTCTAGCATAGTGTGTAAACTTAACCATGATGACTTAAATATCCTTGTTAGGTGATAAAATTCAGAAAAATTAAAGAGTACAAACAGTTAGATAAAAAAAAAAGTCAGGATTGTGAGAAAATAAATTAATTTGTTTTCATTTCTTATTTTCAATTTTGCATCTTAAAATTATGACTCCAAATTATTACTTTTTATTTCATACTTTGACTTTTTTAATGCTGTTTTGACTTTTTGTATCATATTTTGACATTTTAGATTCAGTTTTAAATTAAAGTTAAATTTTGACCTTTTAAACACATTATCTTGATTTATTTTCATATTTTTTACCTTTCTAACTCCTAACTTTTGCTTTTCTCAATCACATTTTTTGAAATTTGAGACTCCCAATTTAAAATTTTAACTCATATTTTGACTTTTAAATTAACGTTTTCAAATTTTATGTCATACTTTGACCTTTTAAACTCTTGATTTTGATATTCTTTCTCATATATTTGCCTTTCAAAAACATTTATGAATTTCAAATTCATATTTTGGCCTTTTAACTCAGAAAGTGATCCTGTAAATTGTTTACATTTTAAAATGTGACTTCTTAATTTAAAAAAATAATTCATTGTAAGTGCCAAGTTTTTTCATATTACTGGTAAAAAGGAGGTTGACAGTTTATGGTTGAAATGTTGACCCTGTTAAACTCTCAGGTTAGACCTTAATCTAGAATCTGGCTCACAGTGTTTTCGAGTTTGACACCCCTGCTTTAGAAGAATCACATTTAACATATCTCAGAGACAAATTACACACCTGCACATGTGGAGGGGCACTCAGGATGTAAGTGACTGCATTTGCAATATCAATGCCTTCCAATGCCTGTAATAGAAGTTAACAGTGATTTAATATGTTGATTTTTGACAATACTGTAGGAATGAAGGGTTAATAATATTTACCTTCACATTAGCAACAAGAGCAGCAACCTTTTCAGCATCCCCATCATATAAGCGATTGATAAATTCAGACTCCACCAAACCAGGAGAGATACACTGCAAAAGAAAAGGATCACGTAAATAACGGTGTTATTATTTGTCTGATATGACAGAAAAATGTTTTAACAGAGCTGATAAAGGGATGAGAATAATTCAGGTTCTGCTTGTTTTCAAACTTTTCTACTGTTCTGTGCAGCAGTGCTGAATGTGAGGAGTTAAGTGTTTTCTAGATGGAGATAAACAGCGCTGAAGTCTTACGGCGGCTCTGATCTGAGTCTTGGCCCCACGCAGCTCCCGTCTCAAACCCTCGGTCAGGGCTGTCACTGCAAACTTGGTGGCGGTGTAGAAATGTCCATCAGCAAAATTATACACTTGATGTCCACACACACTAAAACAGAAGAATATCAACCTTTATTTAAACTCGAGAAGTCAATGAGGGGCACCCTCATTTACAATGATCTGGAGTCAATTACAGAGGAAATTCAGAGAACACAAAACAATAGAATAGAGGAGAAACTGACAAAAGGGCATTAAAGTCATGAGATTGGTTATAATGAAAATGACAGTAAAGGTCACACTTACATAAAACAGTTACAGACACAAGGTTGGAGGTTTAAAATAACATTTCTAAAAAGCCCAAAAGGTAAAAGCTCAGTAATCTTGAGCAGCTCCTGCAGCATGAGTCAGGAGCAGAATAGGAAAAAGTCAGTCTTTCCCAGTTCAGACCGGACTCATGGAACATGCAAAAGCAGCTGGCCAGAGGAGCGTGTGTAACATTGATTGTTAACTCATTGAGTGCCATTGACGTATATATATATATGTATAGGGCTGACACTCAATGAGTTAAAAGAGAGATGGAGAAGCTCAGTGAGGTAAGTCGGTAACTTTTCTAAAAGGGCTTTATAAATAAAAAGGTGCCAGTGAAAATTTTGTCTCATCTGTAGAGAAGACCAGCCAAACTTACTATAGAAAATGCAATGACGTGTGTTAAAAGGATCACCGGTGATAAATCTTAATGCAGAGTGATAAACAGAGTCAAGCTGTTTGAGGGTTGTAGGGGCTGCATGTCTGTAAATATCATCATCATAGTCAACGACTGACAAAGAAAAACAGCCTCTACTACCCTCTTCCTAAAAAACATAAGGAAGTTTAATTTATTCCTGTATAAAACCCAATTTGTTTTGTTGAAGTCGGCCAACAAAATCATTGATATGACAATTTAAAGTCATTTTATCATCAATCCAAACACCCAAGTATTTGTAAGAGTTTACTCTTTCAATCATTACTCCATTTCTCGCTACAAGAAGAGCATTAGATTTGTTTTTCTGCATTAAGGACCAAGTTAAGATCACTGAAATTGTCTGGTAATATGTTAAATGACTGCAGCATATTACAAGCAGACAGTACATTTTCTGCAAAACAATACAGAACTGTATCATCTGCATACAGATGAGCATGACAGTTAAAAAGAGAATTGACAACATTATTAATATAAATAGTAAATAGAACAGGACCTAAGATGGAACCTTGTGGAACACCTTTAGTAACACTTAGAAAATCAGAAAAGTGGTTACCTAATTTAACAGATTGTTGTCTGTCTGATAAATAGCTCCTGAACCAATTAAAAGCATTGTTGTCAAACCCAATATTTTGTAGCCTCTGCAGCAGCAGGCAATGGTCAGTGGTATCAAAAACTTTAGACAAATCAACATAAATTGCTACACAGTGTTGCTCTTTATCCGTAGCTGATGTACTGTCATTCACAACTTTAGTGACAGCAGTAATGGTACTGTGCCCTGGTCTAAAACCAGACTGGTAAGGGCTCAGGGTATTAGCTCTTGATAAAAAGTTTTTTAATTGATTATTTATTAATGATTCAAGGATCTTGGCTAAACAAGGCAGTTTTGAAATTGGTCTGTAGTATTTCATGTGACTGAGGAGTTAAAAAAGCTTGTGATTTGATCTGAGATGAGCGGAGCGGACAGCTTGAGAAAGAAAGGATCCAGATGATCTTCCCGAGTAGATTTTTCAGAGTCAATAGCAAGCAGAGCATCTCTAACCATGCTGAAGGAGACTGATGTATGGTAAACAGTGGAGACGATGGGGAACACAATAAGCTGTTATCAGAGCGATTTTTTGGATTATTCTGGTAAAGGTGACCAGTGGCAACAAAGTGTTCATTTAAGGCCAGACTAATCTGTTTGTGGTCAGATATTACATGATCATTGACCAGAATTTGATTGGGGATGGAGGAATTGTTATCTTTATTTGAATTAATCACTTCCCAGAATTTTGCAGGATCAGAGTAAGAGTTAGAAACTAGGTAAACAAAATATTCTGATTTGGCTTTCCTCAACATTGTTGTACATCTATTTCTCAGCTGTCTGAATGACAACCAATGTGAATGATCCCCAGATGACCTGGTTAAGACCCAAGCATTGTTCCTTTCTATCAATAAATCTGACAGATCACTGGTAAACCAGGGGTTTGATCGATTTTTTACCCTTTGTTTTTTAAATGGCGCATGTTTGTTTACAACAGCAAGAAAAGTTTTAGTAAAGTAATCTAAGGCCAACTCAGTGTCTGGAATAGGAGCTGTAATGTAAATATCACTATGAAACAAATCATTCACAAATGCTTGTTCATTAAAGTTTTATATATATTTTTCCAAAATACTTTTGTGATCCTAATACAGGTAACAGGACAGCGGTCACTCACTCCAAGGTCAAAAACACCCGTGGAGATTATATTATCACCTCTGTTAGAGAGGACAAGGTCTATTAATGTGGACTTCTCAGGATGTTTTAGATTCGGCGTTTTTGGCTCAGAGATCATTTGAGAAAGACCGAGACTGCAACACGTCTTTAAAGTTGTTTGAGGAGTCAGAGAGCCAATCAGAAAAGCTGGCCAGAAAAGGCATTTACCTACAGAAATGAGAGCTAACGCCACTGCTATTAGGCTGATCGTCCCAATGAGGTTCAATGGGCAAGCATTTCTTTAAATACAAATCATAACCTTTAGTGATGGTTATTTTTTAACTTCTGTGTAAGTATTAAATCAGCAGGAAAGAAAGCTGAATATTCAAACATATTTCACAGTAAGTGAGTAAAACTGTACCTGTTGATGTTGATGATTTGCCCATCATCAACATTTCTTTCTTTCATTGACTGGTAGGCTTCACGTGTGCAAATCGACAACGCAAGAACATTCACCTGCAAGATTACAAAGTAAGAAAATACATCAGAAAGCATTAGTTAAAGTTACGGTATGGAGTCTGAGGGTGAGAAACTGTTTAAACAGTTTGCAATAGAATCTAATGAAAGTTGTCATTATTTTGGTAATTTTTCAAATATTTATGAAATTTTCTCTCAGTAATTCTTCATGTTTGGTCAATGTGGAGATATCCATTTATTGGATGATTAACTGCTAATCTTCTATAATGCATCATGTTTTGCACATAAAAATCGTACTAATCAAGCCAAGATTTGACATTTTATACAATAATTACCAAGGTTGGATTCTCTCTTGTTGTCCTAGGGTCAGAAATGACCCGCCCCAGCCTTTGTTTTGGCTCTACTATCTTCACTTATTCTCATTTAATGTTTCTGTTACACGATGGAGGGGGGTACAATGGGTAAAATGAGAGAAGACTCATGTTTATGGCATCATTTCTCTTTTTTCTCTCAGTTACTAAGAATGCATTATATCACCATATTCACAAAAATCTTCATTGTTCCCTTCAGTAAAATTATTTCAAATGTTCCTTGTTGTTCAAACTAAAGGTAACTCTGCCCTAAATATGAAAGAAGGCATTGCTTTGATGTAACTTGAACCTGGAGCCACTGTAGTAGTTTTACAGTCCTGAGCTGTAACTCATCATAAACTGAAGTTTAATTGATCATAAACAATGTCATAAATGCCCAGGCATGATATCAAATGTTGCCTTGATATGTTTAAATGTGGGACAGGGTGTTCAGCACCACTGTGGTCAAAATGTCTCAAATAGACCCTCTTACATCCAGCATGTTCTTCCAGCCGCTTGTTTTGCCGCTCAACAGCGGTTCTGGACGACCCAGGCCAGCGTTGTTGATGCACACGTCCACACCTTTGTGCTGAGCTTTGATGGCAGAAAACATGGACAGAATCTCCTCCTCTTTGCTCAGGTCACACTTGTAGGGCACAAAAATGCCGCTGTGGCCAGCACTTTTACACTCAGCAGCCACTTTCTAAAATCAGGACAAAAAAGACACATTAAATAAAAATCTGCTTTATCATCAACTCAAGCTTGAGGAGGTTTTATTTCAGTTACTTCAACGTATGTTATAATTTATCAGTCATTAGCTAAATCTGCCTTTCTCTCCATTGGAGAGGAATGTTGTCCCATTCTTTCTTCTATCTTAATGCGCAGGGTAGCTGGAACTGTAGCCTAGGGTTTCTATCTCCATGGGGGCCTCACACCTGAGAGATGTAAAGTGTGGCCATCACATAATGCAACCCCCGACATACTGATGACAGAGCCTGATATTGACAGCAGCCGAATACGGGTGAATTTCAGCCACAGAGGGTACTTCAGTGACCCTCTTTGGTGAGTTAAATTTATCAGCATCACAAACTCCACCTCCCTCGAGCTGTGCTTGGCTCGTAGTGCCAGTGTGTGAATTAAAGGCTTGTTTAAATGACTGTCATGCAGCCGAGTCTATCCGTGCGTCTCTTGTGTGTCTTTGCGCAGACACTTTTGGCCTCATGTCGTTCAAGCAGCGCTAACGCCGCTCACAGACAGACAAACACAAGCTAACGTGTCGGTGATGTGGACCTGAGGCTTCTTAAGTTCCACTTCTAAATTTTATCATGATGATACACCCTTATGTATCATCAGTAACATCAGAATATGAGCTCATTTTCAAAACCTTTGATATGTGCCACGTTGCAGGACATATTACAGATTTACTGTATATTGATAATTGACCAATGAAGAACATCAAAAAATCTTTATCACCTAAAAACTGATCAGCAGGGCAGTGAGAAACAAGCAGACAGGAGCCAGGAATAGAAAACTTCAGGAATAGAGGGAATAGAGTTAAATAGACTTCAGCTGAAGAGAGTAAAGCTGTAAATGTCTGTTTCTGGACCTCATTAATTTTGAAACCCTGGCTACGGCCCTGATTTAGGCATGCAGACATGCTCAAGATGTTGAGAAAGACCCTGTAACTGAGCTCATAAACTTTAAACTTCCATAAAAAGCCTATGTTGGTTTAATGCGCCTTTGATCACAAAAACAGTGAAAACTGGTCAGGGATATTGTAGCGCGCAACTTCTTTTTCTTCTGCGCAGAGAGGTGGAGAGAAGTGCGCAATAAAACTCAGAGGTGTATTCAGATTACTTCCTGCGTGCAGTTTCAAAATAAAAGCTGTCCGGTGTGTTAATATGTGTTTAACATGCTGTTTGAGGCTTCTTCTGTTTTTTTCTCTCTGAAATTTTTACCGAGGTCTTGACCTCAGTGACCTCACAGCTGGCTACGGCCATGGCCTAAATGCATCTGTGGCAAACCCTGAGACTGGCTGATACATGAAGACTGTAACAGACATACCAAAGAACAAACACTGAAAACAAACGAGTTAAACGAGTTGGGTTCGGATTTGGTTATAAAGCAAATGCAAAAAACAAACAAAGAGGCCACCTGTATCCTGTCATCCTTACATAACAGCCTTGCGCAACATTTTGTACTTCCATTGAGTATAGTTTTCAGTTGGTTTTTACTTATGTAAAAAGATGTAAAACAAAACCAGCTTGATGATTAACTGAAGCTCTGTAGGTTTTATTATCAATAACTTGAGTATATTCTCAAATCTTTGTCATTCAATAAATATGCCCAACAACTATTTAAAGAGTAAATTTAAATAGTTTTAAGGATTAAAGAGCTATTTAAAAGATAAACACAATGTGGTAACAACAAGGCTGTGCAAAAGGGGGGATAAAGGGGAGAACTTTGTGGGGCCAAGCCAGATGGGGGGACCACAGAGGTGAACAATATCATGGTCCATTATAAAGTTAGTCTGTGATTATCATATTTTATTTTTGATCTAAATAATAACCACCCTTATCAAAGAAATAAAAAATACATTTTATTTATTCATGCCATAGCACAAGTTTTTAAAATGTAAACCCCTTGGCACATTGAACTAAACCATTTGGAAAGTAATGTCAGTTCTCAAAGCTAAGCCATGATCTACATAAACGTCAGGGCACCAGAGAACAAAGGAGGAGGAACTGGAATAACTTGAAGTGAAAATAATGAAGTAATTGCTAAAAGGAAAAGAAGGTGAAAATTGGTGTAAAAAAGGGTTAAAACTGACAAAAAATGGCTGGAAAAGAGTGGTGAAAAGTGGTTACAGAGTGGCAAAATGAGGTAAAAGTGGCAAAACGAAGAAAACAATGGCTAAAAGCTGCAAAAATGGGTTAAGAAATGGGGAAAAATGGACACAAGCCATGATGAAAAGGGGTTCAAAAGTGGCATGAATAAGTAATTTGAATTTGCTTGTACTAGAATCAAGAAAGGAGCCCATTTCTTGTTTTAACACTCTTTGTGATCAAGCCAATGATCATGAGAAAAATTAACAAGAAAATCAATTGTTCCTTTATTGATTTAGCAGCTTGCATAAGACTGACACAGCAGAAAGTATTCCTCTAATATATATATATGTCTGTCTTCAAATGAAAAAATGGCAACTTTGTTTGCATAACCTACTTTCACCTTAATTCAGCATACACATTTATATGGGAGCTTAAATGTTTATCAGCTTAGTTAGAGGCTCCTTCTCTGCATGTGCCTCATATAGCCTTTTCTTGACCATGACTACACGCCTAAATGTAACGGTTGCAAACCTTGTGATTGGTTGATAAGATATCTGCATTAATGAACAGGTATACCAGATAAAGTGGTGGATAAGAACCAACGTGAACCTTTTTGCACAACCAGACACATTTTTTAATGGGGATCATAAAATCTGACTTAAGTACTCCTCAACAAACTTCACTATAAATCTCATTAGATGATATAGAAATGGTAAAAAAAAAAATGCATTATTACGATTGTGATTTAATATGCAGTTTTTTGAGTTCCCCATCTTCTATATTTCTATACAAGCAATTATTAATTCTATACTATCATAAACACAATATTTGGTAAATTTCACTAAGGCTGAAGATGAAAAAAATGCATTATAGCTATTTATTATTTTGACTCATTGCAATTTCCATATGAATTGTTGCACTGAAGGAAAGGATAATTTCGTGTCTTTTTCATTTTTAATACGAAAAACATAATCACACTTAAATGTTTGCATGTTGGGTGGAGTATATCATCTCTGCTTCAAAAATGTTTGAACTGGCATGTTGAAACATTTAAGATAAAAGACATGTCGCACAACTGTGATTTGACAATTACAATAGACTATATTGTGATTTAATCTAAATTTCGATTGCTTGTTCAACCCTCGTAGTCAGTGCACACAGATATCTCTGCTGGTGCCTCGTGCTGCTTTCTGCATTTGACCTCATGTCAACTGGTTCCCCCTAACCCCCAGTGAGAAGCACGTTTGAAGTTAACAAACCTGAAGTTTTTCCAGGTCCCTGGCACAGCCCACCACTTTCATGCCCTGCCGGACCAGCTCCTTGGCTATGACAGAACCAATCCCCACCGAGGCTCCGGTCACAAGCACCACTCTGCCCCTCCAGCGGTTCATCACAGTTGGTGCTCAAAACCTGAACCTGAAATTAACTAAAAATCACAGTATTTCGGCGGCGGGGTCACCGAGTTTAATCTGAGCTTGGTGCTTGTGAATGCTGCACGGTACAGTTTTCATTTATAAGAAGGAGAAAGGAGATAGAAGGATATAGTTCAGAGGCGGAACAACGATTACCCCCATGCAAACAACCAAGTCCTGATAACATCTGGTCAATCCACTAAATATTTACACGATCAGTGCTTGTGGCGCCTGAAAGAAGACTGTAGAATGAAATTCTGCCTCTCAGGAAACTTAAACAAGTCAACTATTTGCTGAGTCATTTAGAGGCAATCCTGTTTCCTTTGTTGAAGCTCTCTTTGTTATTCACATATATTTATTTATTCATTCATTCATTTAGTACCCATAGTCAACCTTTATTTAAAAAGCATATTGCAGACACAGGGCAACAGAAGGTGCATCATAATCCCAAACAAACAGATCGTAGCACCATCATTGTATTGCAAATTGAGAACCTGATTTGCACTTCCAAAGAAGTATGCAATGAGTTGCAAATCAAATAAAACCATACGCACAAATGCAACCCCATACCATCAGAGATGCAGGCTTTTAAGCTGTGCACTGATAACAAGTTGGATGATCCATATCCTCTTTAGTCCACAAGACGCAGCGTTGGTAGTTTCCACAAAGAATTTCAAATTTTTAATCATCTGACCGCAGAACAGTTTTCCATTTTGCCTCAGTCCATTTTGAGCTTTGGCCTAGAGAAGATGACGGCATTTCTGGATAGTGCATATGGATTCTTCCCTGTATGATTCAGCTTTGACTTGTGTTTGTGAATAGCATGGTGCACTGTGTAGACAGACAATGATTTCTTGAAGTGTTCCTGAGCTCGCACAGTGATTTCCAGTACAGAATCATGCCTGTTTTTAATGCTGTGCTGCCTGTGGGCCTGAAAGTCAAAAGCATCCAATATTGACCTTCAGCCTTGTCCCCTGCACACAGATTCTGATTCTTGTATGTATGCCACATGTGTGTATATGTATGTTTGTTTTTGACTCATTTCCTTTTGCATGCTTGAGATGTTTAGTTTAGCTGGTAGCTTTCCTGATAGCTTAGCAATTAGCTTTGATTTTGTCTAGCCTGGCTTTTTCTGTATGGATTGGATTTCTAACTTTGTTACTACCCTCTCTTGTAAATCTGTCTTTCTGCTCTGTGAATTTTCACTGCTTAAAGAAAACTCAAAATGTGTCTTGAACCATCAAATTGCAGAGCGATCCATTCCACCAAATGCAGATGCTACAAATACCAGTGTCAAAAGATCTGTGGGAAAGACTTAAACTCTTAAGTTCTCTTGAAGGCTGCACTGGCAGCGTATTAATGCCTGTTTAGAGGAAAAAGGGGCATATTAAGTAAATCCTTTAAAGTCTATTTACTCTTCATCTTTGTGTACTTACAGCCTCACTATGATCAAATTCAATGCTGAAAATAAAAATGTTCGAGAGCTACAGATTTCTGATCAAATGTGCCATTTTATTCTGCTGTTTCTGCATTGTTTCACTACAAATTTAATAATCAGTTATAGATTTTAAAAATGTGGAAAATCAGATTATTTTTCAGCCATGATGTGTGATACTACAAGTCCTGCTCCACAGGTGCCATCAGGATGTCTCCAATCTGGAAGAAAAGCAGAAAAGTTATCCCATGATGATTAAACCACTGCTAAGTTATTTTAAACATGTGACAAATCCCTTTAGAAGGATCACATTTAATGTACATTGGAGAAAAAAAATCACACACCTGCACATGTGGAGGGGCACTCAGGATGTAAGTGACTGCATTTGCAATATCAATGCCTTCCAATGCCTGTAATAGAAATTAACAGTGATTTAATAAGCCTGCTGTTATAGAGAATACTGTAAAAATAAAGGATAAATATATCTTTACCTTTAGATTAGCAAAAGGAGCAGCAGCTTTTTCAGCATCACCACCATAGAACCGCATCGCAAATTCAGACTCCACCAAACCAGGAGAGATACACTGCAGAAGGAAAAGATCATCATAAATAACTGTTATTACTTGTCTGATATGAGTGAAAATGTTTTGAGGGCTGAGAAGAATTCAGGTTCAGCTTGTTTTTAACTGTAACAGTGCTGAATTTGAGGAGTCAAAAGTGTTTTTTAGCTGCAGATAAACAGTGCTGAAGTCTTACGGTGGCTCTGATGTGAGTCTTGGCCCCACGCAGCTCCTGTCTCAAACCCTCGGTCAGGGCCGTCACTGCAAACTTGGTGGCAGTGTAGAAATGTGTTTCCACAAAATTAAACACTTGATGTCCACTCATGCTAAAACAAAACAATATTTAGAGATATTAATATCCAGAAAAGACAGTGACATTCAGGACATGATTAAATCATCAGAGTTCAGTGTGGCTGATAACTGTGTGTTCTGTTATTTTCCTCTCTATGTGCTTAAAGTCATAATTGGAAAATAAAACCCTTGGATCTAATCATCAGTTTTGTCGGTGCACTCCCATGATTTAAAAAGAGAGAGCTAATTCTAACCAGCCTCCGTGATAAAAATCGCATTCTTCCCTGAGACAGGAAGCTTTATAATCACAACAGAGCAAAGAGAACAAGTCTGGAGGTTGCATAAGGACTGTAGAGGTTACATAAGGACAGGGTGGGGTGATTGTTCTCCCTCCTGTCTGGAGAGAAAGAGACAGATGGAAAGTATTTAGTGAAAAAGGATGAAAGAAAATGAGACAGACATCTGGAAAGCCTGCTTGAGAGAAACATATGCACTTTATCTGAGAAAAGCTAATGTTCTTCATCGTCTTTGCAAAAAATCATGCATTCATACATCCATCTACCCATTGTCCACTTGTTAGTGTTTAATAAAGGGCAAATGGCTCCTGGATCCATGTGTTTGAATGTGCACAATGAGGTTAAATGGGCTAGCATTTCTTTAAAACATATTCAAACATTTTACATGTTGACTGAATAAAACTACCTGTTGATGTTGATGATTTGCCCATCGTCAACATTTCTTTCTTTCATTGACTGGTAGGCTTCACGTGTGCAAATTGACAACGCAAGAACATTCACCTGCAAGACAATAAAGCAATGAAGAAAACTCTAACATGAAACAATCCCAAAAAATTCATTGTTCCCTTTAAATAAAATGCTTTTAAAGCTGATTTCTGAGTATTTCTGCAACTTTTTGAGGCTAAACAGACGTGGCCAAAATTATTGGTAACCTTCTGTTAAAGAAAGAAACAACATCAATGGTCACTGAAACAACTTAAAACTGACAAAATAAATGAAATATTTAAAAATATGCTGAAAATTAACAAATGAAAATCAGACACTACTTTTGAATTGTGGTTCAGCAGAATCATTTAAAAAAAACAATGAAACTGGCCTGGACAAATTGATAGTACCCCTAGAAAAGATGTTAAATAATTTGACCATACTCTATAAACCCAGATTTTGTTTCTAATTAAACTTTTTAGCAAACTTTTTACTTTTCCTTTCGTGTTTTGTCAAAAAACGTTGACATTATTAAATCAAATTAGTCGTCTGTATTATTCAGCTGAAAGATGCAATGCAATGATCATGTTAAGCTGAGATTACTTAGTATGTTTAGTGCTTATTAGTAATGTCAACTCATTCGCGTGTAGAGTGTAGGGACATGTTACACTAAGGTGTGTCCTGTTAGCATCACAGGTGTTTTCAAACTTGTAATCAGTCAGTCTGCCTACATAAAGGATGAAAGGTTGTCTCTGTGCCGTTTTGTATCATGGGGTGTACCACACTGAACATGGACCACAGAAAGTTAAGGAGACATCCCAGGAAATTAGTAAGAAAAAAGGTTTAAAAAAAAGAAAAAAAGTAAAGGCTATAGGACCATCTCCAAGCAGCGTCATGTTACTGTGACTACAGTTGACCATATTATTCACAGGTTTAAGGTCCGCAGGACAGTAGCCGACCTCTCTGGATGTGGCTACAAGAGGAAAATTTATGACAAATTGAAGCAACAGACTTAATGGAAGACGAGCGAGGAAGATTCCACTGTTGAAAGCAAATCATAAAAAAGCCAGACTGGGATTTGGCAAAATACATATTAACATGCCAGAAAGCTTCTGGGACAATGTCCTTTGGACAGATGAGACCAAACTGGAGCCTTTTTGGCAAGTCACATTGGCTCTACATTTGCAGATGCAGTGAAGCGTACAAAGAGAAGAACACTGTCTTGAATCTGTGCAGGGTACAATGAAATCTCAAGACTATTAGAGCAGGTGGTCAAGGTTGCCAGCAAAATCATTGGTGTCACATTACCTGACCTATCAACAATCTTTTAAACTTTTAAAATCTTTTAAATCTTGTAAACTCAAAGGCTCAGGACATCATACAGTGTCCTGACCATCCCCTACATGCTGAGTTTGAGCTCCTACCCTCTGGCAGGAGATTCAGATTACCTAAGTGTAAATCTAACAGGATGAAACATCCCTATGTTCTATGTTTTTTTTTTACCTGCCTGCAAAGCAAATTTCCCCTAGGGGACAATAAAGTTGAAGTTGAAGTTGATTAAGGCATTCTGGAGCCAAATATGCCAGTGTCAGAAATCTTGGTCTCCGTCACAGGTCATGAGTCCTACAGCAGGATAATGACATGAAACACACAGCTCAAAACACCCAAAAATGGCTAAGAACAAAACACTGGACTATTCTAAAGTGGCCTTCTAAATCTGATCTAAATCTGTTTGAACATCTGTGGAAGGATCTGAAACAGCGAGTTACAGAAATCATTTGATTTCCTCAAAAGGTTGTGCAACAAAATATTAAGTTAAGGGCACCATGATTTTTGGCCAAGCCAGATTCATTGGTTAATTTTCAGTACATTTGTATTTATTATTACTTTTGTGAGTTTCAAATTATTTCAGTGACAATTGTGGATTTTTGTTTCTTTAACAGAAGGGTACCAACAATTTTGTCCATGTGTTTAAGTATTTCTTGCAAAACAATGTTTGCAATAGCATTATCGGCAATAATGTCTAAATTAGTTAGGAAAACACTTATAAGTGATGAGTCGAACATGAATGAACAAAATGTCATTTTGACCATTTGGACAACAGGAGTATGCAGAAGATTGCAGAAGGAATATAGCAAATACAAATCCAAGTTTTTTGGTGATAGAAAGATATGCCCAGTTGTTTTTTTTTCAGCTGGCTAGATGGTGATAAGATCATTTTCTACTGAATTTCTCTGCTATTCATTTTCAGATTCCTCAGTTGACACAGTTACAGGAAAACAAAATTGAAAACCCAGAGACACCGGGTGGTAGTAACATGGCCCTGTCCCAAGTATTTTGAAATGGGCACATAACTTCACAAATGTATATAGATGTATAATTTTCAGCATTTTATATGTTGTCTTTGTGCTATTTCTAATTAAATATGGGGTATCAATGTTTTCAAGTCATCATAGCCTGTTTTATTTATACTTAACACACTGTCCCAACTTTTTAGGAATTGGGGTTGCAGACCTCAATCAAGTTAAGTTTCTCAGCAGACAACATTCAAAACTAAAGGTGAATCCTCCCAGAGTACTTAGGAAGGCATTACTTTGATTTGACTTTGATAAATGTACAGGTGCGATATCAAACATTGCTCTGACGTGTTTAAATGTGGGACATGGTGTTCAGCACAACTGTAATAAATCCAAATGTCTTAAATAGACCCTCTTACATCCAGCATGTTCTTCCAGCCGCTTGTTTTTCCGTCCAGCAGTGAGTCAGCATGACCCAGGCCAGCGTTGTTGATGCACACATCCACACCTTTGTGCTGAGCTTTGATGGCAGAAAACATGGACAGAATCTCCTCCTCTTTGCTCAGGTCACACTTGTAGGGCACAAAAACGCCGCTGTGGCCGGCACTTTTACACTCAGCAGCCACTTTCTAAAACCAGGACAAAAAAGGACATGTTAAATAAAAATCTGCTTTATCATCAACTCAAGCTTGAGGAGGTTTTATTCCAGTGACTTCAATGTATGTTATAATTTATCAGTCATTAGCTAAATCTGTCTTTCTCTCCATTGGAGAGGAACGTTGTCCCATTCTTTCTTCTATCTTAAACCAACATAGGCTTTTTATGGAAGTTTAAAAGTTTAGAAGCTTAGTTATAGGTTTTTTTTTTCAACATCTAGAGCATATCTGCATGCCTAAATGTATCTGTGGCAAACCTTGAGACTGGCTGATTAATGACGACTTTAACAGACATACCAAATAAAGTGAATGGGAAGAACAAACACTGAAAATAAATATTGAGTAAAAAATTTGCATTAAGGAATATAAAATTTGATCCAAGTGCTCCACAACGTACTTTGTCCTACTTCTACAGCCACTGCAAGACGATCTGGTAAAGCCAGTATTTGGGTGTGGATTTTGGGATTAAGCTAATAAAAACAAAGAAGTCAACTGTATCTTGTCATCCTTACATAACAGCCTTGTGCAATGTTTTTGTACTTCCATTGAGTATAGTTTATAATTGGTTGCTACTAATGTAAAGTTACTGTGGTAGATATAAAAGAAAAATAATTTTGAATGTAATATTGCCTTAAATCAACATCGTCACTGTGCCATGTTGGTTCGGGTATTTCCTAAAGTTGGATCAGTAAATAACAGTTTGATATCCTTATAATATAAAGAGGCCAAAGCACATTTTATTACTCAAATAGAAATTGTTATAAAAGCTTTTCAGTCCTGTCTGTGCACTCCTCCCTTATCTCCACCCCTGCAGTAGTAAGTGCTCCTCATATCTCTCATGTTGACTCTATTTTAACTGAACTGTTTCCCACAACGCCCCACTGTTGTTTAGAGTTAACAAACCTGTAGTTTTTCCAGGTCCCTGGCACAGCCAATCACTGTCATGCTCTGGAGGACCAGCTCCTTAGCTATGGCGGCACCAATCCCCACTGAGGCTCCGGTCACCAGAGCCACTTTACCCCTCCAGCGGTCCATCACAGCTGGTGCTCAAATTACCTGAAATTAACTAATAGAAATCACAATGTTAAGGAGGGGGCACAGGTGTTGCGATGAGTTTGGTACTTGGTGAAATGTTCAGCTATATGAAAGACTCTCGGATTATTTAAAGGCGGAGCACCGATTATTAACAGCCCAGTGGTGACAAAGTCAACAGTGTTGCCAACTCCTCAGGAAGGAAAGTAGCTATTGGCTGCCCTAAAAGTCGCCCATCGCTAGATGACGTCATCGCCTAATTTGTATATTTTTCATATGAATTTAATTGTAAAGGACGCTGTAGGAGAAAGGAAAAACGTCATGGAAGAGACAAAAAGTGAGTCCCTTAATATGTCTAGAACTACAAATGAACTTGCTTCTGTCGATTTTTGCTTTTATAACGTCACAATTCCAACTCTCCTCCTTTATCTGGGCTTGGGACAGGCAGAATGACCCAAGAGATACTCTGGCAGAGTTACTTGAAATTTTTCTTTTGGTTTATTATTTATATATTATTCGGTTTTTCTTAGAAGTTTAGTTTTCTTACGTTTGGTTTAGTTTTAAACCTTATGGTCCACTTAAGAGCCTACAACAAATCAGTTTATTTTTGTGAATACAGTCTTCATTAACAATCTAAATGGACCAAAAAGAGACAATAGAAAAAACTATCAAGGCGCCTTTACAGTCCCATTAATCTGCAGTTTGCTCATGGAGGCGTGAGCCAAATGTCTCCAGCAACGCCAGAAAAAGTCGCTAGATTTGTCGCTAGACGCTTTTTTGAAAAGGAGTCGCTAGAGGGGTCTGAAAACTCGCTAAATATAGCGACAAAGTCGCTACGTTGGCAACACTGGTCAGCACAATTCATTGACATATCATTTATGCAGACAGTGCGTCGGTGGCGCCTGAAATCAGCAGTGCCAATACTGCCCCCTTGTGGTAAAAACTTGACTAGTCCACTATTCACTGTGTAGTTTTCCTTTGGTTTTCCCATGCAGACACAACAAAACGATTCACAGAACTGTTATTATACAAAAGCAAAATAGTTTAAAGAATATTTAAGAAATGAATAAGAGCACATAAATGACTGAAACATGAAGTTGGATCCAGTTAACTACTGAAAATGAAATGAGAGTAAGTGTGTGCAGTGTACTATATTTCAGTGTAGTTTAAGCAAACTTCACCTCATCTGTTGAAATTACAGTCCCACAATTCACAGCCTTACAGAAGTGGGAATAAACTTTGTTTAGCAACAGGTTTGCTCACTGTCGCTACAAGTTTGTTGAAACTACACCATCCTAGAGACAATTTTACTGCCTTATTTTTTATTATGAAGATGAATTATGTAAACATAGAGATGTTTTTCATGATGTAAATTTGGCCTAGTGGTTCATTACACAGTGGCCTGTCATACATAACCTATTTTGTTTAATCACTTAATAGAAACTCTCAGTAGCTTGGAGTCAGACCCACACATGCTTTAGAAGTAAAATTTGACACTCTGTTGATATGGCTGCTCATTGTTTGCCTGTAACTTTGACTGAGCTGCTGTCTGAAAAAACATTTTAAATCTCAATAAGTTTTGTTCCTGATCAAAAGACTTTGGACTTGGTAAGCGCATCAGAAATGGATGAAAGTTTATGGATGAGATGTAGATGGTCAATTAAAGTTTCCTTATAATAAGAGACTTTTTTCACATTGTTTTTATACTCTCATTGATACACTACAATAAAAACATGAACTATAGCCACGTATCTGTTAATATTCTCTATGTTTATATATAACAGCTGTAATATTCAGTTGCTTGAGTGACACAGATTCTCCCTTTTGCTGCACATTTTTTCCGCCATGTGTTTGTCATGTTGAAAACAAACCATAACACTTTCATTCTTGCATCATTTGTTCTTTGAACCTTCTTTATCCTATATGTATGTAGCCTACTTTCTGTCTGGTTTTCTGCACCTCTATATTTTACTTTGCTGTGTGGTTTCGTGGAATATCAGCCTTGTCTAGGTTTAATTTTTGTAGGCCTTTGCCACTTGTTGGAATACATTTATTCATGTGCTTTAAATAAGAGGTAAATCTGCCGCTGCAATACATCGTTGATTGTCATTGTTAATTAATCACCATCTTTCATTCACTGATAACTCTGCATTACTGAGGTCATTTAAGAAAGAGTATTATATATGATTATAAGGACATTTCCAGCCAATAATTGACTTTTCAGGCAGGGAGTAAGGGTCCTGCTTTATCTTATTGATATGGCTGCAGGTATCTGTGTTAGCAGTGTCAGTCATAAAACTAGAGCAGGTCATGTGGGCGGTGTGACACTGGTGGTCTTACATGTGTCATAAAAGTCTGGCTGAACTCTGTTTTAACTCAGAAAAGCTCAATGCGGGAACACTGGGACTGACACGGATCATTCACTATGCTGCTTTCATTTGTTTTACTTGTTTTTGCCTCTTTGATGAGGATCATCTCAGGGGCAGGTATGTCCACCAAACACAGGCAATCTCTTCATTATTCAATCTATGGCAAAATGTTTGAAAGATGGTATTTGTCTATGAATTTCCTTTTTCTAACATGTTTTGATAGATTGGTGCTACCTCTCCCAAGATGTATGCGGTCACACCTGCACAGGTGCATCTTTAGTTAAATCACTGACATTTATAACCAAAAGAAGAATTTCAAAGCCATACAGATTAACTTTTCTATTACTCTTCAAACCTTTACAGGTCCAGATGTATGGGGAGCTATTTCACACCACTGCAGCGGCAGATTTCAGTCTCCAGTTAACATTGTAACAAGGAAAGTGCTGCCAGATGGACGTCTCACTCCTTTTCACTTCACGGGCCACCAAAAAGCTTTTCGTGGTCGTCTCATCAACAACGGTCACACTGGTATGTCCACGTTTTCATTCTTAATGCAAACTGGAAAATAAAAGTCATAAGGTAACTTGAAGTGAGATTATGAGGTTCTAAATTGTATAGGGTTATATAGTTAAACCATATAGCGAAACCATTCACAACTCTGTATGCACCCACAGGTGGCATACAGTATCAAACAAATAATTATACATTTGGAAAATCTTCAAAAATAAAAAACTTGAAATGACTGTGTCAGCAGAGAGACGACACAATCAGGACAAAATATGTAAAAGCATTGCAATTTTACTCCATTCTTATTTGCTAAACTGCTCGAGCTCTGTCAGGTTGCACAACCCTTTTCAAGTCCAGCCACAAATTCTCCATTGACCTCACTGTGGGCTTCGGGTCATTTACTTGCTGGAAAATAAATCTTGTGCAAACTGAATAAGACTGTCCTCTAGAGTTTTCCTTTATTTCACTGAATTTCATTTTACTTTCTACCTTTACAAGCCTTCCAAGGTCAGCTGCCAAGAAGCATTCTCACAACATGATGCTGCCACGACCGTGCTTCGCAGTTGGGATGGTGTGCTTTAGGTGATGTGCAGTGATTGGTCCATGGAACATAATGTCTTGTCTGATGGTCAAAAATTTGATTTTGAAGAACATTTTTAGCATTTTGAGAGGCATGGAGCTAGTGATGGGAATTCATGCCCGCTTCTGGCTCCCAAAAAGCGCTTGAATTGGTGCCATCTTAGTTCATTACATTGGTCAAATTTAGCAGTGTTTTGACATATGACTGATATTTGTGCTGATATTTTACTCCAATCCAATCATACTTACTTGAAAATCCCATGTAATCATTTTCCAAGATATCTTCCTAATTCGTCTTGCTCACTGACTGGGCTTTATGGCATCCCCTGGTGTAAAACATGAGTCTTAAACCATAAAGCCGTAGTCTTTAATGCGTGGTTTGCCTGTGATAGAGGCCGAGTAGAAGAAAGATCATCCCTGTAAGATCAATAAAATAATTACAAAGCAATAAAAACTGTTCTCAAACAGGATCCAGATCTTATCGTTCACATAAAAGATCTGGATCTTTGAACCTGCTCATTCACATTGGACACATCACTATGTGGACCTTGCTGCTCTGTTCATCAAAATACATGTCTGAGCTATTTAATTTATTTTAAAAGTATGCTTCATATTTGTTGCTCACATATAATAAATGTCTTACATCTTGAGGCTCTTTGAAGTGTGATGCCCCCTGGTAATTTTCTACCTCTGCCTAATGATCAAATCACCTATCTCCATCATGGATATTTTCTGTGTGATAAATATTGCATGACTTCTGTTTTTTGTAGTTCACCTGGAGTTACCCTCTAGTATAAAGATTAAAGGAGGAAATCTTGCTGTGCCATACAAGGCCGTTCAAGTTCACATGCACTGGGGCAAAGATGGAGGACCAGGGTCTGAACACACCATCGATGGAGAACAATATTCAATGGAGGTATATGAAATATGAGCATGTGTGCCAGAAATGTCACAAAGCTGTTTTTTTTTTCTTCATTGTATTGAGATGCTTGTTAATTCTTTCCCGCCATCTACAGATGCATATCGTCCATATTAAAGAAGAGTACGACTTTGTGTCGCAAGCTTTGAAAGACCCCATGGGTGTGGCTGTGCTTGGATTTTTCTTTCAGGTGATATTCTGTGTTTTCTTCTAATAAAACTGTGACGAATACATTGAGATATATATATATACATACAGTGCTTAAATTTATTAGACCACCTGTCATATTTGTCTCAAAGACCATCCAGCATCATGAAGTGCTTTAATGTGGACTCTTTCATTTTCAGTGAGCTCTCCACATTTTACCATTTTGAACAGGAATGAGGAATTTCAAACTGAATTCACCTTTTTATACCCAAATTTGAGCTGGCTCACTGGGCTTCTCTGAGAAGTCAGAAATTAATCAAGCATAACATTCAACCACTAAAATTCATTTTTCTGTTCAGGAATGCAAGTAAATAACTATAATTTGACATATTAATCAAGAAATAATAATGTGCTTTACAATTTTTTCATTTTTTTTTTTTTTTTGTAAATCAGTAAATTTGAAAATTCATGTATAAAAATAATAATTCTATTTTAGCATTAAAAATATCATTTGGGTTAAAGAGCTTCTACATATTGATGTATTAACCATTGCAGAAACATAAAAATGATTTTGATAATTGCCATTGCTATTAATTAAGGGCAGCATAAACCTTACTTTGGCTAGGGTTAGGGTGGTCTAATAAATTTGTTAAGCACTGTATATATGTGTGTGTGTGTGTGTGGGTGGGGGTGGGTGTGTGTGTGTGTGTGTGTGTGTGTGTAAAATGCAGTGAACAAGTATTTGCCCCCTTTATGATTCCTGAATTTTTTTGCATAATTATCACACTTAAATGTTTCGGATCATCAAACCAATTTTTGTATTTGACAGAGACAACCCAAGTAAATAAAAAATGCAGTGTTTGAATCATTATTTAATTTTTTAAGGGGGAAAAAAATCCAAACCTATCCGGCCCTGTGTGAAAAAGTAATTGCCCCCTGAACCTAGTAACTGGTTGTTCCACCCTTGGCAGCAAAACTGAAACTGCTTTTGTGATAACTGGTGATGAGTCTTTCACACCGCTGGGGAGGAATTTTGACCCACTCTTCTTTGCAGAATTGTTTTAACTCAGCCATATTGGAGGGTTTTCCAGCATGAACTGCCCATTAAGGTCACACCACAGCATCTCAGTTGGATTTAAGTCGGACCCTGACTGGGCCACTCCAAAACCTTTATTTAGTTTTTCTTGAGCCATTCAGAGGTGGACTTGCTGGTATGTTTTGGGTCGTTGTCCTGCTGCATAACCCAAGAGCGCTTGAGCTTGAGGTCATGAACTGATGGCCAGACGTTTGTCCTTCAGGATTTTCTGGTAGACAGCAGAATTCACTGTTCCATCAATCACAACAAGTGGTCCAGGTCCTGAAGCAGCCAAGCAGCCCCAGACCATCACACTGACACCACCATGTTTGACTGTTGGCATGATGCTCTTTTTATCAAATGTTGTTATTTTTAACTCCAGATGTAACAAGTCGCACACCTTCCAAAAATTTCTACTTTTGTCTCTTCAGTCCACAGAATATTTCTCCAAAAGTCTTGGGGATCATCAAGTTGTTTTTTGGGAAAATGTAAGATGAGCCTTTTTGCTCTGTTTTTGTCAGCAGTGGTTTTGGCCTTGGATATCTCCTATGATGCAATTTTTCCTCATGGTTGAGTCATGAACTCTGACCTTAACTGAGGCCTGCAGGTCTTTGGATGTTGTTCTGGTTCATTTGTGACCTTCTGGATGTTGTTGTTGTTGCACTCTTGGAGTCATTTTGGTTGGCCAACCACGCCTGTGAAGGTTCACCACTGTTCCCAGTTTTCTTTGACTGTGGTTTGCTGGAGTCCCAAAGCCTTGGAAATGTCTTTGTAACCTTTTCCAGACTGATAGATTTCCATCACTTAGCTTCTCGTTTGTTCTTGAATTTCTTTGGATCATGGCATGATGTGTTTCTGTTTGAGATCTTGTAGCCTACTTCACTTTATCTGGCAGTTTCTATTTAAGGGATTTCTTGATTCAACAAATCTGGCAGTAATCAGGCCTGGGTGTGGCCAGTGAGATTGAACTCAGCTTTCCAAGAACTGTGGTTAATCACAGTTAACTCATGATTTAACAAGGGGGACGATTAAGTGTGATAAATATGCAAAAAACTCAGGAATCAGGCTCACATGACCTGTGAGCTTTAACTATCTTTACTAAAGCTCATATGTTGCTAAAGCTTTTGTATCTACATAGTTACTGTTAGCTACGTTAGTTTTGGCTATGTTAGCTTTATAGTTACATGACCTGTGAGCTTTAACTATCTTTACTAAAGCTCATGTTGCAAAATCTTATGTCTCTACATAGCTGATGATAGCTATTTTAGTTTTAGCTTCGTTAGATATGTAGTTACATTACCTACATAGCTAACATAGTTACGTGAGCTTTAGCTACATTTGCTAAAGCTCATATTGCCAAAGCTAATGCTTATGTAGCTACATCAGCTTACACAGTAATTGTTAACATAAAGAGAGCCACTGTTTGAATAACTACTTCTTAAGCAGGTCTATACATAATTTAATCCTTGATTATATCTCTGACCTTTATTCTGCCTTAATAATGACATGTTTCTTTGTCGGTAATGTTAGCAGTGTGGTTATTTCATGGATCTAACTGGCAGACTTTTATGAATAAAGCTTAATTTAAAAAAATCTAACACAGGAAATATGTTGTACTGGCAAATTGTGTCACTTCTGTCCTGACAGAAGCGGCGTCTTACAGTAGTGTCTGCAATAGGGGGCGTCTGAGATCTGCAGGCTGCAGCCAGTCCCCTTAAGAAGATTAGTGAATAAATGCCTCGATATTAAGCTTAATATAATTCAAGTACCTGAAACTACTTCCAAAAAGTGGACAAGCATCTGTTCACCTGTTACAAAAAAACACAATTTCAGACTGCTGCTTGACTTAACGTTTTATTATTCCATTACAGGAATCAGAGTTTACCAATAAGAAATTTGATCCACTCATAAATGCTCTGAAATACGTCACCCGATCCAGTAAGTAACAATGTAAACAGCTCATTAGCTATGAGCCTAAAACAGTCTCAAACATACATCAGTTAAAAGCCTTCTAGTAGCAGATGTCTTGCTAATTTACTGTATTGTTAATATTTTATTTTTCAAGGTAACAGCACAACACTGGGGGGTGTTTCCCTGGAAATGTTCATCCCTCCTCACATGGATATGACCAAGTACTTTCGTTATTACGGCTCCCTCACTACACCGAGCTGTGCTGAAGCTGTCATCTGGAGCCTGTTTGAAAACCCCATCCTCCTCAGCAGAAAACAGGTCACTTATCACCTCTTTATTCATTCATTCATACAACTCATTTATTCATATACTCCAGAAAAACATCACTCAAAAGTCAAACATTTTTTATGCATACATGTTATATAGCTTACATAAAATAATTAAAACAACTATTAATCTGACTTTTTCTTTTACTGCACAACAATGAATCCAAATCCCATTTTACATTCAGCATCAGCTAAAGTCTTGAAAGTCCTGAAAGTTTCTGATTTGATGCTTGGTTGTTTAGTCTTTATTATATTCTCAACAGTGAAAGAGATTTTTTTTTCTTTGAATAAAAAAGTTGCATTTATACTTTGTATTAATCTTAAACACATAATTAAACATGATAAAGTTAATTGTAAACCCACCTTATAACACATTCATCAAAAACTAAAAAAAAAAAACACCTAAGTTGACAAGCTAGTACTGGAAGTTTGTTTCTTGCTGAGATTAAAAAAAAGAAGTTGTCCGGTTATGTACAGTCTCTCACTGAATCATGGGGAAAATTTGACCCTTGCTTAAAGCTCCACTGTCTCCAAAAGTATCTAGAAAAGGTTAAATGTATCTCTTTGAATATCTTTAGACTGTCAGTGTTACATCCACCATGTTGTTTAAATCGTTTTGCCACTTTACCAGCTGTGATTCCCTCTGTGTTACAGCTAGCCGCGTTCTCCCAGCTCCAGTTTTCTAACGGGAAGCAGATGGTGAGAACCTACAGACCGGTCCAGCCCTTAAATGGAAGGCAGGTGTATTACTCCAGAGGACATGTTGGTGTGGTTAGCACTGTGTTGCTTATTTTATCCCTGGTGGTATCCTATACACCCTCTCTGTACAACTCATGATGAATATTGTGTTTGACTTTTATCTGTAAACACTGGGGTTTGTGTTTGATTGTTAATGTGAATAACATGAAATTGTAGGCCTTATGATCAGGAATGATTCATTTTTTTGTGAACCTGCTGTATTTATGAAATGTTTGTGTCAAAAGAGAAAACAAGGTTAAGACAAAAAAATAAAAATAAAAACAAAATAAAGAATGCGAAAAATCCCTTACTGATCTTTTTTTCCCCCATTTTTATCAGTCTTGTATTTTGTCTTCATGTGTTATCACACTGAAGTGTTTCATTCTTGTTCTACAGATACTGAATATCAACTCTGACCTTTCCTTCTTTCTCACCCTTCAGCCTTTTAAAAGTTAATCATTGATTTTCACCAACCACTTTATTAGGTACACCTGTTCAAGTCCTTTAGCCCAAATATCTAATCAGCTGCTCACATGGCAGCAACCACTGCATTTAGGCACGTAGACATGGTCAAGATGATCTGTTAAAGTTCAAACTGAGCATCAGAATGGTGTAGTTGGATATGTTGATGAAATTCTTCATTTATTTATTTGATCTCAATGTCACTGTCATGTCTTACAGTCAGAGGTGCCCAGCCCACATTTTCATCTGAAATACAATGGGGAGTCGAGTAACTGTCACCAGTAATGAATCTGAGGGCTGACTGATAAATGGAGTCCAGGGGGTTCAAGAGTGGAGGCAGAGGCGTTCGAATAAACAACATCCCCATAATCTAAATCAGATGGATTCAGTGATACGTTTCCTACTGAGCATCAGGAATTTAGCTTTGCTCCTGTCAAAAAATACATTTTTTTGGTCTTAATTTGCTGGTCAGGGAGTCAGTATGAAACTTGAAAGTGACTTAGAGAGTTTCTGATCTAACCAGACACCAAGATCAATATACTCAGAGACTCTTTCAATGCTGTGTCCTGTCAGAGGGATGTCTGGAGCTCTAGAGAATAACATGTATTTGGTCTTGTTAGGATTGAGGACCAGTCCAAGATTACACAGAGCATGTTGTAACTGATTGAAAGCTTGCTGTGAGGTTTGAATGCCTAAATGTGCAGTGTTGTCAAAGAAATACAAAGCTCTATCGTCAGCATAAAGGCGGGAGCTACAATCTGTTATGAATATTGTGATATAAAGAGTAAATAAAATAGATTCTTCAATCATCTTAAACCACACACTGATTTCTCTATGACAGATAGCTCTGGAGCAAGCTTAATATAACTCGCTAAGCTATTAATTGTGCACAGAGTTTTGAAAAGAATGGATGAATGTTACCCTGACCAGTGATTCTTCTATGATATATATTGTACAGGGCCTCCCTGACAGCAGAGGAAGTAGAGGGCTGCAAGCTGATAAGTGTCAAATTGATTACCAGCAGTGGCAAAATGTGTGTTTACGGGATGGCATATCTGCTCAGGTTTATCTATTATGCAGTCATTGAATGTGAACATGAAAATTAGCTAGGGGCATATGGTGTATGATTTAGTGGAAACATGAAGGATTCATCTGAATTCACTCCAAATCTCAAATCAAATGGAATGGAATCTGTAACAATTACATGACACCGAAGGATTCCTTATATTACTTTTTTTTTTTATTTTTGCAAGGCTCTCCTAGAATAGAGAAACTTGGCATTTCTTGGGTGTCTTTGGGGGCACATACAATGACTCGCCACTAGGTGTCAGTGTGTACAATGATGCAACAATGTCCACTGTAGCGGCTGATGTCAGAAACTCATGCACATGCAAGAAAGTTTCTGTTGAATAGCTGTCAACTGTATACTTAAAATACACTTAAATACTTAAAAATCTGAATAATGACACTCATGATACCAAAGTTGATCCTCAGGTATCTTAAATGATATAACAAGCAAATAAATAACGGCATGTAAAATCATTAAAATTATTCCAAACTTTATGAATAGCTCCTCCAAGTGTCTTAACTCTGAATCATATATGTTAATCTCTCATTCTCAGTTTTATTTTGAAAATTCTTCTTCTCTCATGACTATAATTAGATTCTGTGAGTGTCACCTCCACTATCATCCTCTATGTGGCAGCACAGATTAAGACTGAGCTGTCTGGATTCTCTGACTCAGTGAAAAGCACAAATATTTGCTCTTATTTCTTCATTTATAAATGCTGAAGATGTTTTAAATCGTGCTGATTAAATTACTAAAAAAACACACTTACATGCATGCTGTAATGACAGAGTTTGATGTTTACCTCGACATGACACCTGTGCACAAATATTCAGCACATTCACAGCTTGAGAGCGGTTACTTCAGACATGATTTAGTTTTTAGACTTACTGTAAAAATGGGACAGGTTTCTCAGGGGGCTTGAATTGCAGCAGTAATAATGAAGGAAGAGAAAGTTTGCATCCTCGTGTGAGATCAAAGATGAGAGCTAAAACATAATTCAGTCAGACCTGAGCAGGACCCAGGCAGGATTATACCTAATGGTGTCATTAGCAATGAGCTTGTTTTTGGCACCCCGACGCTATCTATATCGCCCTAAGTACTCAGGAGATCTCTTTGGATATAATCCCATGTTGCACAGGAATAGATGTCTGATGCAAGCACATCCTCTGGCGCAACAGTGCTGAGATAATCTGGAGGATGCACAGTCATGCTGCAGAGGGTCATTCCTTGTTTTACTTGAGTTAGTGAAGAATTTACACTGTATGTGTTTGCATATGTTTTTTAACTTTGCAAGAAATTAAACTTTTGCAAAGACCTATGGCCTGTTTTTTTTTTTTGTCTGCATTACTGCCTGCTCGTCTTCTTTTTTTTTTTTTCTCACAGGGACATCTTTTCTCGGTTTGTGCATGCTGCCCATCCCCCACTTCCTCTTACTACACTTAGTGTGACTCTGAGGTTCGTGTTGTCGTGACAACAGAGGACACAGGCCCGTCTCTGATCTATTTGCAAAGTTTCTGTTGTTGCAAGCGTATTGCACATTTGCTGCTGGGTGAGGGAAGGGCCTCCTCACAACACCATCCCCCAGCCACATCTTGTCACAAGCATACAGGCACGTATGAGTTCTCTCGAGCATAAATGAGATGTGAAACTTTTTAAAATCTTTACCAAAGCTGCTGAAAATGCATAGATTTAAAATATCAAACATGAGATTTAGAAAACAAACATTTAGCATCTCTAAATGATCTCAGTCAGAATCTTTGCTTTACTTTAAACTTTCATCAAAGTATTCGCCTGAATGCTGCATCAACAAAGGGTGCTTTGTGCTGAGATAGAAAGTAGTCATCCCCATAAATTATTACTGGAATCAATATCTTTCTACTTTGGTGTTCTCTTTTAAAAACTGGTGATGGGGTGTAGTTGAATTTCCTTAAAAGGTATGAACTCACATTTAGCAGCAGCGCTGCAGTCTGCTGGGCCGTATGAGTGCCGGCCTTACATTTGCATAGATGTTAGTGCATGTATGTAAGACAAGGAGTGGTAGTAAGTATTTGGCTGTCCTAAAATTACACCAACAAAGACTTTAATGACATTGTATTCAAATACATGTACTTTAACTTGGAGTTCCCTCCTTTTGCTGCTATAACAGCCTCCACTCGTCTTGGAAGGCTTTCCACAAGATTTTGGAGTGATTCTGTGGGAATTTGTGCCCATTTAAAATGTCATGGTATGCTGAAGCGTTAAGATTGCCCTTATTTGGCGATAAACCCTGAAAAACAGCCCCATACCATCATCCCTCCTCCACCAAACTTTACTGTTTCCACAGTACAGTAAGGCAGGTAATGTTCTCCCAGCATCCCCAAAACCCAGACTCACCAATCTGACTGCCAAACATAGAAGTGTGTCACCACTCCACTCCATTTCCATTGCTCCACAGTCAAGTGTCAGTGTTTAACACCACTCCACCCATTGCTTGGCATTGGACTCTGTGATGTGAGACTTGCATGCAGCTGCTCAGCCATTACATGAAGTCCCCAGCCACAGTTTTTGTGCTGAAATTAACGCCAGTGGAAGTTGTGAACTGTTCAGCTATGGAATCAGCAGAGTGTTAGGGACTTTTACCCACCATGTGCCTTAGCATGTCATCACACTGAACATGAGCAACTGATTTACTTGGAAAACAAAAAAAGTTAGATTTTCAATTTAAGCAGCCATGACGACTAACTTGATCAGGTTACAGGAAAGACTTTTAGAGAAAAGCTAAGATCAGCAGACCAAAGTTGGCAGCTCAGTGGGGGTGATTCTGAAGTCAGTCGACCATGGTGTGGTCTTTTTAAAGCCTAACATCAGCTTTTACTTTCACCAGTTGCATTTACACTTGAACGAAAGTAATGTTCATTTGTGATGTTTATCTCAAGCTTTCTTCAGCAATAATCCAAAAACCCATAGACTTTTTGTTAATGGGTCCCAAGCTTTGCTAACTTCTGAGCTGGCCTACAAAAAAGTTTCATCTCTGCATAAGAAGAATAACCACACAAAAGCAATGACATTTTTATAACAGTCAACCAACTGAGGTTGAATCTCCATACAAATAAATCAATTAAAAATTAAGGAGAATAAACAGAAATATTGAAAACTTGTGATAAATTTGATGCTGAAATACTTCCATTAATTAGGAAAGGACGAGTTCAAACGCTGCTTGATTCAGATAATACTCCCACCCCTGTGTGTGTGCGTGCAGCATGTAACATTTGCATACACTTCCCAGCATGTATAGTTAGTGTGTGTGTGAGCGTGACTGTTAGCTCTCTTCCTGTGTGAACCACGTGGCTCAGACAGGGTTAATAAAAAGATCACGCTCACTTCTGGGTTTTCTTTCTGCTTCCATGTTCCAACACTGGTAAGAACCCAAGGGTGAGTCATTTTTAAGATATTCTTTTGAAATACATGACAGATAAATCGTCTTTTATTGATGTGCTACATCAGCACAGTTATGGCATATCTAATGACAGTGTTTTTGAAAAGCTTTGGCTCTTTTTCATGTTCATGGTTTATAAACTGAAGGAGGTGTGGATGTCCTCTTTTTGTACTTAATCTTTCATACTTATTTTCATTCAGGCTGTTTTGTCTTCAGTGTTTGGAGCGATCAGGAGCTACTGATGTACAGTGTTGTCACCCATAAAGTAGAAAGCACTACTAAACTTGACTGCACAGTGTAGTGTTTCCTACTTTATGGATGAGTGTACTGTTGGCTGCAGAGAAAACTAGAGGAAGAAACCAACAACGGACTCTGAGGGAAATATTACAACCTGTAGTTGAAAGCTTCCTTTGCTTTGTGTTATTTTAAAAATGGACAGATTTCTGGAGAGAGGGGAAACCAGAAACAGAAACTAAATAGGTAGAATAACCTTGTGGTAAAAGTGAAAGAGTGGGAATGCATTGTACATATTAAAGTTTATTTTCTGTTTCAGAGTTTTCTGATTACAACACTGATCATTTCCTTTGTACAAAGTTTCTGTTCTGTTTTTTAATAAAAATAGCTGCAACACTGAAAAATCGCCTAAATACTCCTTGTGAAAAACTGCCAGTGATATAAAATATAAAACAAGGTATAAGGCATAAAAGGACATACTATTTTCTGCAAAAACCTTAGACTAAAGGTGCATTATTAAGGCTAAAGTAATGCATCCATCCATTGCCCTCAGGTATAACATCCTCATAAAGACCTGAGACCTGTTTCCACTTTGCAGCATCCTGATCAAAACTGGTGATAATGAGTTAACTGTATTTTTTTTCACAAAAGCTCTCGAAATAATGCTTTAAAGCAGATCAAGTGCTGTAACACATTATACAATAAAAATATTTTACAATAAAAAACATGTTCATTTTTGCTCATTTTTATAAAAACATCTGATCTCTCACTGTGTCTGAGATTGGCATTTGTGGTAAACATCACTGTGTGGCATCGCCTTCTAATCCCAGGGTAGCGGCTGCAGGTAGTTTGAGGGAACCAAACCCCGTCGCCCGTGCAGATCACCCTAAAATTTACATGAAAAATCAGTCAGTGTGAGAGCTAAGCAGCAGCTTTGTTGTTATTACACTGATGATACTTACAAAATAAAATCCATCCTGGTCCATCTCACCCAGCACGTAGATGATGTCTCCTGAACGGAAGCCGAGCTCAATCTTTGGAGGCAAAAACACCGAAACACATCAGATTTTAAATCAGGGTTAACACTGAATTATAGGAAGTATTTTTAAGAACACAGAATAGTTTTCATGCTTACTTCACTGTCCGGATTGGGTGAACTTTCCCAGGGATCGTAGTCGAACAAGGCCACCATTCGTCGAACGATCACATCATCAGGGACACTGCTAGCATCACTCAGTGCTGGTGTTATTGACATACCTGTGGGTGAAGATACCTTCAGTTTACCTCTGGAAATCACATTATTTTATATACTATAACAAAGATACGACTGTCTTACGTTGGTCATTACTTTCCTGATTGTAGCTCTTTCTCTTAGCTCTGCTTTAGTGCACTTAGGTCACAATGTTTTCAAATATAATATTTTTTTGTTTCTTTTATTATCTCACACAATTAATTGGACAGACTCTACTTATATAGCACTTTTCAGACGAATCAACTGCAGTTCACCATGCAGTTTCTTTGGATTTGTGTTGTTGCCTTACTATTATTATTGTTTAAGTTTGTGAGGGATTATTTCAAACATGTAAAAAAGAAAAACATAAAATAAATAGAAAGGAGTCACACAATAGTGGACATAAGGAAAAGTATAATAAACATAACAAAATAAGAAATATTTTTGCCTACATATTAGAAAAGGTGTGGCAAGAAATTAGCTTCCAGTTCAGTATGAACCCATGCAGTAATTATATTCTCCTAGAGCTATTCTAATATCTTATAAAGATATTTGTCATAAGACAAAAAGTATTATGTTATTTTGCTCTGTGAAAGCTGCTACATCAAATTAACTACTTACTCACAATAATGTAAAAGAGAGCAGAAAAAGCACTGACAAAAAGACTGTATTCAGAGAATAATCCGCAGCAATATGAATTTCTTAAAGTAACAATAAAACAAAGAAGGAATGATTAAAATTGCAGATTCAATTATAAAGCCCAGACACTCTTGAAAATGATTTCTTTTTTTTGCCTTAACAAGGCGCTCCTAATTAAATACGATGTAGAATGATGTATGTTGCTTGTAGTTGATCTTGATACCTGCTATTTCTCTTATTATTATTTCCTGCCTTTGATGAGGTCATTATATGTGACATTCTATTTATGGCAGCTAATTGTTTATCAGTAACTTTGTCATGTTAACTGTGCTGCTGTCTTTCTTGGCTTGGACACTCTTGAAAAAGGGATTTTTAATCTTTGTGAGTTCTTTCACCTGGTTGAATAAAGGTTAAATAAAATAAGAGATTAGAAAAACAGATTAAATGAAACTATTTTGGTTAAAAGACAAGAATTAAAAAGCAAAGCAACTAAATTCTAAAGTAATAAAAAGCATAAAACATTTAAAAATAATAAAATATACAGAGCAAAGTTATAAAGATAGGTAAATATCCTTAAATTATTGTGTTCGAGGTGTTAATTAAGTTTTTATCTGTCTCTATTGTTATCTTAAGGTCAACTTTTCCATCCTTTGTTATTGATTTAACCTTTATGTGGTTTTATTCTCAAATCAACCCATTTTATATTTTTACTAAAAGACAACAAAAACGCAGTAATAAATGTGTTCAACCTGAAACTTCACAGCTTGAGCTTATTTTCTGTTTAGACTTTGTAGGCGAAATAAGTTAACGGAGTACTAGAGCTGAATGATTTGGAACGATAATCTAAGCGCAATTTTTATTCCATCCCAATACTGCGATCTAAAATTGCCCTTATTTTCTAAGTTTCTAATCTTATGTATTTCTTAAAAAAACAAAAAAAAAGCAATTAATCATTCTATATCATAATGAACACAATAGTTGATAGCTTAAATTAAGGCTGAACAATCCTGAAAAAAATATCTTATTGTGATTATTTTGACTCATTGCAAATTCCATTTGAACTCCTGTACTGAAGGGAATGATTAAATTTGATTTTTGCATACTATTCAAGAAGAAAATGAACAATTGAATGTTTACATGACATCTCTGCTTCAAAAAAAAATATTGAATCAGTATTTTGACACACATTTTAGGTTAAAGAAATATTGCATCTTGTGTGACTTAAAAATTGCAGTGGGCCATATTGCATTTAATTGCCCGGCCCAACTGAGTACTTGTGCTATAATTATGTCTTTGAATTGACGTTCAGGTCAACCACGATTCTTATGCATTGGTCTGTTTCTGTGGTGCTTTAAAACCCAATTATGCCCCAGGTGAAAATGAGCCAAAGAGTACCAAAGGGTGCAAATCCTGAAGATAATTAAAGGGTTAATAAACTGCATCTAACTTTCTTTGTTTTTGCAGTCCATTCTGATAACTGTTTGTGCAGTTATTTCTCCTTTCCTGAGGCAATAGAGCTAAACTGCTTGAAGTTGCTTTGCAAATAAAGCTTACATTAATTACTATTTGCAAGATCTTGTTTTACTTCAATATAAATGTACTCTTTAAAGTCCTTTGATTGGAGACATTCAGAGCAACTATGCTGTAATATATGACCCCTGTGACTCTTTAACCGACAGGCAGACTTTATTTTAGCTGATATCTTATGTGATGTTTGTTTAACAAGTGTCCCATAGAGACGGTGTTTATACCTGTGTGGTCGACAGGCAGGAAGCCCTGCTGCATGAGTATATGCTTCAGATAGTTGTCGTCGACGGGGATTTCAGCCACCATGTTGCTTGGCACGTAGCCAGAGAGACCACCAGACTCCCCGTGATAGAAACCATCAGCGTCTTTGTCTCCACTGACCTAATGAAGGAAGAAACACAAACTTTCGTTACGTATTTTTATGAAAATACAAGAAAGTGAATACCAGTGTGAATGGTTTTGTTATGGTCTGTCTTTGTCTGATGTTAAGACTTCTTCTTTGCCAGGCCTCCTTTGAAAATAGATTTTTTAGAGGGGATACTCCCGGTGAAATAAAGGTTCAATAAAAAAAAAACCAGTGTGTGATGGATGTTAAAGTAGTTTAGTGTCTTTGTTACATAGTTTAGAAAGTGTGCAGGGTCCTGAGACTCATTGCATGGTTGGCTTTCCACCTTTTAAGACCCCAACCTCTTTAGTTTCTTGAGTTTGTTTCCATTGATCATATGCTTAGACTTTGGGTTCAGTTGAAGCCCTAACACTTGCTGTGTAGTCTCAATGGAAAAGCGGCAAATGTCATCAATCAGTTGAAAAAGGTGACAGGAAATGAAGAGAACGCCCAGATCTTCTGCACACTCTTTGGCCTGAATATGGTACAAACAGGAAATGTTCTTCAATCAAGTTTTTCAACCAAGGAAGTGAGGAAATACATCTCAAATTATGAAATGTTACTGCAGTTAAAGGGCATTTCTTAACATTTTTTCCAGCGAGACTTTTACATTTGATTTCAAATCAAAATACTTTTGTTTACCTTGATGATCTGGCCTGGTACAAACGGCAGCTCCTCAGCAGCCGTCTCATGGTTGGGCGACATGGCAGCAGGGTTGTATGGGTAAAGTGCCACAAATAATCGGACGCTGGTAGGTATGGATACCTGGCTCGCAGTCTCGAGCTCCCATTCTCTGATATCTTCAGGTGTAGCAATCCTCACCTCATCTGGATATATCAAAACATCCAATGACAGGCTTGTCTCCATTTACAGCAGCAGGAGCAGCAGTGAGAGCGTCCACTCTTCGACCGTCTACTTGGCTGACAGATGGCTGCTGGAGACGGCAGACCTGTCCCTACTCTTATCCTAATTTGAAGTAACTAAGCTAAGCAGAAGAAGGTGTAATCCTCTTTGAAGACAGAAGAACGATTCATTAGTTCAGCACAGCCTGTTGCTGTGTAGACTCTGCAGTAATAGTTTTACACAGGTTACCAAGGAACAGCTAATTTATTATTTGGTTTGACTAGAATGACCTTCTTTGTGAAATCTGGGTGAAAACATCATTAAAGGGCTACTAAATGCAAAAAATATGTCACAAAAATTGAGGTTTTAAGGATAAATAGCAGGGTTCATCCTCAAAATGTGGATGCTTATGTCAAGAAAAGTGTCTAAAACTATCAAATGAAAGGTTTTATTTTCCTAGACATCAACATGTCATCTTGGTAAACAACTGGATTATAGACAAAAAGTGAGAATTAATTAAAATCAGCCTTTTTAGGATTAATCCAGATCTTGTAGTCCCAAGTTTTGCATTTTCATCACACAAACTGGTGAAAAACCACATTTTTGATTCTGAAACATCACATAAAAATGGGAAAAAAAACTTTACCGTTGAAGCATTAGCGAAATCTTAATCCTCTTGGCAACATAAACCCATTCATTAGTGACAGCAGGCGGTATATTTTCTCCCTCCACCAGGACTTGACCCAGTTTACACGTCACCGAAAGTCGACACTTCCTCTGTTGACCTCTGGCCAGGTCAGCAGGTGATAATCTGCTCCTGCAGAGGAAGAGACGGTTTAAACAACTCTGTTTGCATGAGACTGTTGCCACGTTTAGACAATTCATTAACAGGGATTTATAGCCATTCTGGGATACTGAGAGGTAATCCTAAATGCTTTGTCTGGGCATACATCAGTGCTTCCCAAAAAAGGTTTGATATCTGATGGCTCAGATATGGACGTGGGCTGGCATGCCCTCATCCAGACTGGATTGGTTGGGTAGACACAACACATACTGGCACTCATTAAAGGCCAACATGTCAGCAGACATGATAAGAGGCATTCTGCAACAAGTGAGTCTTGCTTGGAACAATTGGACCAAGATTATTTGGCTCAACTCAGAAATAAGAGTAATTATTATCCTTTGACTCCCAAGTGGCTCTTCCTTTGTTATCATTTTTTTATCTTTATTGTGCCTTTAAAACAAAAATAGACAAACTAAGAAACCATCTCTCAGAGTAGAGAGGGGCCTGGCTGCAAACCACAGATCTCAGACACCTTCCCCAACAGACCACTACTATGAGACGCCACCACTGTCAAAACAGAAGTTACATTATTTCCTGGTATAGTGTATTTACTGTTTTAGATTTTTTTTAAAAATTCAACTACATTGTTAAACAAAGTCTGGATGTTACATTCATCAAATAATCACATTCAAACATTACAGACTAAGAAACATTTCATAAATAAAACAGAAAAAAGGTCAGAGGTCTAAGCAGATGATGGCTCCCTTTCGCTTTGTTAGCTTAAGCTAAAGCTAATGTAGCTAAGTAAGCTATGCAGCTAACATTACTACCAAGCCAATGTAGCTACCTTAGCTTTAGCAACATATGCTTTAGGTAACATAGCTATGTAGCTAATGTAACTAAAGCAAACATAGCTACTGTGGCTAATGTTTGCTGCATAGCTATGTTAGCTTTTAGTATAAGCTAAGGTTATTAACATAGCTTTGTTAACTTGAGCTTGAGCTTTGTTGGCAATGTAGCTACGTAATTGATATAGCTTACATAGCTAACAAACCTTTTTATCTTAAGCCTTAGCTACATAGTTACATAATCTTTGTAGCCTACATAGCTAAAGTAGTTGACATAGCTTTGTTAGTTTTAGCCTTAGCTACGTTGTCTATGAAACTTTCATGGCTTATGTAGGTGATATCGCTTCGTTACAGTCAGGGCGACTGTGGATCAGTAAGTAGAGTCAGTTGTCTTGCAATCAGAAAGTTGCAGGTTTGATCCCTAGCTCCTGCAGTCAAATCTTGGACATGACAACCTCAATTTGCTCCCACTGCTTTGTGGGTGGGTATGGATGTGTTTGAATGGGATTAGCTAATACAGGGGTCAATCCTCCCTAGCAACCTCTGCCATCAGTGTGTGAATGTGAATTGAATGAAGTGAAAGGGTGTGAATGGGTAGATATGACCTGCTGTGTAAAAGTGTGTCGAGTAGTCAGATGACTAGAAAAGCGCTATACAAGCTCAAGTCCATCCCCATTATCTATGTAGTTCCATTAGCTGTTAGAGTGTTTCTTTAACTGAAGACAAACTTTTTTTCCATGAGTAGACTTTACTCGTCTTTTTTTAGACGTCTTGTAATCTGGTTTTTGCAGGTCAGGTTTTTGACTTTTAACTTATAGTTTCCTAAACCTCAGTTTAACCCTTACCCTAACATGTACTGAAAGTTTAATCCAGTTTTATTGTGAAAGTTTTTGCATGTATTCCTGTCCTGACAGATGCGGTGTCTCACAGTTGTGGTCTGCAAAATAGGGCGCCTGAAAGCTGTAGTCTGCAGATTAACTGTCTTATCAGAGTCAGTTTCCATGAATCATTTAAGGAGCTGTCAACATGTGACACACCCCGACTCCCTTGTTATTGATATGTTGAACTGAGTTGTCATTTCAGTGGCACCAGTACCCCACAAGTTATTTTCTACAGTATATCATTGTGTCCTTTAAAAGCGTGTTTGTGACAAAATGAGGGAGAAAAATGGTTGAAGGTGCATCTTAAATAAATTAGAATATCATTCAAAAGTATATTTTTTTCCTCCATATAGTCCAGATTTACCTTAAACAAAGTGAAACATTTCAAGACTTTTCTTGGCAAATTGGACTTTTTTTTTTTTTCTTTTTTTACAATATTCTAATAACGTGGAATGGGGGATATTCCTTTTTATTTTTGTGAGCTTTAAGCTTCAAATATTTTACATTGTCATGCTGAATCTAGCATTCATGGAAGTTCAACTTCTTGGGCTGAATCATAGAAAAAAGAAATGTTTCATAATATTCTATTTTTTAAGATGCACCTGTATATGGGTCATACTCGCACAGTGCACCCGCACAAACTGCTAACATGATATCAGCTTCCTGAACATCTCATCTTTACAAATTTTACTTCCATTTTCATCCACAAGAGGGAGCAGTTCGTACTGTTTTCTATACTCACTCTCTGAAACACCTTGGAGACACTGATGTTTGTGATGCTGAATTTAAAAATGCTTTTCCGTTGCCTTAACTAAGCATCTTCTGCTCCCTGTGTTTTATCGAATTGCTACAGAATCCAGTCTGCACAGCAGAGTTTGCCCTTTGCATTGCTCTCTAACATTTAGCCTTGAGGACAGGAAGTGCTCGATCTCATATTACAGTTCAGAGGCGCCCTGTGAGCTGCTCTGCAAAAAATGATTATGTCATGCTGGATGAAAAAAATGCAGAAACTCTGAACTAAACATCTGGGCTGTGGAGAACATGATGAGAACATGGCGCAAAGTCTGCACAGGAATGTTTGCAGTCTTATGTTTATAATTAATGACCACGTATAATCCTTCATTACAATCCAGACTTGGGCCAAAAACACTGACGCAGTGCCTCAATCAGTCTAGGAAGAGAAGGAGAAACTGAAAAGGTCTGGAAAGGTTTCCAAAGAGAGATTTACAAACCCCAAAAGTTCTAATAAACCAATCATAACCTGATTTCTGGAGCTAACTGATGAAGTGGTAATGTAAAAGCAGAATGCTTTGTCAGAGAAAGGTTGTTATAACGGCACTCCTAGATTTTTGCTCAGTGATCTGTTTAATTCAGTGCATGCACCGATTATTCTGGTTTATTCTGTTCTAATACATCTGAGCATGAGGAAAGTGATTGGTCTTTTATACCATCTGAGTTTTATAGTTTTCAATTTTTAAGTAGTTTGTAACCTTCAGTTATTATTGATACTTACAGTTAAAATCAGGGAGTGCTATCATGATTTTGTTTGTTGTGTTGCATTTTAGTATGATGACAATAAACCCATATTGTATTTGTACTGTGACATGTACCGTACAGTATTGTTACTTGCATTATATTCTCATATATATTACTCATACAGTACCGTATCATGACTCCTATCTCAGGGCAGTGGTTCCCAATATTTTTTCCTAAGGGCCCCTCTTACTTGTATCTAAGAAAAGCTAAGCCACCTCAGGACTCACCTGGAAAAAATACACATCAATTTAATAGTTTTCATTGACAAAGTCCCAACATTATAGGTCTACATACACTTATTCTTAACTAAAGATCTATGTATAAACTTATGACAGTATATTAGAAATACTATAATATAGAGGATTTGAACCTGAAGTTCTTGAGTATAAAAGTCTTTAATTTACAAGAAAAAAATGTTTTTAAGTGTATGAGTTTTAAATGTGTGTGAACCATTTTTGAGACATAAAGTCCAAAAGTCAAAAATGCAATCACTGCTTTCAGTTTGGTTTCTTGTATTTTTTTGTTTTTTACTTTACACCATTTTAGTTTTACAATTTTAAAAACTTAAAATTTTTGAGTTTCTTATGTAACATTTTAAGACTTTAGCTCAGAAATTTTGAGTTTTTTTTCTCATAAATTCCGACTTTTAAACTCAGATATTCTGAGTGTTTTCCTGTAAATATGACTTTGTAATCTCTAAAAAACTGAAAGTTTTTTTCACCAAAAAATGTGACTTTTTGATCAAAATGAACAGATTCTCTTAATTTTCTTTGTCATTTATGTTGGTCCTAACAGAGTATGTGGAATGTAAACTACAGCCACTTTTAACCCCAACCCAACCCACCCTAACCCACGTTGGAGAAAATAATAAAATTTTTTTTTTTTTTTTTTTTTTTTTTTTTTTTTTTAAAGAGTCCCAAAAAAGGGCTAAGGGGGAATTCACAAGAAGTACAGAACAAATCAAAGCAAAATAGTTTAAAGAATAAACTACTTTGGATAATAAAAGACATAAGGTAACTTGAAATGAGATTATATGATTTTGTGCCATTGGAAATCACTCAGACTAGCTTTTTGTAAAACCATACAGCAAAACAATGCAAGCCTTACTGCAGGAGGGGTAAAAGTACCAATAATTTAATGATAAATGATGATATAACAACTGATATAAACTCATCTGAATTAAAAATTGAGTGATTAATTATGAATTGATTAATTCAATGTTCTTTTGATGAAAACTGTTACAATTTGATGAAAGTAGTGGAAAATTTTTTTATCATTTTGATTGTTTTTCAGTCGTTGTTTATCACTGACAGTGTAAACATTGTCATTTATCATTTAAGGATAGAGGTCTAAAAAGGGGAAAGGAACAAAAAAATGTGTGGTTTGAATGTTCCTGCATTAAAAAGCATGTCAATTAAAATATTCAGCAATGACGATGTTTTTTTAGAGGAGCCCCACAAGATCAACCAGGAGCAGTTGGTCTGCAGGCTGATCAGGCTCAACTCCTGCCCCACATTGACACAGGACAGGAGGTATGATGGACAGACCCACTGGCCAACTGTTCCTGGTTAAGTTTGTGGAACTTCTCAACTCCCAAAAAAATGGAGAACATTTCCAAATCAACATCAAATTTTGTGAAATGTTGTAATTAAGTTATGAAATAGTATCCAAGTCTTTAAAGACTCTTAGTCCCTCGCCTCTTCAGCTTCTTGCAGTTTAGACATAGAAGTTGAGAGTGGAGGCACGCTCTTTATTTTTTGACAGAGTAAAAACAATCGCCTGCTGCAAATAATAAATGTCTAGGTGACAGAATTATATGGTGATTCTACAACACATAATTTTTGTTCCTTTGACATTCATCATGTCTCACAGAGATGAAAAATGTCAAAGTAACAAAAATCGTATGTCACAAAAATTACAGATTGTAAACCAGTGGTTCTTAACTGGTCAGCCTCAGGACCCACCATCAATTCCTCAATGAGAAAATGCAACCAAAATTTTTGGTATTATTCAACCAATCTGATTTATTTGATGAAAAATAGAGCAGTTAGGCTGCAAGACAGCACAAAACATGACAAATCCAAGAGACTGTGCAAAACAAGCATGTTTTAAAAGAGTTTCTTGGACTTTGGTGCAGTTTTAGTTAATAGGAGCACATTTGCAACCCACTGAAAAAGGTACCACGACACAGTTTTGGGTCCCGACCCAGCATGAGGGCCACTGCTGTGAATGCTAAAAAGTTATAAACCACATTTATTTATGATGCATAATAAGTTTTCATTGTCTTAATTTCTATCATCACTTTTTCTTGTTATCACTCTTGAGGTCCCTTTACTCAAACGACAATGAAACTGTTTGCACTGTTAATGGTAAATGAATGAAAAACAATCAAAATGAGAAAAATGTGACACTCTTTTTATCAAACTGCAACAACTTTCATCAAGTTAACCTCAAATTTTCAAATCCCTTCATATTTAATCACCACATTTTTAATTCAAAAGCATTTTTATCACCCTATTTTCTTAATTCACGTGTCTTCATCACCTTCGATTTTATAATTTCATTTTGTTACTCTCACCCCTCATAGTCCTGTCCAGCATATTGACAATGAAAGCTAGTACCGTACCAAGCTTCCGCTTTTTCTTCCCAGAGATCTTAAAACAAAATGAAAATCAGCTCCCTGGCCCAGGTTTTCTGTGTCCCTACAACCATGGTAATGATTTAGGAGCTAAGCTGGAGGGCAAACCTTTCAATCTTCAAACCTCACACTGAGGAAAAGCTCTGGCTAGAGACTGGAACAACATCATGGATACAGACAGCCAGATGAGTTTCCTTTGTAGGGTGGTTGGGGGTAACAAGCTCAAACATCTGGAGCAACCTGTTGCTTCTCACAAAAGGTGCCAGTTTGGCATCTGATCAGGATGATAATCAAGAATCAATTTAGTAATCATACAATGTTATTATCATCTGGCTGGGACCTCTTTGGGTCCTCTAGGAGTAGCGGGAGAACATTAGGCAAAGCAATATTTGGAATATACCTTGTTAAGCCAGCTGCCAATTTAAAATGGCCTTGAATGAGTAGAACAGGGAGTGATGGATGAATAATGATGGAAGTGTCATCATTAGTGGCCAGTGAAAATCTCAGAGGTGAACAGAATGGTCCATAACTTCAGTTTAAATCTGGTCCAGGATCAAGCAGAATGCATCAGTTGAGTAACCTTGCAAAGCAGATGGATACGCCCATTTCCTTGTGTCTCACTGGCGAATCCATCTTGCAAAGCTCCCCGTTTGAACTGTTTGGGCCAGGTTAGAAAGTGAAAGGACCAATCAGTGACGGGGGGCAGAACTTGTGGCTGCGGCGGAGTCATGACGTGAGCAAGCAGCAACAACAGGTTGGTGGAGTAATGGTGGAAGACATTAGCATGGATGCTGCTAAGCACCAGTTTTATCAGAACTTGACGACATTTCTTCATTAAAAGAACAAAGAACAGCAGTGAGTTGTTTTCTTTTCAAAAACGACAAAATTTGTGTACTGACATGTCTGTGGTCTTCATAGTTTGTGCTATGCAGTAGGTCAGGTTTTTTAACTTTTGGTATTCTAACCTTAACCCTAAACAGAAGCTAAATCAGTTTTTATTTCAAAGGTTTTCATATGTACAGTGCTTAACAAATTTATTAGACAAGCCACCCAAAGTAAGGTTTATGCCACAGTTGCCCTAAATTAACAGCATTGGTAATTACCAAAATCATTTTTTTATGTTTCTGTAATGGTTAATACACCAATATGTAGAAGCTATTTAACCCAAATGATATTTTTAATGCTCAAATATAATTATTACTATTTTCCATGCATTTTCAAATTTACTGGTTTACAAAAAAACTGAAAAAATAGTAAAGCACATTATTATTTCTTGATTAATATGTTGAATTATAGTTATTTACTTGCATTCCTGAACAGAAAAATTAGTTTTAGTGGTTGAATGTTATGCTGGATTAATTTCTCAGAGAAGCCCAGTATGCCGGCTCAAATTTGGGTTTAAAAAGGTGAACTCAGTTTGAAATTCCTCATTCCTGTTCAAAATGGTAAAACGTGGAGAGCTCACTGAAAATGAAAGAGTCCACATTAAAGCATTTCATGATGCTGGATGGTCTCTGAGACGAATATGACAGGTGGTCTGATAAATTTGTTAAGCACTGTATTTCTTTTGTAAGATGTACAGCGCCTCAGCTGAACCGCCAATGAGTGTGGCGGTATGATTGATGTGCAGCTAGACTGACTTGAAACAAGGATTTTTGGATGCTTGTGTATGTTAGGGTTTTTGCAGCCAGCCTCAAGTGGTCATTCAGGGACACTAGAGATTTTTGGATATCCACTTGCAGACTTCATGATGTCGTTTGTGATCCTCTTCTCATCATCACTCTGCTTGTGCATGCCTCTGGGTTAGGAGGACTCCATTTCCCACAAGGCCTTTGGTCCAGCTGCTTCCATCCATCCCATCCGTCCATTCCCTTTAAGCCTGGCCCTCTGCTTCCCTTGTATGGAGTGTTACATCATTGGCACAGACTCCCACCTTTCTGAGTGATGACGCAGCCGAGGGAGAGAGTGTGAGGAGGAGGAGGAGGGGGAGGAAAAAGAGGAGGAGGAGGGGTGAGAGAGGAGAGGGTGTCCCGTCTGCGCGGAGCACAGACAGACAGCAGGGAACAGCTGCAGCGTTAGGTTCGCGTAGGATTTCACTGCACTGCGATTTAAAAATATCAATCATTTCATCCCCAAAAACCCAAGTAGAGCAGCTCGACACAAAGCAACCAAACCTCGGTTAAAAAATGGTCGATCGCGAGCAGCTGGTGCAGAAAGCCAGGCTGGCCGAACAGGCTGAGCGATATGATGATATGGCTGCTGCTATGAAGTCGGTAAGTACATTCAAACGCTGATTTTACCCTGAAATGTGTTACATGTATGTGGATGGTGTGACAGCTGCTGAAGGTGCTCCTGCAATCTCGACAGTGTTGGCTGTAAATGTAGGCTTTATTTCATAGCACAAAAACTAGACAGTAAATGACTATAGCGGTTCATATCTGTATTATCTTGTCGCCATTTTACCCCAATCTCTTGGCTTTTTTCTCCCCTGTTCGAGTCCAAATCGTCTCCTCATTGGGCGGTGCCTTTCTGTCGGCCGTTCAATGAAGGGAAATTACAATGAAATGCACACAGGCCTGAGCTCCATCCCTCGCTTAATGAGAGCCGAATATCACGTAATGCCTCTGCTCTTATTACATTTGCTGCATTTTGTCCCCCCCCCCCTTCATGCCAACCCCACCTATCCTTCCTCCATTATGCCGAATTTCATAAAAGCTGCTGCTGGGAGCCATGTGAGGTTGCTCGGAAAAAGCCCATCTATGCTCCTACTCCCTCCCTTCCTCCTCCTTCTCTTCTTCTTCCTTTTAATTAAAATAATATACCTCAGAAAATCTAAAATCGTTCTAGCTTGAACGGCTTGGATTTCTGTTTTCCAGCTTCATTGAAAAATGCTCTAAAAACAAGAGCCCTTAAAGTGCCTTTTCCTCTAAACAAACGTAGGAGGCAGTAGAATCTCTCTAGAAAATTCTTTGTCATATTGCAGTGAGGCATTATGATCACATTTGTAGGCTTTGTTTTCTCCCCTGGTGTTGTCCTCATGTCTGATTCCTCCTTACATCTAGAGTCATTTTGGATAAAAGAGCCTGATTACATGTAAAATATCCAACTCAAAGAGCCTGGAATGAGTCGCCTTCCTCCATATGAGCTTTCTCAGCTCTTATTGGCCACCACTGAGGACAGAGCCTTTGTCTGCTTTCCCTTTTTTCCTAATCTGCCCCCTTAAGAAATCCAGGGAGCTGCCTTCACTAATGGGTTAAAAAAAGTGCTGTGTCACACCAGCTCATACTGGACCCAAAAGCACCCTGGGAGTCTTATCCGGGCCTGCGTGACATCTCACATATAGATTGAAGGGAAGTCGTCATGCATGGTTTAAAGCTAGGAACATTTTAGTCTTGCAGTCCTCGGTGGAGGGGGGTAGATGGAGTGAGATCGTTTTTCATCGAGGGTTTCTGGTTGCAGGAGGTGGGATGATGTGTGCGAGTGCAGGGAGGGATTCCTTTCCCTTTAAACAATCTGCCATGTCAGTGCGGTCCAAAGCGGGCCCTTTTGCAGGGGTGTGTACTCTCACTCTCAAATCAAAGGGAATCCCTTGCCATTGCAGCCAGAAATGACAACCACAGCAACATTGTGCTCCCTGTGAAATGCAGTTGATCTCACGGTGTAAGCATTTTTTAAGCTTTAAGGCACACTTTTATTGTATTATAGGGAGGCTATCCATCTATCTATCTATCTACAGGACAAAAAAGTTGAAAGCATCAACTTACGAGGCTGAAACAAGTGTATTTTGGTGCCTTATGATCTCTAAGTTTGCAAATCACCTGATTATTTCAGCTCTAGAGGTGAATTCAAGCATCACAGTTCTATTTAATGATAATAAAACATGAATAATATTAGTAAAAACACTGACATCATGTCAGTTTTCCTGCTTATTTCTTAATAAATCTGTGTCACTGTCATCCATTTGACACGGCTACAAGCTTTCCAAGCGTTGGAGCACTTTAGAGTGATGACCTAAAAACAAGCTGAGTCACTTCATTAACAGTGATATGTTCAATTTGACTGTACCCCTGTGTAAGCCATTGGCAGGCATGTGTTTGTGTCACAGAGAGAGTGAAGGTGCCTCCACATCTGTAGGTTGAGCTTTCCATCCACTCAGCGTGAGCGTACGAGCGTGAGTGTGGCAGCCATCCTGCGCCATCTTTGTGCTCCTCTAGCTGAGTAGAGAATGTCAAGCCTAAGAGATAAGGGGCGTTTGTAGGGAGCGATCAAAAGCAGTCAAAGGGGTTGTGAGAGCTAAGCTAAAGCTACTTTATTTATATATTTATGTATACATGAAGTCCAGCTCCAGGCAGTTATTGATATGACAAGAGCCATCTCCGAACAAGGCTGCCTCTCCTATCAAATATCTAGGACTAAAATGATCTTTTTATAGTAACATGGTCTAAGCAGCTATCAAACTGATCTGTCAGGGTCTAAATTTAACAGTCAGACTCAGTGTGATGTCACTGCCTGGCGTTTTTCGACAGGTAAAAAGGTCAGTTTGCGCCAGAGAGAAGGTCACTGGGACACGTGAACCGCCTGTGCAGTGATGGTTTTCACTTACAGTGCAGCTGCCCTGAAGGACTCGTGGGAACATTTAAGCCATCTCCGGTCCTCCTTTCTACCCCCCACCCCCCACCTCCCACCCCCAACCTTATCCTACGCCACCCACTCCCACTGCAGCCGACTTTCTCTCACTAAAGTGGTCCACGTGGCAGCAGGAGCTACTGGTCTTAATTAATGGATTGGCATGGAAACTGGGAATTGCACAACAAATTAAACATAGCTTGACTTTGTAAGGTTCATAATTGAGTTGATAGTTAAGATGGTTTTATGTAGGAAGACAGCATTGTCATTAAATTGGACTAACAAGGGTTTTCATCCTAGATTAATCAGACACTTCTTTGTAAACCTTTGGTTTGTAAAATTCTGACTAGATATTCCAGAGTCCATTGTTGATCCTTAATTTATTTGGGGCTTTTATGCCTTTACAGCCAGCTGTAATTAAAGAAAGACAAAGCTATGGTCAGTCTCAATGTGGTGATGCTGCAGTCTATGGTTGTTTCTACAAAGCCCTACTGGAGTGCCTCTCAATATGGCTGCCTAAAATTACTTCTATTTTTCCAGTAAATAATCCAAAACCAAAAGATGTTCTCTCTGCATGGACACAAAACAAAGATAAGCAGAAAATTCTCACTTTAAGATGCTGGAAGTAGAAAACCATTGGCATTATGGCCCAAAAGAACTGCCAGCTTTTAAATTTTGCCAGATTTTCTTGGATGAAACATCTGCATAATCTTATTTGATGATGTTTATGCAGCTGGTGCTGTTAAACAAGCCTTTTCAAGGCTTTTGAACTGACAATAAAATGATCCTTTCCCTCCTTCTGCCAGGTAACAGAGCTGAACGAGGCCCTGTCCAACGAGGAGAGGAACCTCTTGTCTGTTGCCTACAAGAATGTGGTGGGAGCCCGCCGGTCCTCCTGGAGGGTGATCTCCAGCATTGAGCAGAAGACTTCTGCCGATGGCAACGAGAAGAAGATTGAGATGGTGCGAGCTTACAGGGAGAAGATAGAGAAGGAGCTGGAGGCTGTGTGCCAAGATGTGCTGAACCTCCTGGACAACTTCCTGATCAAGAACTGCAGCGAAACGCAGCACGAGAGCAAAGTGTTCTACCTGAAGATGAAGGGCGACTACTACCGGTACCTGGCAGAGGTGGCCACGGGGGAGAAGAGGGCCACGGTGGTGGAGTCATCGGAGAAAGCTTACAACGAGGCTCACGAGATCAGCAAGGAGCACATGCAGCCCACCCACCCCATCCGCCTGGGCTTAGCTCTCAACTACTCTGTGTTTTACTACGAGATCCAGAACGCCCCCGAGCAGGCCTGTCATCTGGCCAAGACCGCCTTCGACGACGCCATCGCCGAGCTCGACACCCTCAACGAGGACTCCTACAAAGACTCCACTCTCATCATGCAGCTGCTCCGAGACAACTTGACACTGTGGACAAGTGACCAGCAGGATGACGAGGGAGGGGAGGGCAACAACTAAAGAAAAACCACACTTCGAAAAAAAATATATGAAGGGCCGGTGGACTTTGGCAGCCGCTTTTGCCGATGACACTACCGCAGCAGCAGTTCTTTATTTTTCCATGTGTTAAAAGAAAAGAATCAAAAGAGAGGTGAGAGTGGAGGTTAAATCTTAGTTTAAATATATATAGAAATATATATACAGTTGAAGGGGGCCTCCGTCTTCTTGATTTTCTCTTTGACATTTGCCAAAACCACAGATATGTCAGTCAATCAGCCTGAAGTGGTTGTTGTTGGATTGAAATGGCAGCCTCACACTGGCATAGGAACTGATCTTGTTCTGTCAAGATAAGCTGCTTAGTTAGGTTTTTGCGTGATAAGAGATGCATTTGAGTCACTTGAGAGAGAAAATGCTTGAATGGGAATGCCTCACAAAACTAGTTTGCATTGGTTCCAGTCATAGTCTAATAAGAAAAAAGGGCCCTGAAAGCTATTGATCATAATCTCACGCTAACAATGAAAAAAAGAGGGAAGTATAAACCGATTAGTCCCCCCCCCTCCTAAAAATAAAAAATTTAGAGGATAAATTATATTGGAGTTGGATAAAAGAAATCCTGATCCCTTACCTTCTGTCTAAAGTGTATTTGGCATCTCACAGATTAGTCGGTTATGTCACTGGAACCATAGATTCTTTTGGAGGTGAAGATTATAAAAGGCAGAGACTTAACGATATAAAACATAACAAAAAAGACAAAAAAATAAATAAAAGCAGCTTCAGAGTTTGTGGTTTACTTCTGTGTTTGTTTTATTAAATGCACTTGCCTACTATACTGTTTCTTCAGTGTAAGATGATGACAACAATAATATTCAATATTGTGCATGCTGGTGATGTATTTATATACAGTAGCTTGACTTTATTAACTTATACTGTGGGTGTTAAGTATTCATATGATTGAGAAAAACAGGCTTTGTCAGATGTTGATTTCTAATTTCTAATTTATTTTTTTTGTTATGGTTTTTGATTTGCTATACCAAAATGGTGATCGTAAAAATTGACCTGTAATGGGCCGTGCTATAGTGACATGCAATATGTGTATTTAATTTGTTAATGAAAGAAAAAAAAGGAAGATAAAAAACTCACCGATGATCACTTAATCTTACCAGCTGGTGTTTGTCACATTGAAGTATGATTATGATCTATTTTCTTCTTTGAACAGTATTTAAGTACTTTTTTCTGTCATGCTATCCAGTTTGAATAATGGTGAACTTTTCAGGCTCAGTGTTTCTGTTAAGAATTCACAAACATGGACCATATTTTATTTCTGACAGTATACATTTCTGTTTGTTTGTTTGTTTTTATACATTTTAGCTGTTCCTGAGTGACAAAATATCTTGAATGTGAGTCATTATGTAGCAGTTGCACAAGAACCGAAATAATAGCTATGATAATAAAAAAGAATATGACTAAATTATACATGCACCATTTCCGTGGTGGTCTAGTGTATTGTTGTATTGTCACCCATGAAAGAGAATTTTGTTTTTAAAGGGGAAATCATTTCATAGACAAAAATGTTAGCTTTGTTTTGTGCCCTGAGTACAGTACGTGCTTTTTTGGTGCCTGTATTTTTATTTTAAATGCCTCGTTTGCAAATTAACCTTTACAAAAAAGGATTTATCTGCCAGTATTTAAAGAGTCTGCGAGCATGTAATGATATCTTTCAATGGCTCCTCACTTTTCTGTGTGTACTGCTCTCTGTACAGCACATAGACATGAATATTCCACATTAATGCACAAATAAGGTGTGTTTCCACCAGGTGGTCCAGTCTGGTTTGGTACGGTAGACCCTGCTCTTGCTTGCATCTCCACATCCAACTGTATCCGTACTTGGTAGACAGCTGGCTGGTGCTAATATGAGTCACAGAAAGGCAAAACAGACTCGAAGTAAAGAAATTAATGTTTTTTATGGCCAAAGATTTTTTTTGATGTGAAATCCAAAATCAAGAAACAAGCTGTTTCCCATTTACAGGTTTAAAATGGAAAAGACATACTTTTGACCATTTGAGGTGGTTCACATTAAATATGGAACTTAAAAACAAAAAAAAAGGTTATTTGTTTTCCATTTCTTGGTTTTTCAGTCAGACTATGGAAAAAAAAACCTTTTTGAATTTGTGTTCAAATCAAAGAAAGAAGATGAAAAATCAGTTTTTCTTTTGTTAATTTCATTTCTGAAACAAATACTTTTTTTAATCTTATGTTCAGATCAGAAAAGGAAGATCAAAAACTGGAACACTGGTGATGCAACATGCTTTTTTGCAGCCCCTGCAAGAGGTCAAAAATATGGAAAAAAAAGAATGTTACACCACAACTCTCTTGGATCTTCCTTTTTTGATCCAAAAACAAAATCAAAAACATTCAATTCTTTTTGGAAAATTTCATTTAAAAAAAGGAGGAATTGTTCTTTTTTTTGTTTTCTATTTTTTGTTTCCAGTTTAATGTAAACTGCTTGAAAGATCCAAGGGCAGATCTTCCATGTTTTGTTTTCCTACTTTTCAGCTTGTTTTTTTGATTTTGGATTAAAAATCTGCTGGCTTTAAACTACACTGACCATCAAGAAAAGGGTGCCAAATTAAGCAGGGCTGTATGGATCAGTTATTTTGGTACCTTTCCTAGCTTGTAACAGCAAAATTATTACGTGCCGTACCAAGCTGAACTGGACCACTTGGTGTGATTGCATCTTCAATAGAGTCACAGGGGTAACAATTTAACATAAATGCATATTGATTACTGATAATTCACCTCTTCAGAACAAACTTTAGACACTACGAAGCTGCTTAAGAGCACAGAAAGCTGCTGAACAGATTTATCTTCATAAATCTGCTGCTAGTTCTATTTATAGGTTATAATATATTCATACAGATGGCCGTTTTTTAGGGACTTTAATTTTTTAACTCACATGTGATGGCTTAAGAGAGAGAAAAACCGAAAAGCCTTAAGGTCAGTCACACACAACCTCCTTCATGTATGCCAATTATGTCAGCGTCATGAGTCAGCTCCCACTGTATGTCACAGCTGCTTTGATTTATTTTTAACGTGGAATAAAGTCGATGGTACTGAGGGCTCACCAGGCAAATAGCATGAAATCCTGAAATCACTCTGCACAGCTGCTCACATGGATAGAAGAGTTGAATATTAAACCTTGACTTACTGATGTTTTCTCACTTTTTCTTTCAGTATTAAAGAAAAGTCATGTCAGGAGACTATCACTCATTGCCAAGAATACATGCATTGTGTTACTTTTCAATTACTTTCACTGTGGTTTGTGTTATTTTTTTTAAGTTTTATTTATTTGGATGTTAATCCTTAACACAAAAACAAGAAATGAGGAGATTAGAAGTAGATTTTAATCAGGAATTGGACATGAGAGATCTGACCAACTGGAAATTAGCAAGTGGGGGTGGGGAGAACTGAAAATGGTTTACAATCTGTATGCTCTGAGGAATTTTTTGTTGCCATCTGTTGCCCATTAAAGTTATTTGTTTATCAGTTATTTTCATTTCTCTGTCATTTTGGAAACACCACAGCTCATTCCTTTTCATTCTGTGAACAAGTTCTTATCCTACGCAGGGATATAGGAAGTGAATCTGACCTTATGTAACCCTAACATAACAGGTGTTTGCGTGGTATGTTTGTGTGAGCGTGCATCCAGATTTTGGATATGTGTGTTGTGCTGCATATGCCTACACCGCTGCATGTGTTGAGGGTCTGTGGGTGAATGTATGAGATGGAGTCTGTATGAGCTGCAGTGCAGAGACTCTGCCAAGCTCACACCACCTCTACAGTATGAACCCACTGAAGGTCTTTTTAGGGCAGCTTTGCTATTAAGTAGCTAAATTAGGGCATAGATGAGAGAATATTTTGCTAAGGCAGTAAAGGAGCGCGCTGTAATGAAGTAAAATCTTGCTTGTCATGATGGATAACAGAGAAGCTGTTTCTATTTTAAATGTCCATGCATACAGTATTCAAACACCCACGTCTTGCATTTATCAGAGTAATTATGCATTTGTGTGTTTTCAAACTGCGATTCAAGCCTTCGTTCTGATTGATAAGCTGAAGTGGCAGGTTGCTGGATCGCCCACCCTCAGACTGCAGCCTCTTGCTGCAGCTTGCTGCACTGAACCTTTCATGAGATGAAATTCTGTGCTTTGAATGCTGCTCCTCGCCAGCCAATCACTGAGCTGCTCACTCTCTGCAGCGGCCAATCCCATTCCTGTTGCTAGGGCTATAATAAGTACCCCCAGCTCCTTGCTGCACTGCTCAGACACCTATTGCATCCTGTAAAAAAATGAAAGCTCAAAGCACACAGGAGGCATTAGGATTCAGCACCAACCTATCTTCCAGCTTGTGTTTTAATGCACTGCTACACTTTCAGGGACACTGGTGTCATCATTGTTGGTAAATGCTGGTGAATTAATGCACCTTAAAACATGCAGGGGCCTACTCGCAGACATGTAATTGAATTTCCAGCAGCATCAAATTCAATTGAAGTGCTGTAAATGACAAATTTTGTTGAATTAAAATAAACTATTACACAATGCTCAAGAAATTTATGTCAGATCATGCTGCTTACAGTACACATCAAATCTGTTCATGGGTATATATACAAAGAGAAGATTGTGCTATGTAAGGTCACATCAACAGGAAAGATACATAGCTGAAAATCGCTCTGCCATACTTCCACTTATCAAACCCCTGCCCCATCTTTCCACTCTCATCACATACAGTGATACTTTCTGAGAGAGGAGGCCAGCATGACGAGGCAGAAGTGATCATCAAGCCGTTATTATGTCACACAGAGGCGAACGCCATCTAAGTCACGGAAAAAAACCCAACCTTGTTAGCTCCAGCAGACAGCCACCATGATGCCGCTTTTTTCAGTGTCTTATCAAAAAATGTCCTGATGATATAAAAGGATATTTATCTCTGATGATGGGTTAAAAATACTCCGTGGAAGCCAGCGCTATCTTGGAGATGAAAAGGGTGGGTTATTTTTGTCCTCCCTAAATTTCAAGAGCTCTTTCAAGTGTGTAGACAGGTATTTCTGTACACAACCCCTCCTCTTTTTCTGTCAGGTACAAGACAGCAGATTCAATACACCTGCTCTTTGCTATTTCAGAACTATAATTCAATCTGGGAAATATGCCGTCTTTCTTTTCTTACTGGGATTTAGTCTGGTATGCCTCCGCGTAGGGCAGGGGTCACCTGCTTTTTTTGACAGACGCTGTGGGGGCCAGGCTATCAAATGAATTAAATTAACATTTTATTCTATTGGCGTTTGTGTTTCCTTCAATTTTCAGTGCAGGAAACAAATCTTTTCTTCTAAATCTCAGGAAAATGGCACTCTCTAATAGCCTGTAGTGAAAAGTTGACAACAAAAACTTCAAATTTAACTGAAGACTTGAATGGCGACTTTGTGTTTATCATATTTACTAGTTATAGCTGGCAGATGGATTCTGTAAAAATTGGTCTAATGTAAGACATTCCTCATAGAGCTGTTTCAATATTGATCCTTTTTGGGGTTCATTCTTTAGCTATGGAGATATGAAGTCAATATATCCCAAAAACCATACGTTTTCTGAATGTAAAAAATTTTTAAGATTATGACTTAAGGATTACATTTCAAAGGTCAAAGGTCAATCAATCAATCAATCAATCAATCTTTGTATAGCACCAGTTCATAACAAAAGTTATCTGTAGGTACTTTACAAAGAGAGCAGGTCTAGACCGTACTCTCTGTTGTGGCCTATTATAATAGACCAGTGTTAATCATTAATATAATAAAAAAGACTATACTTTATTATTATAAATACCAGTGTTAATCACCATGAGCACAGTACCAGCAGTATTTAGCCCCAATCAGTAGCGACATAAACCTTTACTATTAAAAGGTAGGACTGTCAAGCAGACCAGACTTGTTTATCATAGTGATGTCACTGGGCCTCATGTTCTTTGGGGGAGAAAAATGGAGGAGAACTTTATGGTGTCTGTCTGTGGCTACCTCGAGCTATACGACACGTGTCTTTTCTACTGGCACAGGAAAAAAATAGGTGCTCACTTTGAGGAAAGCGAGTGATGTGGTTGGCTTGCCTGATAACTTGTGAGAATGTGTCTATCACAAAGCAGCAATCCTCTCAATCTAGTCAATCTCAGCCATGTTTGATATCAACTGTAAACTTCTTTACTCACACGTTCAGATTTGCGCCAATAAAAGGAGTTAAAATTTGGTGTGAACACACAGTCAGGGGCCTGGAACTTTCCTTTCATGGCTCTGGATTCTTGTATTTTTTCAGTCCAACAAATTCTTAACAACCTTCTTTTCCTCTTATTCAGGCCTTTTACAGCTAGCTAAGCTTTGTTTTGTAAAAATAGTTTGTCAAATGTAAGCTCTTACAACCCAGTTCTAGCATTCTTTTCTGCTTTCCATGTAAACTACAGGATGTGGTGATTTTGGTGGTGTTATGAGAATGTTGGCATGCTGTCGAAAAACTGAGATTGTGTCTGCAGACATCAGTATGCTTGCCACAGAACACATACTAAAATGCTTAACTTAGCTTGTAAATAATGAGAGGGGTCTAGCTGCAGACTGTAGACCACTACAGTGAGACTCCGCATCTGTTGGAACAGAAGGGACGTAAATTGCCAGTACAGTGTTATAGTTTTTTTTTTTTTTTTTTTTATTTAACATTATTCATAAGCAAAGTCTGGCAGTTACATTCATGAAATAAGTACATTGCAAACATTAAAGACTAGGAAACATTTCATAAATTCAACAGAAAAAAGGTTTGATTCTAATATGGGATCAAATTATGTATAGACCTGTTTTAGAAGTAGTTATACAAACAGTGGCTTGCTTTAGCTTTGTTAGCTTTAGCAAAGGCTAACATAGCTTCACTAGCTGCATAGTTAACATTACAGTCTAAGTTAATGTAGCTTCTCTAGCTTTAGCAACCAGAGCTTAAGCCAATGTAGCTTATGCTAATGTAGCTATGTTAGCTACTGTAGATATGTCAGCTATGTTATAAACCAGTTATAAAATACTGGTTTATGAGATCTGCAAAACTATTGATAAAGTGTAAAGGTGTACGGTCTCCACCTATGTTATCTACACAATTTGTGTAGTTAATGTTGCTTTGTTAGCTTTAGCCTAGCTACAAGTTTGAGTGTTTTCATGGAGGTCAAGCTTTTAGCTACAGCTAAAAGAGCTAACCTGAGGCACCATTAGCAGAACTACTTCTAAAATGAGACTAGCTTTAGCAAACGTAGCCTAATCTAAAGTGGTTAATGTAGCTTCATTCTTTGGCTTTTGCTATGTTCATTGTGTAGCTGCATTCCCCATGTAGCTAACATAGCTTCATTAGCTTTAGATTTAGCTATGTAGCTACATAACCTAAGTAGCTTTGTCAGCTATAGGTTTAGCCATGTTAGCTGCATTAGAGTGTTTTCATGGAGGACAAACTCCTTTACTGTAAGCAGACTGTTTATTAAGCTTTGTATCAGGTTTTTCAGGTCAGGTAATTGACTTCTGACTTTGGTAGCCTACCCCTTATCTCAACCCATACCCTAACTCTAGGGTTAGGGTTAGGGTGAAACCAAACAGTGCTGGTAGCGAGGTAGCATAGAGTTTGTCTTCAGTTCCAAAGAAAAAAGAAAAAAGAAATCTTCTCTGTTTATTCTTGGATGATTAAGACTCTCAAACAGCAGTTTACCTGGTTTTACAGGTCTTTTGTTTTTGCTTTTGTCTGTCTTCAAAAGACTTTAGGTCAGTGATTATGGTCAAAAGGTCATCAAACCGTCGTTGCTTTGGTGAGTCTATTGATTTCTTTTGTTAACTCCAGGCTGAATGCAGTGTTTTTGCTGTCTACAAATGACTGCTCTAAGGCGTTTAGCCTCCAGTGGATCAGGCCTCTCACTCACAGTCATTGCTGAACCATTCATCACCAACTAAACCACATGGTTATCTAGTTTTGGGGCTTCAGGGTAAAAAGGACAGCCCTGTAGACTGGACACAGCTGGAAAACAAACAGTGCCAAGTTTGGCTCCCATTTAATAAAACTTTGACTTATTCCAGTGTCGTTTGTTTCAGAACAGGTTGGATGAAAAGGATGTATTAGTGAGTTTAAAAGGCCTGTAGGTGAGAGACGGCAGCTCATGACCAATCGGGTATTAGAAATAAAGCTTTGGATTAAAGCTAAATTCAATCACTATTAAGCGTTGATACCACAAACAAGGAGATTATATTCTGAACCCAGCTGCTGATAAAACAGACGAGACACGTCAGATTTTGAGAAGTTTATGATCTGACTCAACGTGATCTGCACCTCAAAGATGCAAAGAAGATAATAGCTGTACAGCTCCAGAAATATCAGCCCATTAGAGGGAGGGAAGGAGAGAGAAAAGAGAGATGGAGAGAAAAGGGGACCGATGTAGAAGCAGAGAACAGAGACAGATCTATAAATAGGCCTCCCTGCAGCCTGTGAGTAGACAGTGAGTAGACCAGAGACATCAATGTGACAGCTTCTTCACTATAGAGGATATCTTCCTCTGTATGGATGGTGAGAGTTCATATCTTTGGATAAGAACCTCTGATTCATCAGCTTTACCCCCTGCTGAGCAAACACATGACATGACACGAAATTACACTGCTACGACACAGAATCAGCTTGGATATCTCCTCTTTCAGTCCACCATGTTATCTCCTTCTTCTTTTGCAGCATTAAGTTATGATAGGACAAAGAGTGCTGCTGACTGTTTCTGGCACAAAGACAGCTGTTATGCATGACTGCTGCAAAATGAATAATTCAAGATAACACTTAGACTTTGTATTATTTATCAAAAAGTGCCACAACGTTCAGCTGAAGGTTTTAAGAGACTATTTTTAGAGAGCCCTTGTCCCAAAACATTGCAGGATACATTGCATCTGATAGGCGGTGGGAAAGTATCATCATCCCTGGCAAAAACGAAGGCGCTCTGTGCGGATGCAATGGTGCTGCCGTGTAAATAAATAAATAAATAATTCTGGTTCTGCCTAATAATACAGGAAGTGATTATTCATAACTACAGAGGCTCGTGTGATGAACAGAAGTTTTTAAAAGGTGAGTCTAAAATTAAGTCCTACCCTCCTCATCCCCCCTCTGCTCTCGCAGTTACGTCACTCTGCATGTGCTTTCAAGGCCTCCCATCGCAAGAGGGCCACAGTCACATCACGTTCCCTGCAAATAACATCATCATCTTCAAAACAGCAAAGTAGGCTCATACTTCAATATTTAAACACTAGTGGAAGTGTTCATTACATAACTTTGAATTTATGATGAGTTTTACTTTAATGTTGTATTTCTTTATTGTGAAACATATAGACTACTTTTGGTAGTGTTTTATTCTAAATGACAGTTCTAGGGCTGCTTTTGCTTTGATACTTAAAGGATCTTCTGCAAAACAACAATATAGCTGGTGTTGGGCCAAAAGCTCCAAAATCACCACTTTTCAGAGGATTTTAATTTGTAATAATAATTCAAGACTATATGGTCATCACTGTTTTAAGATTTGTTAAACCCACGTCCTCTCTGGGCCAAAGCTCATTTAGAATTAACTGAGGCTGAATGGAAAACTGTTCTGTGGTCAGATGAAGCTAAATTTTAAATTCTTTTTGGAAACAGGAACACCGTAACCTTGCAAAGCAGATGGATATGCCCACTTCTGTGTTTCTCACTAGTGAATCCAACCTGCAAAGTTCCCTTCTGAACCGTTTGGGCCCGGTTAGAAAGTGACAAGACCAATCAGCGATGAGGGGCAGTACTTTCGCCTGCAGCTGAGTCGTGACGTAAGCAAGCAGCAACAAGAGACCGGTGTAATTATGGTGGAAGACATTAGCGTGGATGCTGCTAAAGTGCCAGTTTTATCAGAAATTGATGACATTTCTTCACTAGAAGAAGGACAAAGAACAGCAGTGTGTTGTTTTCTTTTCAAAAATAACAAATTCGTGTACTGACATGTCTGTAGTTGCCATGGTTCACGTTATGAAGTTCTCTATGGAGTTTACCTCTTTGGTAGGTGCACAGCTTGGTAGCGGCTACGTCACGTGTTTTGTTGCTCTGATTGGCCTGTAAAGATGTGACAGACAGAACGTTCATCCAATCATCGTCTGAGTGTTTTTTCAAAGGCTCTTCCCTTTCCCAAACCCTGTCTATGAGTGGTTTACCAGATGGATATGTGAAACAAATCCATCTAGCGTGCCAGGTTAAGAACACTGTGGACTAAAGGGGAGAGGGGCCATCAGTGCACAGTTAAAAAGCCTACATCTCTGATGGTATCTGTTCGCATTAGTGCTAATGGCGTGGGCAGCTTACCCATCTGGAAAGGCACTATCAATGCTGAAAAGTTATAGAGCTTTAAAGGGATACTTCAACATTTTGGCAAATTCGTCCATTGCCATAATTCCTATAGTCTTAGTAATAGGTTCGTTACCTTCAGTTGTCGGTGCAAGCTGATTCTAGATAGCCGCTGCCAACTTCGGACCTGCTGTGCCAACTCAATGTAAGCAGACGGTATTCCGGCTTTCCCTCATCAAATTAATCAAATACACAATCCAACAACTCCAAAACGCTCTCGTGGACAAGTTGTGACCTGTACATTCACCACGCTATGAAATAATCATGGAAAATTACGTGACGGAGATGTTTTAAAGCTAAATGCAAAGCTGGAACTACACTCCAGACATGGCTGCTGCACTGTGTCACTCCACCCAGTGGTTTACTCAAGAAATAGTTCTGAGTATTTGCTTCATGCGTCGTAATGTTACATAATTATACGTTATTATTTCATAGTGTGGTGAACGTGCAGGTCACAACTTGTCCACGAGAGTGTTTTGGAGTTGTCGAATTGTGTATTTGATGAGTTTGATGAGGGAAAGCTGGAATACCGTCTGCTTACATTGAGTTGCTGTTTAGCAGCTAGAATCCTATATCAGAAAAGAATGGGGCAACATTCCTCTCCCAAAACTCCAGCAGTTGGTCTCCTCACTTCCCAGACATTTGCAGACTGTTGTTAAAAGAAGAGGGGATGCCCTGTCCCTGCTTTTTTTGAGGCATGTTGCTGCCGTCAGCTGCAAAATGGGCTATTATTTTTCGTGACATAGGAAAATGGCTCAGTTCAAACAAATGTGTTTCTTTAATTTTCAATTGTGAATTAAATAAGATTTTTATGAGAATAGCAAATCATTGCATTCTGTTTCTATTTACATTTTGAACAATTTCCCAACTTTTTTGGAATTGGGGTTGTACATTACAGTGTCGAGAATCTACAGGACTGAAGTTGAGTTCTTAAGGGACATTAGCTAACCTAGCTATGGAAGCCATGTTAATAGACTCATCTACAAGTAAGTTTCTCTGAGCTTTTCCAATTAAATGGAATAGCACGAATAAATACAACTAACAATAAAATGAATAAAAATAGCATCCATGAGCATGATTTTTACCTGTGGTGGTTAAAAATGCTTACCCCAAGATTTTCATTGTACGTCACAATATCTTGAAACTATTTGTATTGATTTCACTGAGAAACTCTGAGGCAGAAATGAAAAGCTTACAGTAGTTACCAATGGAGAGAACTGCGGCACAAATAAACTCAAAGAAAGGGACAACACAGTTTTAAGTACTATGATTGCTGACATATTTGCCAACATAATGACTGGAGTAGATTAGTGAGTTTAGTTATTGTTTAAAAGTGAACAACTGCTCTATCATTCAGATGGCATGTACTGTAACATGGATGCTTTACGTGTTCAAATTGAAGTGTAGGAAAGTTCTTGCTCCTCATTTATCATTGACAAATGTTTGGTGGTGATGTCTCACTTTACTGGTTTCCACTTCCTCTAGAATTTGTGAAGAATATAAAACAAGAGCGTGAAGAAGTAATCATGTTGATAACTGTATCACTGGAACACAGACTGAGATGACAGACCTCCTACAGTGTTTCGTACATAATGTTACATAATGCCATGCACAGCTCCATCAGTTATCAGGACGATGACATGTTTGTCTGTCGAGTTTTCTTTTAGTCAGGCCTGTCGTGGATTTTCATCAAGAAAAAGAGAGAGTGAGAAAGAAGTGACATCAGTTGTCTAACAGACTGCTGAGACTCTGCTCAGTGTACGTAATATCTATTTTGGAGGTCTTAGCTTCCTCCACAGTTTGGCTCACGAAGTGATAATTAACTGTTAATGACTTACATGTAATATTAGGACTTTTGGTGTCATGGATTCTGTTGCAGTAGAAGCATTAAGATCATGTGCTAAAGTAAACACAGCACTGCTACACTGTAAAGAAAATCCTTAAGAGATTTAAGTCATGAACTCCAATTTTTGTGAGAAAATACCACTACAAAAAGTATCAAAAGTAAAATTAGTCATTCTTCAAATCTAAATAATGTGATATTTCTTTAAGTGATGTTATTGTTAATACATTATGTCCACATTATGTGGAATTTTGGCTCTTAAATGTCTACAGTGATCAAAAATGACTTCTCCTACGTCATCAATAACTTTAAGTTGAGTAGTTATATCATCTCAAATATCTCCATAGTTTCCAAAGCCAGAGAAACCCTTTAGCTTAATAGTTGAAAAAGTCACAGCTGCATTGACAGAGCCGCCCTGACAGGACATGATATGTTAATTGTTGCAGTAGAAACACTGGCCTTGCAAAGCAGATTGACTGGCCAGATTCCAGACTTGTCATTAGGCAAACACATTGAAAAGCTCCAATCTGAAACAATTGATCCAGGTCTGAAAATGGACCAGACCAATCATTGTCATTTGAGGAGATCAAGGCAAGGTTTAGTTGTACTGTAAGCTGTTATATATAAAACGGCTGACACCAGTGTAGCTTCTCCTGACTGGCCTTAGCATGAGTTTTATCCACCCACAAGCTCCACTATTCATAAACAATGGCAGCGCCCACTTGTGGAACTTAGGTTACGACCAGAGCTGCGCATGCCTGCTACCTCAATAATGAATGTAACAGTCAAGGCGTTCATCCAATTACCTTCAAAGGATTTTTCTAAAAGTTCTGCCTTTCCAAAATGCTCTGTATGGGAGGTTTCCCAAATAAATGTAAACTATATCCATGCAATGGATGACCGTCCCTCTGCCCACATAATGTTGTGGTACCACTAGACATTTCCAGGTCCAGTAGAGGCGTACTACTCAGCACCACCCAAATCAGTTGCTATCTTTTTCAATGACCTGTCATAAATGCCAGCCCTCAAACGGTACGAGCCAGTCACAATTCTTACAGCTCCACTATTCACTTAGACACCAGTCTCATGGACCTCCTTAGAAAAGCAGTTTCATCGAAATCTATTCAGTTAAACCCTCAAGAAATGGTCAAACCATGTTCTTAGGGTAAATGAAACATTGATACAAGATATCCTGAGAGGCTAGAGAACAAAGTGAATCTTGTACCAATCCCTAAAACTCACAGCTAAGTGTCTCCTTCAGATTAAGGAGAATAGCAGACCACACCCACAGCTCAAAGAAAGAAGTTCAGCAAGGATGTCTACTTTTTTTCAAAGGTAAGGCAACAGTTTGAGGGGCGACTGTGGCTGTCGGTCATCCCACAATAAGGCCATGGCTCCTGCAGTCACATGTCTATTGTGTGTCCTTGGGCCAGACACTTAACCTCAATTTTCACCCCCACTGCTTTGTCGGTGGCATGTAAAGGGGCATGAAGGAATATGAATGGGATTCTCTTACACTGATGGCCAATTCTCCATAGCTGTCAGTGTGTGAATGGGTAGGTGTGACCTGTGGTGTAAAACTGTTTACTGTAGTCAGACAACTAGAAAAGTCCATCCACCAATAAATGACTAGTATAGCTACAGTTTTAAGAGGCTAAGCACAGGGTATGTGAAGCAACTTCACTTCACCTATTTCTACCTGGTGAATAAAGACAAGCCTTCTGCATATCATATTTTACTAGTTTTGAGTTATTCTCATGTATTCACTCCTGAAAGAGTCTGTATGTGTCTATGGTGCAGTGTTAGCTGTCACTGTATTATTTAACTTTTTTTTTTTTTTTACAGCGTCTGGCTAGTCATGCTTTGTTTTACAATTAGCTCCTCAGGTGCCACCAGGTTGACAAATTATACCCTCCAGTGTTTATGGGTCTGGCTGATGTCTGTCTCGTGTGGGAACAGGGGATTCCCAACAGAGAAGGGAAGACGGATGAGAAAAAAAACAACCTTTGCTCCACTCTGCAGCCTTGAGGGGATGTACAGTTCAGTTGACAGCAGGCCAGTGAGAAAGAGAGCTATGCGAGGGGGATGTTGGTGTTTAATACGAGGTGAAACAGGGCATGGTGACAGGCTTACAGGGTGACTGTTGAGCTAAATATCTGCTGCTGGCTCTGGATGTGGAAACTGAAGGGAGTCTGGGTGTGGAACCAGACAATGAAGCAGAGTTTCCCTGCCCATCCTTGAACAACATCACCACAGTCACAGCCCCAAAATAAAACCATCATTTTACATTAAAACCTACAGAAAACACAAGCAGAGTCTAGAGCGATGCAGTGCTGTCAGTGAGAAGAGGAAAAAGAGCAGTCATACAGTGAAGTTACTACTCTGTATGAGCGCAGTATTGTGCTGTTGCATGGCAACAGTTTCCACAGAAATCTTTGCTCAGAAACACTCCTCTTTGGTCCTCACATAACAACAGAAAAATGGGCTGAATACACGAATACAAATGGCCTCATGTACCATTTCAGGCTGCAGAGGGTTAAGAGCTGCTTTTAGTATCATTGAGCATGTTCACAGAGCAACTGGCACAGAACATGGAGCACAAAAGCTGATTAAGAATCAATTCATTTTAACTTCCAAACTGTGTTTTTCTAAACTGTGTTTTTTAAGAGGCCACATGAGGATGTAAGATGTTTATTTTTGATAGAACTAAGGCTGCTACCATTCATTGGTACATCTGTTCAATTAAATTGATGATACAGTAATCTTAAATCAACCCTTAATAGCTCTAATTTAGTGTAAACAGGAATTATTGGTCCCACTGAAGAGAAATATAATCAAGTCTGATAATGTGCCTCAATTTTCAAGTGTAACTATTTCAACAAGTATTTCATCACTTGGAGGAACTTAGAGGCTGTGGTATTTTATAGCATCTGCAGAAATGTTTGTTTAATTGCACAAGATGGATTTAAAAGTAAAAAGTAATTTTTAGTCTGCTTAATAACAGGCAAAGATGTGAAGCTGAGGCAGGCCTTTAGTCCCTGATTATACATAACTCATATCCTTTTACAACAGCAAAATGAACAAGTTATAAAACACTGACCCCAATACATTGAGTGCCCATAAAGACATTAATTATTTTGACAAAATCATTTTTTAAAACTGGCTATAGATGTTTTTATGGTGGCGTATTGCATTCACTTTAAAATAAAAAAATTCCCCTGTTTTTACAACATAACTATCTTCTAAAAACAGGAAAATCAAAAATAAATAAATTCCTGTTTTTACGAGATAGTATGTCATAAAAACAGGGATTTATTTATTTTTGAATATCCTGTTTTTACGATAGTAACTCGTAAAAACAGGAATTTATTTATTTTTGAATTTCCAGTGTTTACAAGATATTATCTCGTAAAAACAGAATTTGATCAGACCTAGGGACAGAGAACTGTTACATGGAGCAGATGCAGATATTCCTGAGACATGATCATGTGGATGAGTTTTCACGCAGATGCTATTTGTATGGCTCAAGCATTCATAACCAACGCATAGAGAACTGGTGGGGATTTTTGAGGAAACAATATGCATTGGATCAACATCTTTCTGGATTTGAAAGATTCTGACTACTTCTTAACCCCACACCTCTAATTACTGGCTGATAAATGCAGCAACCAGTCATGCAGAAGAGCATTAGGGGGAATCCTGTTTTCACAAGATACTATCTCGTAAATAAATTTCTGTTTTTACGAGATAGTTATGTCGTAAAAACAGGAGGATTTTTTTTTATTTTCAAGTGAATGCAATATGCCACTGTAGTTTTTATTTCTACTGAAGAAAATCATAATTTTTAACTGGGGTTTGTTTGTGACTTTTGGTGCTTCTGCAGCCAGCCTCTAGCGGACATTGGAGGAACTGCAGTTTTTTTTTTTTGTTTGTTTTTTGTTTTTTTTTGGCATTCCCCCGCTGGCTTCACCCTCAATATTGGAGGTACTCTCTTTAAATTTTAAAGCTGAGAATTTGATTAAAGCTCAGTTTATGAACAATAAATATCCTCAGAAATTCCATGAAAATTATTGAAAAATTTAAAGTAAATTACCCCAAATTTCAAACCAAATTTCTACAATTTTTTTCACCCAAAAAATATTACAAATACATTCCCCCAAATCCCATGAAAATTACAGAAAATTTCCCTAAATATCCAAACCAATTCCCTGAAAATTTCCCTTAAATTTTGGAAATTTCAAAGGACATCCCCATCCAAATTCCCCCAAATTTACAAATAAATCTGCCAAACTTTCATGAAAATACCTGAAATTTTCAAAGCAAATTACCCCTAAAAATTTTAAATCAAGTTCCCCCAAATTTCAAATGCATTTCCCCAATTTCCATTAAAATGCTTGAAAATTTCCATACAAATTCTCCCAAACTTCCCCCCAAAATTCCCAAATTCTAATGAAAATGTGAAAAGAAAGTCAAAGCAAGTTGCTCCCAAAACTTCCAGTGAAACTTTACAAAATATACATACCTATTGCCAAAATTTCCATGAAAATTCTTAAATCTTTGATGGACATTCCAGATAATTATTACATATTTCTAATGTCAGAAATGTCAAAATGTAATGTCCTCATTTGTACATGCAGAGTCTCAAATTTTAAACAAGGAGATCAAAAAACTTGTCTGAGAGGATCTCTCTGGATATACCATTATATTGGGATTCCTGACATGGAAAAGTTTGGGAAGCCCATAGTGTAATAGATTCTTATTTGCAATTTACCACATTTAATACAATACTCTGAGTATTTGTTACGTTTTCTAACACCCTCCGTCCTTCTTTTGTAATCAAACTTTTGTTTTAAATTATCTATTGATGAGTGTTTTTTTGTACAATTCTGCTCATTGTTTCTGCTGTTTTCACAGTTTTAAGAACACCGTCTATGTGAACCTTAAAGGCAATTTTATAAAACTAGCTAACAGCATGCCAACCTTTACATTAAAACCCAACCAGGGTAAGAGAGCCCTCTTGATATGTTGGCTAGGTGAAAAGAAAAAATCAGAAATAAGAATGCAACATTATGATTCAAGATCATGACATCAGAACTTCTGTCCAGTTGAATGTGGATGGAATTTTAAATATCGACAAATAGTTCTTAAGGAAATCTCTGGTATTAAAAGTTTCACCTTCCACAATTTCCAGGGTGGTTTACTGCAGTTTCAGAGACTTGGCTGAAGGCTGACTCTTTACTTTTGACAGAATGCTGCCCTCTACTGGTGCATGGGATAAATTACCCTAAAAGAAAGGTTTGGAAAAATAACCAGGCTGCAGTTTACAGCGCTTTAAAGTGATTATTAAACAAAATGTATTTAAGCATCTGTGTGGCTGGGGAGTCTCTTTAAAGATTTTACTAGATTGCATATTAAAGTGGCATTTATTCCAGTTTTATTTGAAGAGGTTTGCTGAAACCTGAAGGTTGACATCTAGTGTTTCAGATCCAACACAACAAACTATGGCGGTGCTGTAAGTCAGTGGTTCCCAAAGTGTGGGTCAGGAGACACTGACAGGAGGTCTAAAAAACAACAAATGTTTTGAAATGGTTTATAATTGTAGAATTAACCAATTTTTGCAAAATAATTTATGCACCAAATTTGTCAAATGTGAAATTAAAAAAATGGTCATTTGGTGACATTTACACTGACATCAAGTAAAGTTCAAAAAGTCTGCACATGACTATTCTTGAACCTGCTTTGTTGTGTTGAACTATGGCTCAACCACCCTAGGTACGATACAGTGGGGTCCCCGGTCTCTAGCAGTGTTATTTTGGGGGTCCCAGGCTGACAAGTTTTGGTACTCCTGCTGCAAGTTATGGCAAGAATAAATCAAGGCCAGAGTTTAAACTTAGTGCTTTTATTATCTTAAATTGCTGTAGGAAAATGTAAAAATATCTTCTTTATGGAGCATATTTACATTTTTTAACAATCCAAAGTCTCACATTCATGCTTTCTGCAATTAAGATTTTAACCAAACAAGTACAATCAGAGTGGAAGAAAACAAGGCTAATTATTCTTGGGATTATTTTAAGCATTTAGAGCACTATAAAGCCAGTTATAGTCAAAATATTGCAGATCTAGTAGATCGAACTTGTCCATAAATGTAGGAAAAAACACTGAAGCACAATAGCATGAAGGAGAAGCAATATTAGGAGAGAGATTTAGGAAAGAAAGATGTAAAGAAAGGTAGAAAACATACAAATTTCCTGCATACTCTCTTCTTTTTTATGTGTCATTTTCTTCCGTGCACTCGGTAAACGTGTCGTCCTCATACAAGTCCTCCAACTCTCCGTCTCTGCTCCCCTCATTGCTGACTTTCCTACTGGAGACAAAAACTCAATCATTTAGTGAAAGCTTGGCTACTGAATGAAAATGCATATGAGGAGGAGGAGCAGGATGGGAGAGGGAGGGACGGAGGGGATGACACTATACTAAAAATGTCAAAGAGTGCATGTCCTCCACAGAACAGCTCATCACTCTTTATCCATGTCATCCTCCGGAGGTCACCTGAGAGACACGGGGAAGCCAAGACAAAGTACTGGGCAGTGACAGAGTGTCAATTTATTTTGGGTACAGCTCGTTGTTGAGTGCTTTGTGTTGTCTTGTCTCTCTTAAATCCTCTTAAGGTTGAACAAACAAGTGATGAGCTGAGCTGTGTATGAAGCGCATGAAGCTCAGCCTAAATGCTGTTATAGAGAGTTACCTCAAGGAAGGATGAAGCTGAGGCGAAGACCCCAATAAGCCCCAAGTGCCTCTGCAAGAACATGTAATGTAACACTGTTAGTGTGTGCCTCTGTTAAAGGGCAAAGCTGAATTTAATGTAGCATTTTAAAGGCAAAGTCAGACATGGGATGATAATTTCTTGGCTTTTTTCAGAGGATGTGGTGTGAAAACATATAATGTTGCCCCGTCTGTGCAGTAAATACGACTCTACAGCCAGATTAACAGGTTAGCTCAGTTTAGCATTAAGACTGTCAATGTGTTAATCAGCTAGCTTAACAGTTGTCACCAGCTTTAACCTGAACAGCTCACTGATTAACACATTACAGTATATCCAACTTTTTCCTAGCCCCCATGAGAGTTGAGAGCGTGAAATGTGGGTGCAAGTTCCAGTCCCTTCTGTCAGGCCAGGACTTTGCATAGTCACAATCCTGATTATTAGAGCGATATGGAGATTAAAACGTCATCTGTTACACCTGAAACGCTACTATTCCTCCACCTTCTACTGGAGAGGAAAAATGAAGAAATAGCCTCTGATAAGGAGTAATTGATGTAGAGCTCAGTCAGAGCTTGAACTTTTCTCTCTTCAGTTTGTTGAGTTTCTGAAATTCTTATTTCACCAGCTACTCCCTCTTCAAAAGCGTGAACTTTATTAGTGTCCATGATTCACTGGGTCTCTTCAGTTTGGTAAATCTCAACTTCCTTAAAAAGTATTATTGACAAATTAACATTAAAAGATTGCAGCCCTGATGCATTCAGACAGTGAACGGCATGTTTAAAACACTTGTTAGAGACAATTATTCAATTTTGTCTTGTTATTAGCGCCAAAAACAAAGCAACAGGTACCAGGTGTTACAAAAATAGAACTTTCAGCTTAAAATAACATTTATTTGGACGCCTGATTAAAAAACAAGCAGTACTTATAAAATTGAAGATTTATTCTTTTCAAAACAACCCCTGTCGGTGCTAAGTCATCTTAGTAAGTCACTGAGAGAAATGTGTTTTTGCTTTTATCATTACTGTACCAGAGATCCCACTCACATTCATAGCTACAGTAGACCTCCAAGGAATAAGGTGGATACTTCATTTGTTTAATCCATACAAAAACAGACACTTTAAAAGACAAAGATGATCGTGCTAACATTAACTATGTATAAATATAGTATTTTTTTCTGGTGTTTTTGAGCTATTGGCTTTGGGCTTAAGATAAGCCAAGAAAACGGGCTGCTGCCTGAAGCTTTAAGCACAATACACAAAAGACAGAGAAAGTCTAGTCTTCAGTCACCAACCACTCAATAATGTTACACCAGTTAAACTGTGAACTAACTCAAATATCTAATCAAACAATCACATAGTAGCTTCAAAAGCATTTAGGGACAGAGTCAAGACAATGTGATGAAGTTTAAACGGAGCATCAGAAACAGGAGGAAAGGTTATTTATGTGGTTTTGACTGTGCCATGATTGTGATGCCTCACAGGCTGGTCTGAGTATTTCACACATCTGTTTTTTTGCCTTCATTTTATAGATGAGGACAGTGGACAACGTCAGAAACAGACATGAGAGACTGGGGCATGTTATGCATGAAAGGAGCCGGCTGGATTTGAACCTGGGCTTCTTGTGGGGTACGCCTAACAACTGGATCTACACTTCTGATCAACAACCATCTCCTGTTTACTGAGATGGTCTGAAAATGAGAAAATTAGGGATTGACTGATACTGTTTTTCCTGCCTCTACACCAGTGGTTCCCAACCCTTTTTCCATTGAGCCCCCACCCTTTACATATCTAAGAAGGGCTGCCATGTGATTGGCTGATTAGATATTTGCATTAATGAGCAGTTGAACAGGTATACCTAATAAAGTGACCAGTGAATGTATGATAGACAGAAAACCTGGCATATCATCAAAATTTATTGCATTTTTCTTTTCACAGACATTTTACTGTACAACTACAGTTTACCTTATGGCTGCTTTTTGCATCAAAACTGTCTTTTATTGTCAATTTAGAAGATTTGAGCTGAAAAGTTATTGGGATAAGTTTTTAAAAAGGCAGACAGTCATATTAATGACTCAGCAGAGAAAAAGTAAAAAAAAATATCTGTAGGATAGAGGACAACACTAAAATAAATTTGGTACAGTAGCAGGATGAAACAAAGCTTCATCCTAAAATACAAAGTATCAAACATCTAAATGTATTTTGTAGTCTGGGAGTAATATGACAAGTGACAAGTGAAATATTTGATAACTTAGGCACAATGTCCCAGTGCCTCATCCCTCAATGAAGACTTGATTCACACTTTCAGGTCTTTTCTAAGCAGCTGAAGAACCAATGTATATATTCTAAATGTAGTAATACAGAGCTGAAATTGGTTCTTCTCCCTAACCACTTTTTATACTGTAAGCAGCCAAATATACTTGAAGTTTTGCCAATCACTCTTTCTGTGTCTTTATTTCTTCATTCACATTCTGGCATGTGTCGGACGGTCTGATCTGCACATTTCTCTGTGTGGGAGCGTGCAGAGCTGCTGGTGCAGCATGGGCATGTGTGGAGGAGGCTGCAGCTCCACATCACTTCACATGGAGGTGTAATTAGCTGTGCCAGCAAGGCCCCCCCCCAAACACAGACACACACACCCACACGCACACACACCCACACACACAGGACCAGCTTGTTAATGGAAAATGAAGGCAGTGCAGTCATTACTGCTGCTGTGGGGGATCCATTTGGCTTTTTAGGAAATGACAGATGCTTTTATCTGCCTGGGTGTTCTGCCAATTTAAGGTCCAAAACTCATTAAATACAGTGGAAGAGCTGGTGAGTTTTCAAAAATGTGATATATTCGATAAGTGCTAGACACACCTTGTATATAAAGTATGTAACGGATCTATTTTTATCCAAGCATCTGCTCACTGCTTTGTTTTGTTCGATGCCTAATCGCAGAGCTGGCGCTTTGTCAGAGCAGAGCAGGCAGGATTTGCAGAGTAGGCTACTTACGTAAGAAGACCTCCAGGAGCAGACATGGACCTCTCTGCCCGTCTGCCCTGACACTCAAAGGGATTACTGAAAGAGCGCTTCCTCAGCATGGACTTTACCAGGATCTGCAGAGGACATAGACAGAGTCTCAGTAAACTTTTAACACTGCAAATATGCAGGGGAATATCCACTTTTGTATGTATTAAATCTCATTAAAATTTAGAACATTCGACTTCCTTGTTAAAGATGCAATATGTAGAAGATTTGAATTGTAGTAGCTATAATAATTTTAAAATTACTACTCCTATACTATATCTTTTTTTTAGCGGAGTATTTACTTTATCTCAGATATTTCTAACCATTTTTAAAGCCAGAGAAATTCTCAGTTTCCACAGTTGTAATGGACCAGGACAAGAACTGTACAGACAAATTGTTTATCGTTGCTGTGAAATCACTAAATATTATGTAAAAGACTGCTACATAAGGGACAGTAAACTGCAGGTGGAAGCTGCCGTTCTGTAGCTCAAAGTAAACAGAAGTAAATGAACCACTGAATTACGAAGAAACAACTGATCGAAAAGGTTTGTAGTTACAAAACTTTGACGTTAAATAATTTTCACATCCATCTCTGATGAACCGAGATGTGGTGTGCCTGGAGGCTCTGCTTTGTGTGCTTGAAATCAGGTCCAAAAAATGTCAGACAACCTGACTGGTGATCACATCTAAACGTCAACGATCCACTGTTTCTAAAGGAAACGGTATGGATATCTGTTGAGTCCAAATATCCCTAATTTAAGCGGATATTAGTCTGTTCTTCTCCTGCACACCCACTCCTGACAGAGCAGACAGCTGTGTTTTGCACCCAGGCTGAGCAGTCATGTCTTGTGCTGAAAGTGACGTCAGTGCAAACCCCTATTGTGTATGTTTAGCCCCACATTTGTAAGACGGACAGGTAAGCTTGGCACCCCTACAGAAGGGGGCCTAAAAATTGGGACAGCACAGGTCAGTTATTTGGGAACCTTTCCAACTTTTGATAATGGAAATGCAAAGAAATTTGTGCTGTGCTGTACCAAACTGAACCATACCGTTCAGTGGAAACAACCTAGCAGAGACCAGATATGCTGCTCAGCTTGGCCCTGCTCCACTCAGCTCCTGAGGACTCTGTTCATTAAAAAACTGCGCTCCAAAACATGTTATCATTTATTGCACCAGCACCAGCTGATGATTTTCAGTTTTATAACTGATGTGAACAGCTGACTTCCTCTTTGTGCTCTGAGGTGTTTACTGGCTGTTGAAGTACACAACTTGCCTGACGTCTAAAGCCAGCTGTGGTGAGCTACTTGCAAAGCATTATGGGATTTCTTGCAGCATTAACCAGGAAGACACTTTTAAAAGCTTTTCTCCTTCATTGTGTAAAATTCATCCATGAAACAAAAATGTCAGCCTACTGATAAGTAAATACACCTTATGGTGACCAGGTTTTGTCAAACACTTCAAAACAAGAAGTAAGCCTAGGGAGCTGAGCTATGGAGGTTTTGTTATTGTTTTGATTGTGAGCCTGTGGCATCAGAATGCTGTGTATTTAACTGTGGACTGAACTGTGTACTGTAATAATGGGGAAATTGTTTCTGTTAATAAAAGTTGCAAGGTACAGTTTTCAAGGACACATCGTTTTTTCTGTATTTTCTGTGAAGTTACAGTCCAGAGAGAGAGCGTCCTGCAACTTACCACAGTGGAGAGGCTGGGGATGAGTTTGACGCTATTCTTCACCTCCTCCTCGGTCACCTCCAACGCGGTGCAATGCTCCTCCTCCAGAGGAAGATGGTTGGTGCCGTCCTCTGTCACCCATGGATGGAGCTGGAACAACACACAGAAGAAACACAGTTGTAATGTAAAGAGTACCACAAAATAAAAAAAGAAATAGACAGCCAGATAAAGTCAGTGTTGCTTTTGCAGTTACCTTAATTTTAGGGATGGTGATTCTTGTTTCAGGGTTTTTATCCAGCATCCTCTCAATGAGCTCCCTTAGGTTGTTGCTTATCATTGGCCTGTGAGAAAAGTTTAATAATAGCTGAATTCTTTACAGTAAGTAACTTAATGTTTATTGATATTAAGAGTATTGTTTTAATCACATCCTCTGGGACACAATGAAAAAGTTCTCTAATTTTTGGTACAAAGAGCAAAGCCATGACTGTAAGCCCTCTGGAGAGTCTGCTATTTTCACTGAATTGTCCCTAGACACCATGGTTTTAATTGATTAAATGTCATAATTAAAATGAGGCAAGTGTTTGCTTACATCTCTGGAAACTCCACAGGTTTGTTCTTGATTTTGCTGTGCAAAGCAACGATGTATTCATCATAAAAAGGGCACTGGAACAGAACAGGAATAAAACTAAATAATCATTAATAATGCTGGCTGTTATTCTACAGGCAGTTTGCCATGAACCTGCTTACCTTTCCAAAGACAAAGCAGTACAGAGTGACTCCCATCGCCCACACGTCTAACGCCTGTAAACAAAAACAGTCATTATGGGCTGAGCCATTAATGAGAAGATCTAAACAGCCAGATGAACTCACTTCTAGGTACTTTCAGGCTATCAAGAGCAATCTGAACTTCAGTGTCTGTTTTAAAAGTTAACGCAGAGTTTCCCTACCTTCCCGCTGAAGCTCTGCTCATGCTCTGTCATCATCTCAGGGGCCATGAAGGCCGGCGTCCCTGCCGTACTGGACAGGAGCGCGTCTGTTCCCTCAAACTCATTGCTTACACCAAAATCTGCGATCTTGACATGACCGTCTTCGCCCAGCAACAGGTTGGAGGGTTTGATATCTCTGTGGATGATCTTGTGGTAGTGCACTGGACAAGAGAAAAATATCCTTGAACTTTCAATAGAATTCATAGTGTCGTATTACTCCACTAGGACATTAAGCCCCCAAAATGAAGGCCTGATTGTCAAATATAGTAAAATCATATAGGTTAACTTACAGTATTCTAATCCCAGGATGACATCTCTGAAGTAAAAGCGAGCCTGCTCCTCTGTGAAAAGATCATCTGTGGGCACTTCCATCACCGGTCTGACACACACCAGAAGTTAAAGAACAGGTTAATGTATATGTAGCCTTATTTTTCAGTTTAAATGTCCAAACAGTACACTCTGGGAATGTTACAACACATGTAAATGCACCATACACACCCTTTTGTCATCAACTCGAAGGCTTGAGGACAAATAATCAAACTTTAATGACACACAAGAGATTAAATGTAGTCTACATAAAGAAGGATGAATGAATACCCACCCATATGAAGTCCATCTTCATCAGGATCATCAAGCACCTGCAAAACATGTCACATCACTTTTTTTATTCTTCAAAAATATATTTCACCCACTTTTTTTTTCGAACACTGAAATACACAGTGTGTGACAGTTCATCTGATGACAGAATAAGTCATGCCTCATTTTTGTTGATACTTGTACGTGTGAGAACATGTTTCTCAGTACAGCTTCATCACCAAACAAGGCCCTTTTAACAGCACCTGCTCTAACCTCGCAAAGCAGATGGATACACCCATTTCCTTGTTTTTCACTGGCGAAACCCTCTCGTTAAGCTCCCATCTGAACCATTTGGGCCCAGTTAGAAAGTGACAGGACCAATCAGCAACAAGGGGCAGTACTTTCAGGCATGGCAGAGTCATGACGTAAACAAGCAGCAGCAAGAGGCCAGTGCAATTATGGCGGAAGAGCTTAGCGTGGATGCTGCTAAAGCGCCAGTTTTATCAGAACTTGACGACATTTCTTTGTTAAAAGAAAAACAAAGAACAGCAGTGAGTTGTTTTCTTTTCAAAAACGACAAAAGTCGAGTACTTACATGTCTATAGTCGCTATGTTTCGTGTTATTCCCCGTAGCTGCGCACACGCAGCTTGATAGCTGCTACGTCACGTTTTACTGCTCTTGTTGGCCCATTAGGATGTAAAAGACAGAACGTTCACCCAATCATACTCTGAGTTTTTTTCAAAGCCTCTGCCTTTTCTCAAACTATTGAAGCTTTCCCAGATAGAATGTGTGAAACACATCCATCTGGTGTGTCAGGTTACACCTGCTCTGTATATGAATAATACTTTTGACCGGGGGAGTAGGTGGCCTGGTGGTTAGAGGCGCTCCCCATGTATGCAGACAGCCCGGGCTCGAATCCGGCCTGAGGCCCTCCAGCGCATGTCTCTCCCCCACTCTTGACCCTGTTTCTGACTCTGTCCACCGTCCTCCCCTGTCTAATGAAGGCACAAAAATGCCCGGAAATAAATCTTTAAAAAAAATAAATAAATAAATAAAACTTTTGACTGGTTAAACTGTTATAACAATTACTGTTTTTTTTTTTGTTTGTTTGTTTTTGTGGGAGCAATTTATAGAAACAGATGTGGTGCATTTTCACCAAGCAGACCAGTAAATTCAGTCCAGTTTAATAAACACTGTGTTTTCTAAGCCAGTGCTTGTCACTTTATAAGATATGAGATGTGAGAGGCTTTATTGTCACTTTACTGAAGAGCAATACCACAATACCAGCACTGTGCTTGAGCTGTTGTCTTGAATTGTCATTTCCATTTTACCAGTACACCACAAGGTTTATTTGCTAAAAAGAGTATATCACCAGTTTCTTTAAAAGCATCTTTATGACAAAATGAGGAGGAAAAGCTAAAAGGGACAGCTAGACTCTTAGCTCAAAAAACAAGGGGTGTAGTCCATTAGTACCACTGCTTTTAGGGAAGCTAAGATTCTTTCCAATCAATCAATAGACTACAATTAGTCCCTTTGCTCTCACCATTCAGTCCTATCCCTTCATTTGCACATGCACATCCAAAGGTAAGGTGCTGCATTTCTTGTTGGAATTGGGGGTAGCCTGAAGTGCTAGAACTACATGGCCCCTCAAACTGAGATTTTCCAAATGCACACTCCAAACCAAGTGTTATGGGAAATCTCCCAGAAGGCCTTCCAAGTCATTGGCAAGGTTTGAATATTACAACAACAATGTGATATCATAATTTAGTTTGTCATAGAAATGTCCAGTATCGTCGTTACTTCTATGTTCATAATGTTGCCAGTGATGATGTATCAGGAACTTGAAGGGTTAACTTTTCAAACCCTCAGGTATCAAAAATGGCAGTCAATTTTAATTAGAGTAATTGTACCTTTACCTCAGTACCATATTCTTGTACTCCTTCCAGCCCTGTTGACAGCTGAAGAAATCGCAACCCAAAGGTTTTGTGAGCTTTTGGACAGTCCAGTAATCAGCATTCTTCCAGTCATCAGTGGAATTAAACAGGCACAGTTTATATTTACTTTATTAATTTTAAATTGAACTTTTAACCTACTTAATTGTTTAGTGCATTTTAGGATTTCTTATATTGCTGTTTTTGATTCTCCTTTATAATTTTCACAGCTTCTTAGAAATCCTCCAGTGTAGCTTCTAATGACCTTGCTGCCATCTGTGTTCTGGTTTCTTTTATGATTTGCTGTCTGACTTTTTAATTTCCCTCTGTAACGACTCACTAGCATAAATAAAGGTTGAATGAATGAATCAATAGAGCAATGAGGTTGAGAGGCCTAGGCCTGAGTCATGTGACTGACCTCCACTAGTTTAACAACATTAGGATGGTCAAGTTTCTTCAGGATGGCGATCTCCTTGTACACTTTCTCCAGAGGCAGCACAGCCTTAGGGTAAGGATCTTGGGGGTAGTTTGATCCTTGAGGAGAGGGACGGCCTGAAATCACACAGCATAAAACCACTATCAGCACAGCAATGAAGGAGTCTATGTTTCATTGATATTTTAATGTAATCACTAATGGAGATCTTCACTCACGCAAGAATCCACACTGCCTCATCAGCTTCTTCTTTGAGACAACTTTCATTGCCTTAAATCAAAGATTCAAGTGTTGGTAAAAGACAAACAAATTAAATAAATCTGACCTCAGATGCACAGTTTATTATATCTAACTTACATAGTACTGCTCAGAATCTTCATTATATGCCAATCTAACCACTCCATATGAACCCTGTGGTGAAAAATAAACAGCTTTTTAAAGCATCATCATCATTATTTCTGTTTCAGCTCCTATGAACAACTTCTATGAATCACCTTTCCAATCTCTTTGTTTAACTTGTATTGGTTGAGCTGGACACAGTCCTGCAGAAGAGGATCAGAAAAATGTTATTACTAAATACTCACTATATTGATATGCTGAATCTAATCAAACTGAATCAAACTCACATCACCGTCTGTGATGGACACACGTTTGGTCTCGATGGTGGGCTGTCGGGCCATGCGGCTCCCCCTCTCTTGCAGGGACAGCTTCCTGTCAGACAACCGAACCCTCTGAACGCTGCTGGGCCTGTAGCCATTAGGAGGGGTCACACGGTTTGCTGCCACGTTCATGGCGGCCACCAGGTCAGCCAGCTCGCAGTTATGCTCCGAGTCCAGCCCGTTATTGTGCTCAGAGTCCAAACCGTTCTCATCCGAGTCCAGCTCGGCCCTGCAGGCTGCGTCTGCGCTCATGGTGGATGCTTCTGGTTCACTCACAGCTGAAATCTCCATCTTGATGGAAGCAGCAGAGGATTCATGACTGCACTGAGAAAGACGATCAGACACAAGGCTGATTCTACAGAAACTAGCTAGATGGTACAGAATTTATACCAACCTTTATCTGAGGGTTTACAAATGTCAAAGTGCTTGCATCTGCTTCCTGTAGCATTTCAAAGTGAGTAGAGTGCACAGAATAATGCAGCCACATGACATTATTACTTGGATTGCCTTGGCACGTGACTCTATTTATCAAATTTACTTAAAATGTTAGAACCTTGTTCATTCCTTTGTACAACACTCACATAAAAGCCACTAATGTCAATCTAATGAGGGCAACATGTCTTAATATGCAGTGTTTACTGCATCCATGAAGAGAAATTTTTTTAAAAACATCGGAGCCACAATAATTTAAAAAAATGTATGCAAATGCAGCTGAATATTAGCATTTGTTTATTTGGCTTGATATTATGTATTAAATCTCATCAAAAGATTGATGTGAAACTCAAATCAGTGGAGAAGTAGATCCAGCTTCCTTTGAAATTGTAGGACAAGTCATTTTGTATTATTGAGTATCATCTCTGTGATTCTTTTTACCCAGAATTCAGCACAAGTTTGAAAACAATCCTGATAAAGGTTTGTAAAAACTGGTAATTTACAGTGAAGTTACAAACAATAATTAAACTAATGTTTAGGGGTAATCCAACAATCAATCATATTTTGATTGGTCAAATTTGAACTTATTCAAAGTGGACCTTTGAGACACTGTGGCATGAAGAGAAAGACAATTTGGGAAGTCTTTCACATTTGGTGCATATAGAAGTTTAAGGGGAAGGGGCTGAAACTGGGAAAGGTTTACTGATACCTCATATTTATTTTCTAACACCAATTTGAAAACAGCCATACTTTCATCTTGTAAAAATTGTTCTCCCCTGTACTAGTATTTTATTCTTCTTATTGAGACAATCTTTTGTTTCAGAAACAGACCAAAAACAGGACAATGTTTGGCACTACCATAAATGACTGCTGTATTATTTTTGGACTAGAGACATACAGTGATGATAAACGAAATGTAATTATTTTGGATTACATCTTCATTAAGAAAAGTATACATGTAATCCAATGTACATCTCATTTATCTAGAAGTCAAAGATCCTTGTTTGAACAGATAAGTTCTGGTATTCTTCCTCTGGCCACTGAAGTCATTCAATAATATTCCAAAGAAAACAGACTTTGTGAGTTTGTGATTTAGCAGAAGTAGAAAGTATTTCATATTTCCTTTATGATGACTTTCAAAAACCTGAAATTCTGCAGTCGCCTGATGAGCATAAATTGGAATGTCTGTTTAAATTTGGTGTGTTTTAACTTGTTAATTTTGTCTCAAAATTGTGGAAAGAAGACAGGCAATTTATTTAATTAACTGATTAATTTTTAGTTGATTTCCATTCTTATTTTCTGGTCAATAACAATGAAAGAGCTACTTTGCACTCTTAACTCCTCTAATTTAACAGCAGGTTTGCGTGGTGGTTACCTGAGATGATCCCAATAAAATGCTTAAAATTATACACAGAGAAATACATTCTTTTAAAGTGCAAAAAATAAAACTACCTACTTAAAACTTCAGTCCTTAGATCACATTTTAAATTTTAAGAAAAGGAAATAAAAAAACACTTCAGCAGAAGTAGGCCTGTTGTTTCTGCTTAAAACTCCTTTCATGTCTTTGTATTTCTTACAGTCTTATGTCTTTTACCCTCAAAGATTCTTTTCATCCTTTTATAAGACTGATCCTTTATTGTTTTTTTCAGTCTGTTTATTCATTAGCAAGACTCTATTTGTTCTAAGTCCTATTTTATATTTTTAGTTTGCCCATATTGTTGTTACTATCTGTGTCATTGTGTTTTATCCGTGTTTCTATTTACAAGCTGCTGCAAACCCATTGTCCCTAAAGAGATTAATGAAGTTGTTTAAATTTAATTGAATGAACTGAATTAAACTGCATTCCGCTGAAATGGGACCAATTTATGTTGGCTGAATAAATCTGCAGAAATTTTCAGATCTGCTGACACTGACATTATGCTGATAATATCACGCATCTCTGTCTGAAATCTAACATTAACACTGGTATTATATTATATGTATCCTCCTTTAAGACTATACATAAGCACTAATATTAACCCATGAAATCAACCTACCTTAACTTTACTTACCATTTATATTATTGTGAAAATAACATGGGATTTTCCAGTGCTGTAAATAACAAGTCTCACAGATTACTTTTTACAGAAGATCTTATATATTTGTCTTGTATTAGTATTTGGTTTTAGCTCTAATCACAGTTGTACTTTTGTTGTGTTTAACCTTTCTTTTGAAAATCAGTATTAGAATAATTCTCTTATTCATCCCTAAACATGAGTCTATGCTTTTAAATCTCTCAGCTCCTAAACATAAGCTTGAAAAGTAAAAACAGACAGACTGCTGCTTTCTTGTGCTCAGTTTCCTGTAGCAGATGGCAGAAGCCTCAGAAGAATTCGTACAAACAGGAAATGAGAAATCTCACCTCTGACGACAGTCTGGCAGCAGATAAGAGACAACGACTCACTGCTGCCTAAAATACAGTCCAGATAACTGAAAATCTTCTTATGTAACAAGGTGGAATGCTTTAATAGGCTTGTTAATTACTTTATACAATACTAACAAAATACTACAGGCTCTTACAGCACAGATATGTCTTTTCAAATGAATCAACATCCTTTGATGTATGTAACACTCAAAACGTGTTTATAGAAATACTGAATAGTAACTGATGCTACACAGTAAATTCCTAACACCCATCTAACCCACCCCCCTCTTGTACAATACAATCTTTTTGCAATACAAAAATGAAGTTAAGGGTGTTTGACTCACACAGTTGGGGTGTCCTGTTGTGTTCAGGGCCTCTGATGTTCTTCTCCATGTTGTCCTGCAGCTCTCAGGAGGGAAAGTCCTTTGTGTCTCAGAGCAGGACTTTCACTGACAGGCAGGCAAGGATCTCTGCAGCGCTCGTCTTTAAGGATTAACTCAGGACACATATAGCAGAGTTATTCTGAGGCCAACAGGCCGGCCAGTGCAGTGGTTATCTGCAGGGCAAGCTGTGGTGGTGACAGCTGTAGCCTGGTCTGCAAAAAATACATAAACAAAGAAAATATCACAGGGGTTGTCATTGACAACTCTGTTTGCATGAAAACAACATATAAAGTTAGGCCTTATTCACCTTAAATGCCCATGTAGTATCTAAAATTTTATTCAGATTTAAGAAGGTAAAATACAAATAATGCTTTTACCAGATGACTTATTAGTATTTAAATCATATTTAACAATAAACTGTGTATCTATAATAAACACAATTAAGAAAACAGTCAGTTAAAATTACTAAAAAGCAAATTGAAATTTGCTTGAAAAAGCAAGAAAATTTGTAACCCAAATTTCTTTGTGTTATCACTACTATTGGTAGTGATATTAATCATGTTTTTCATGTTTTGTGAACGTCTGCTTGCCAAAATCAAATTTTATTTTATGAGGGGCTTGAGCTACTGAAATTCTCGCAAAACTTTGCACCACAAGCCTCTGAGGATGTCAAAGTTTACACATCCATAGTGCCTCCTACAAACGTTCAATCTTATGTTTAACTGAAATGTAAATCCTCATATTGTGTCTGCAGAGCTTGAGGCTGCAGCAGTGGACAACAACTCATGGACCACACGCCTGTCAACTTTTTTGTTTTTATGACAGTGCCACCTACTGGATGACTGTAAAACTGTAACTAGGAAAGTGTTAACTCAAATGCGTCTTTCTCTCAAAACAAGCTTTTTTTCCTTTTTACATTAAAGTACAAATTCAGTTTTCTTATTTTTGTTTATCTTTAACCAGTAATTCCTTATTGAGATTAAGAATCAGATTAACAAGAGTGCCATTGCCAAGACAGGCAGCAGCACAATTAACAAAGACACAGGCATGCCGAGAAGCAGGGTACACCCTGGACTGGTCAGCACTCAGGAATCATCTCACACAGATTATAATGAATCAAGGACAGCAGCTTTCTCTGCATAATAAGAAAAAACAAGACAACACACTGATGGCCTGCATGCCCTATGCTTATGCGACATTTTTTATCTAGAAAATGTTATTGGATTTACACAGACTGTTTGCATCACTGACGGTAGTTACTGACAGAACTATCGAGGTTTGTTTCTAATGATCAGAACTGAGGAGATAAAGACAGATATGGTACTGCTGAATTTCATAGCTGATAGGGAAGTAGAGGTATTTGTTGGTTCCAGGTTTGTGATTGTTGGCTTATAGTTGTTGGTGGTATTTACTGAAGCTAGGATGGGTGGGGTTATGGCTCTGTGCTGTTTGCAGGATGTTTCATGAAGTCTAGTTGAGTAATCTAGTTTTTCAAAGTGTTTATCAGCAGTAGACATGATGAAGCAAGGAACCCATGCCACATCTGAGAATGGTATCCTAAAACATTAGAACTTGAAATTGTAGTGTTATTATTTCTGAGTGTTATGGCTTACTACAGAGAAGATGTTATAGACAAGTTAGGGATTTATTATGATAGATGAGATACTTACATAATGGTTTATACATTCATGTCATAAATCTGTCAACTTCTTCCTTGAGGGATATTGGATGTGCAGCAGCAGCAGCAATAAAACAACACAAGATATTAGAGCACATATACATAACCACAAAATATAAAAACACATGTAATAACACCCTAAGGCTGGTGGGGACAAATAGTTCTACACTCTTTACTATTTCTTCAAAAATCAGGTGGACTAACCTGAGTGAGGAAAACTTAATAGGGCTGTATAAAAATGATATGCTGCTTAAGATTGAGCATGGGTTCTTTTTGCATCAAATTGTGTATTTTGCTGTTGTTGGTTATTTTGTAACTGTTTTTGTGCTTTGTTCTTTTTATGTTCTGTATGTCAAAGTACTTTGTACAAGCTTCTTTTTAAAAGTCGTGTGCAAAAAATAACATAAATAACAATAACAACAATATTTTATGAGTATTATTGTGGAGCTGATGGCAGAGCAAATCAGCAACACTCATGCTGTAATTTGCTACTGTTATCCTTTGATCTTTTTCATCAGGGTGTTATCAATCAGCATACCCTTATTATTTTGTTTGGCAAATTACCATTTCCACTGTTGACTCAATTTAAACACGTCACCAAATTCTTGCTCATTTTCAGAATCAACACAACAACCCCACCTAGAGTCAGAACTAAGAAGTACAACATTCAAGTTCATATTCATTTTCTAATTCTTAGCATATCTGATTTTTAGAAATTGACTGGGTTGCAGTTGGCCCATGGGCCATTTGGACAGCTCTGATCTAACCCATGAAGGACTGTAAATACAGAAAAGTAGATATGTCATAAAAGAGCTGGTTGCAGAAATGAACTGTGGTATATCCAGCTGATTATGTAATTAAACAAAGTCAGTAGAGGTTCAAACCCAACAATCATGGGCTGTGTTTTACCATTTAGTACATCACGGAAATAAAAATGTAAAAATATCCAACATTACTGCAACAATGTAACAGCGGCACTGAACGCACCACACCTAAAAGTGAAGAAACTGGTTCAGAAGGAAGACAGCTGTGACAAACAGCAACACCTGTTTAAACAGCTGATTGCTAAAAAGGAAAACATGTTTGTTCTCATGTCTGTGTGTTTCTTTTCTTCCTGTTGGTCCAGAATGCCTTATGGTCAGGTGCATCCTACCACACCAGTTCAACAGTGAAGAACCAAGACTGGCATTACAGGTGATGATTATCAAGGTTGAGCACCTTCAAAGGCTTTTTATAACAAGAGACTACAGCAACATGAATGTTAGCAGCCTCTTCTGTCCTGAACATACAAACTCAGTAGTTTTGTGTCTGTTAACGGTTCATTTCACCTTAATAACTTTGTATTGTTTGATAGACAACAGGGTTATTTATTAGAATATGTGAAGAGATAGGGGCATAGGTTTTACATTTCAGTTATTTCAAAAACACTTTAAAATATGTCCTTCATGGCTTTCTGAAGTTTATTCCACTGAATTGTTTTGATGAATGATATTCTGAAGGTAAGGTTCAAATGTCCTGCTTTGTTTAATGAAGATGCACAAATAATTGCAGATTGTTAAAAAGTTTCCCGAACATTTGAAGATTAAATAGCAGTGCTAAAATATTTTTGTGCTATTGCTGTGTGTCCATGCTAAGGCCAAACACATCATATTCTTGGGTTGTCTGAAAGTCTACTCAAGCAAGGCTGCCCACAAAGGGGAGAACTTTCTCAGGCCCAGGTGCATGGGGGTCCTCTTGGTCTGCAAGAAAACAGTCCATAGAAAAATTAAGCTGCAACAGCCATTTTTTATTTCTAAATTAATACTTGCCATTCAGACATTTTTCTAGGGAGCCTTAGAACCCCCAAATAGCTTAGGATACTTTACACAACCTAAAGGTGGCTATTGTTAGCTAAGAGATTAGCACCAACACAACTTGCTTTCAAAAAGTTAGCAAAGACTGAAGGTTTGGTGACTTTTAATTGTCCCGTTTAGCGTGTAAATAAACCAGCTAAACCAAGTAAGAGATGAAAACAAAATAAAAGAAAAACAAAAATACTAGCGAAGCTTACCAAGTGCAAATATTACCTTAAATATCTCAACATTCACATCGACCATTACTGAAATATGCACGTGAAACCGTTTAGTAACGGTTTGATAACCGTTTAGTAACGGTTTCACATGTAGGCCTATACCATGAACATACCTTTTACCCACCTTTGTCCGCAGCTAACCTCTTCATTTGAGGTTGATGGGCTTTACTTTGCTCTCCTCGTTTAACTTTCATCGCCGTTTCTTTTCATTTTCTTATTACCTTTCAACGCTTTGAGTTTCCGTCAGTTCAGGTTAATTACCTATATGTGCGTCCTTTCAGAATAAAACTTCCGCTTTAACAGGAAACACTTACCTCGATCAAACAAAAGTCCATAATAAATGTGAACTTTACTTTGGAGATGGTTCACAGCCTTGGGTCCTGTGTACTACACCTGGCTGGTACCCTTGTAGTCTTGATTACAAACATACGAAGACATATTTTGTTTTTGTTTTTTAATTCATAAAGTCGTATAACAAGATAACAAACTCAGAATTTCAGAGTTTAAGAGTTGGAGATTTACTCGAAAAACTTGAAATTTACAAGTTTAAAAAGTCGAATATTTTGACATTACCTAACTTTTCAAGTTTATAGAAATGTAAATTAACAAGTGTCACTTTTGCTTTACATACATAAACAACTCTTAAAGTCAAACATTTTTATTTTTCTTGCAAATTTATGACATTTTAAGCTTGATGATTTCAGGTTTCTTCTTGAAAAGATTCTAGTTTTTTTTCTAGAGTGGCCCTAATTCACTGTCGTGATAGTTTGTACATAGATCTTTTGTCAAAAAGTGTATATGTAGGCCTAACATGCTGAAATTTTCCAGAGGACTGGTCTGGGCCATTGTTATGAACATGAAATCTTGTGAAGTCATGGACTTTCTGGGGTTTTTACAAATGTCTATTTTTACCCATGTCAGAGTCATAGGGCCTCATGTTCATCCCATTTCTATGTATTACACTACCAGGGGCGTAGCTAGGGATTTTGGGCCCACAGCTAGCCAAGCAATAAATGCTGCGTCATTTTCTTTACAAACATCCATGCATTTTAATGTATTTTTAACCATAATTCCCCCATTTATCACCAATATATTTGACAATGGTTAAATTGAATTTAACTGCATTATTTTGCAGTGCTGGACTTCACAATTGACATTAATCAGTACCCTTTTCTCCCTTGTGCTACGCCCATGTACACTACCACAGAAACCATCCCAGTCCCTCTTCTTGACACAACACTGTGCTTTTACTGTCCTGCAACTGTCTACGTTGTAGAGGGATCTGACCACTAGGGAGAAGTCCAAACTGGAATATTCATGTTGATTTGCATTCTATTTGACAAATGGACAAAGCAGAAATGCAAGATATTGATCTAATCCATCGATCTAATTAAGTCATGATCTGCTTTTTTCATCCATTTTCCCCCCATAATACAGACATAAGTTTAAGTGTTGGATTAAGAAGCAACCAAGTTAATGCAGAGACTGAGTTCAGTTTAGGTTTTTAGATCCCCATTAGCTGCTGCTTTGTGGCATCTGTTCTTCCTGTGGAAAGATGGAGCTTAAATTTGAGACTATTTGCTGTAAATGTAATTTATAATTCCAAGAAGAAAACTTTTTTGTTGTTTGTTTTTGCTAATGCGGAGAGTTAAAAGTCATGAAGTGTATACATGTTGGGTTTATTTATCAAAGCTATCAGTTGATCCATAATGAAAATAGACATTAAAACATTGCATCTTTAAATGAACTCAGATGATAGTAAAAATTTCAAATATGGTCATGAGAAAATGAAACAAAAACAAACCCATGAAGTGTTTTTTCACAGCACCTAAACCCTTTTATCCCCCCCCCCCCCACACACACACACACACACACACACACACACACACACCAAATTTGACTCAGGTCTTTTTCACTGCTGACATTTTGATTTTTAAAACAACAATGTCTAAAAAACATCTTACTCTAATCAAATATCCCTATGTGTTGCAAGTGAGCCACTTAATAGAAAGCCATGAGCCTCAGACTGAATCTATGTAAACAGAATGTAAGGCATTATTGGTATTCACATTTTCACTTGCGTCTCCTTCAGCACATTAAAGTTGATTTAAAGATGCCAACTAGTCAGTAAAAATGAAGCATAAATCCTTCCTGCTGTTTTTCTTCTGTGTTCAGCCTCTTTAATGAGACTCACATACAGTTTGATCCCTGAGGAGGAACAGGTATGAACCAGCAGCAGTAAGCACATTGCTGTCTCTTTGAAGCACGTGCTTGATGCAGTCTGTCCGGTACTCGACACATCAATTACGCCGCTCCAGTGCCAAACCAGCTGTCAGACAGGTCAGAGCAGAGACTCCCAGGACTGCTGACATCTCATCACAGCTCTTTTTATCTGCTCGAAGCTAACAAACATCACGATGTTCCAGGAACCCAGACGAAGAAATGCAGGCACGAATCTAAAAATAGAATAATGACATTCATAGCTTTGATTTTTCTGTTGAACATTTCATTTTTGTGTTTATGCTTGCTTATGACACAACATACCCCTTGTAGAAAGCTGTGGGCCCCTCCTTCATCAGCATGGTGAGGGCACAATTCAAAGCACCGCTGTACTGCGCAGGCCTTGAATTCATGAAGCGTGTTTTTACCACATCTACCGGAGACGCTACAATGGTGGTGCAGAAACCCGCAGCAAAGGCGGCCGTGAAGTGACACGGCATGTTGTCTGTTGAAAACAAAATATTTACAGAGTTAACAGGGGGTGCAGAGGACATTGTGTTGACTTTTTGGGAAATGTTTGCACGTGCCTGTCATCAGATTGTACTTCAGGATTTGCTCTTTGATGATGTCATAGGTCACCAGTTCAGCACAGTTTACGATGGCATTACGAGCAATGTTTGGCAAGCAACCTGGAAGGACAGTTCAGTATTCACAGCTGATGAATATAAAACATGAGGAATGCTCAATACATTTAGCATAAAAAAACTTTTCTTATGAGGATTATTTGAAACCAAAAAGGGGGAATTGATTCATTTTGATCAGAGACATCATCCTTCTTCTCTTTTCCCCCTTATATATGCACTGCCTACATTGCCCACAATGCAGCTCATTAACTTTAGCTTCTTCTGAGTTTCCACAACCTGCAGCTAATGTAGTCTTATGTAACTGATGAGCAGAGGGCTACATGTGTCTGGTAAAATCTTTTTATTTCTACCTGCAGACCTCAAGTTTTTTTTCCAAATTCAAACTTGCCAGTCTAAGCCCTGTCCAGTTTGCCTCAGGTGATATCACTTGAAGCCATTTCGTACTTATTTCTTACAAGTTCTCACAAATTTAAGATAATATTACATGTCTTCAGATTTGTAGCTGTGTTCCCCTACAGCTGCACACAGACTTTGGCGTGTTAAACAGCCAGTGTTCCCCTTTAAAGCTCCTGCAAGGAACTTTCAGTGTGCTGATTTGGTGCCCCTCTGTGGACAAAGAGGAACCTCTTAGGTCTTAGCTAATTTTCCTGCACAAGTGTAGGCAGTGTTTTTTAAAGCAAAAACTTCTTTCTGTCTTCTTTTTGGACACAAAGTATCACTTAAGAATCTTTGCCATGGAAAATAAAGAAGGCATTTACAGCACTGGGACACCTACCCCCTAGTAGTGGTTGTATACATTAAAGATAATTACACAGACAAAATCAGTCTTGTGGTAAAAGGTCTGTTTTGTTTTTTTAGCTCATAAAGAGACATCAGAATTAAATTCAGACTGTGCCAAAAGCAGCTAAAAACTCCTCATGGTAGCTTTAAGACAGTATTCTACAAGTTAACCACCTTTTAACAAGTACTTTTTTACTTACATGTTACATGTACATAAAATAGTAAATAAAAAATACATCACTGATGATTTAAATTATAGAAAACTGTTGATCCATCCAGTAACTCCTAGTGATTTTGCAGCTAGTTTTTAGATTGTGATTGTAACAAAACCCTCTTTACTTTTCTCCAACCAGCCAAACTTACCTTTCCAGAGCCCTTTAATGCCTTCATCTCTGGCGATGGTCTTATAAGCTTCCATCGTGCCATTGTACCTCTTCAAAGAGCTACTCTCAGGCAGGCGAGCCTGAGCCTGAAACCTGACCTTCACAACATCTGTTGGCTGAGCAAAAGACACCGCCATCGCTCCAGTGGTGCAGCCTGCCAGCAGCCGAGTCCCGATACCTGCATCTGTAATACAACCAATGATAAACATCAGGCAGGTATAAACATGAAACAACAAAAAAGTTTCACTTATAAGATACTGCACATGGCTGCATTTCTGATCAGAATAACATGGTTAGCCAGTGACAGCATAGAGTCACAAAAGCAAAAACATGTGGTCAGGTTGGTCAATCTGTCAGTGCATTTTACTTCTGGAAAAATATAAATAATCCACCATTGAAAGGTGTAAGAAACAGGAAATAGTTGACTCTATATACTGCTAAGCTCAAAGCAAAACACCTAGATTGTTATTCTTACTGGTTTAACAAGTTATCTGCAGGATGTAGATAAAAGTTTTGTCTGCAGACTTGAGTTATACTTAGAGTCAAACACTTTACTGTTAATAACACAGCAGTGATGGATGTTGAGTAGAAGCAAGCCCCCGGCGTAAACACAGATCTGTTCCTGAGAGAGGAATCTGCCCTGTGCACTATATCCTCCAGGAGCTCGACTTCTGTCAAACCAGTTTAAACAATGTAGTGTCTGAGAGCATTTGTGAGCCGCTCTGTTGACTGAAAGGTTCTTCCTGTATTATAGTTGTGATATTTATCCATGGCATTATTTAGGTAGACTTCTTCTGACTTGTGGAAAGGGTCAGTGTGGTCAGAAAGTGCTCCCTCACAGGCCTGAATATTAAGTCAGTAGCTCCATCATCTATAGCTGTAGTTTGAGGTACCAACTGAAAGGTTTCTTTTTCTATTTTATAGACACATTGTTTTTCTAATATGGATATATATTATTGATGATGTATTGACCTGCTGAATCCCAGCTGACATTAATTTAGTTTATATTTGTAACTGAAGATCTGGATATGTAAATCCAGGGCTTGAAATTGACACCTGCAAACTTGCCAAATGTGGGTGGATTTCAGCTGTAGTTTTAGTACCTCTGTGACCCCAACTAGCCACTTTGGCTGGTTGATTTTACCAGTGTTTCATCCTTTTGTTTGTGAATTTGATGCTTATTGTAATGAGGCCAATTTGCACATGAAGGGAGTCATTTTTCAAAATAACTGCGAAGTAGCTAAGTCAATACACAAACACAATGGCTTTTATCCTATATTTGTCAGTCTATTGTGTTTAATCCTGGTTGGACAGAAAAAAGGCTTTAAATTTGGTACTATAATGTTTATTTACATTACGAAGGGTTGTAAACCTTTTCCAAGTAAATTTTAGAATATTGTAGTCAATTTGCATCATTAAAACAACAGAATTATGGCTTTTAAAAGTTGAGAATGGCTAGTAACTTTGGAAAATGACTAGGACTGTCAAGATTATTCAAGTTGATCATGATTAATTAAGGTCCACAACTACAGAACTATTTTTTAATCACAGTTAATCACATGATTGATTGTCCATTTCAACACACTTTGATAAATTCACATCAGAGTCTCCCTGCAGCAATAGTGATTTAAAATGAGTCCACCACTGCTCATCTGATTTCACCGTATAGAATGTACAGATCGCTCAGTGGACAAGTTAAAAGCCATCTACACCTTGTGTGTGCTTCACAGTCCCCTCATATTGTTTTAAATCTATTACATGTTCTTTTTTCCATGGTTAGGCTCAAATCATAATCTTCTATCTACCTATTAAATTACCTTTAGTTTAAGACAGTATACAAATCCAAAATAACACAAAAACAGCTTAAAATGCAGAATAGTTGTAGTTTAAAATTGGATAAAAATGGTGCAATTAATTGTGATTTACAACAGAAATTCTGAAATAAATCGCGATTGGAAATGTTAATCTTTTGACATCCCTAGAAATTACTAATCACAGTGACCAGGGAGCAAAAACGTATATATCAAAATGTTTTAACTGTTCTTTTTAATAAATTAAATTTGCAGATCATTTAAGGGTTGACGCTACCAATGCAGAGAATTGCGTTGATTCTTTGTCTTAAATTATTGCAAATTTTACATATTTAGGCATTCAAATTTTTATTGAAGAATGGAGAAAACACTGAGATAAACTGCAGCTTTAATAATGATCTAATTGGACAAAACTCTAATGTAATAAAATCGTTTGAAAGTCTCATATTCCAGCTACTTTTATTTTTACTTCTGTGCATTTTGGGGGAAATATTGTAATCATTTACTTTTACAAGGTATCCATTAAAGAACTTAAAAAAAAAAAAATTACACATCAAAAGTAACTATGAAGTACTTAAGTGAACTTAATATTTTAGAACTTTTTACGTTTAGGGAATTTTAATTGAAGTAACTATACTGTACTTGAGGACAATATTAGTGTACTCTTTCCCAAATTAGTAGGAAAGATAAAACAGTAAATTAAAGTGAAACCTTCTTAATAAAGATAGATTCCTCTGATTGTAGAAACACTGATACACGTACTGTCTGAGCCCCTGGTGTAGAACTGCTTCATGGTGTCATACAGGCCGATGCGGACAGAAGCGAAAGCCATCTGTCTGTGCAGTCCTGCCACCAATCCGCTGTACAGGCTCCTGGGGCCTTCGGTCTTTACCATGGTGAAGATGGTGCCAAAAACTCCTCTGTATGTGGCTCTCTGACCTGCCAAAAGAGGCTTGGTTTCACCTTGAATCTAAAATGACAAATAAACAACAAATGTTAATAATGTTAATAGCACAGCATAGTTACACTAATGATATTATTATAGGTTTCTTTTTTTATTTGTTTCAAATGTTTCATACCTGATTTGACATTTAGCAACGTATACTTGTGACAAAAGGGACTATCTTTCTCTTTTTTCTCTTTTCTGTTTTTAAGGAAACTGGCTGTATTATTGTCTGAAGTGCATGTGTTTTGTAATTCATGTTTATCAAAGGAGTTATTTAAAAATAAGTGGATAAAATAAATGTAGAAGGTTATAATTAGACCAGAGACATATCCTGGTGTTTTGCATAACCATGCTTAAACTTGGATATAATGTCCACACCCAAATAAAAGACTTAGCGTCAAACACATAAAAAGTGGGAGAAAAACAAGAAGACATACAAATGTTTAGACATCTAGCCATGGTAATAAAAAGGGTTTTTGTTTGGGCTATTGGTGGCCTCAATGTCTTTAAAATTCTCACCACTGCCTCTGCATGAGTAAGTGATCCTCACCTGCAGTCTGACTTTGGCTGTGTCCAGTGGGAAAGTGACCAGGTCAGCCACACAGCCAGCTGCTCCTGCTGAGAAGATCTTTACAGCAACTGTGGGGGGAACATCTGAGCTCGCAAAGCCAACCATTATGACAAGTTTACAGACTTTTATCAACAAAGTAAATCAAAAAACACAGCAGCTGCTGAATCCACAGGAATAGCCTTTTATAATACTACTGAAATAATGTGAAAAAACTAAAAATACATCCCCTCATGACAGATCCAGGTGGGCTGAAGCCAATGTCATGTTTCAGGTATGGAAAAGTTAGTCCTTTGAAAACCAATTCCACCTGTTGATCCATGAGACATAAGAGAGCTCAAAACTATCATGTCAATTTAAACAGAGAAAAAGAAAAACACCACAGGAGCCTCTGCAAATACGCACAATAACATAAACAACCGGCAGCAATACGAGCGAAGGTGAGCCGACAGCTTCAAGGCTGAGTTAGTCCTGCCTCTCCTCTCCTCGGCACTTGTTGACTTTTTTAAAGGAGCTAGAGCTGCACCGCCCCTAAGAAAAACCCCACACAAAAGCTCTGCCCCACACACAAGAGGCAACCTCCATGACTCACTGCCAGAAACTGCAGTTCATGGAGTGGCTGCTTGAGGTTGGCTCCAAAAGTGAATAAATCTCTGATAAGGCCCCTTTTCAAATGGCAGGATTTTACAACCAACAGGATTATATTAAAAGTGGTTTTTTTTCCTATCTGTAGCTCATTTCCCCAGAGATTACAAATTACTTGGTTGTAGGTTTAGTTTTTATTTAACAAAGTAATTTATAAGTCTAGAGCTGCTCTGAGTGACAGGTTAGCCATATTAGCACTTTCTAGCAACATGACCAAATTAACAGCATGATATTGGCAGGATTTACTGCTCAGAATGAGCTGTTTGTGTGTCTGCGGCTTTAAATGTTAATGAGCTGTATGACTCCGCCCCTGACTACACCCCTCTCAGGAAATGTTTGTGGCTGTCCTGATCCCCCTCTCAACTGCAAGCTGTGAGGAGGATCTTCTTCCAAGTGGGGAGGGCCAACCGAACCTGGGGGCAGTGCTAACTCCCCACATGACATCATGAGAGGGAAATCTGAGAGCGGCTTGTTTCAGCACACATTTTCTGAAAGGTGGAGAAAGAGAAGGGGGTTGGGGGTGGATTTTTCTGATTCTCTGGGGGATTGTGGACAGGCTAGGGACACATTTTTTCTAGAAAAGCCTGAAAAGGTGTATTTAGAATATTATGTAACTTTTAACTTATCTCAAAAATGCTTTGAAGGATTTTCTTCAAATTTTGCTCAAATGTCCACTTTGACTTAAGGATGAACTGATTAACTTTTCGAGCTGAAAGGTGAAGTTCATTTGGCCTCATGGTCAGCCCTTACCTAAAACATTTCTACAAATCACAACCACAGAGATCATCGTTACATTTCCTGACCCATCATTGTACTTGTACTGCTGGCCATTTGGATACCTAACGGAGGCACATCACTCTGTGCTCAAGTTTGTTTGAGTTGGTAACATCACTATCTCTTTTTTCTGCTTGTTTGTTTTTTTTTTATTTCAATTGAATGCAACAAATTTCAGTAAATACCAACGTTGACTAGGAGTTCCTTGAAATTTTGTGCTTTAATGTCCCTTTGAGGTTTTTTTTTTAGTATCTTCCCTCTGCCTTTATGGGTTTTTACAAACCAAGAATGCATGATAAAGTTATAACATTGTTCCAAAATGAATGCAACACCTGAAAAAATATCTGAAGAAAAAAAATAAAAAATAAAAAATAATACTAAAAGACTGGTCACTGTTGTAACAGATGGCAGGATACATAAACATAGTCATGTAAAGAGAATGCAGGGAAAAGACACCCATTCATTCAAAGCAGTAAAACATTCAATGTTTATTTATAAAAATACAAAATTATACATTTAATTTACATAATTTTTAGTTGTTTTATTCTACCAGTGCAAGCCTGATGGAGAATGTTTCACAAACCAAAACAATGGTCACTACTGATTCTTGTCAAAGTGAGCAGCAAATATTCTTGCTATTCGTTCGGTCTCTTTCTTCATGGACTGTGGCGACATGTTGGGACGATGTCGAGGACCTCGAAGATGTGGCATACTGGGACCTGAAGTGCTTCTAGCCTGTAATGTTCATAACCAAAACACATCTGCAGTGAGTTTTACAACAATTTATATATCTGCCAAATAATATGCACTGAGACGAGAGAAAAGGTGTGACTCAAAACAAACACCAGCTAGTCAAATGTTAACTTTTGAGGTGTTTGGTACTGTCGTCATTCACCACGGGCAAGCCTTCAGTTGATCTTTATGCTATTTAACAGGATTATCAAACAGGGATTGTTGCTTGCAACAAGTGATTAACTTAGAGGTCTCTCCCACAAACATTAAACCTTGCCTTAAACTGTGGCAACTAAAAGTATGTTGCTGTGTATTGGGGTGTAACATTAAAAAATAACATGAAGTGTAACATGAAGTGTGCTTTTTTGAATCAACATATATGCCCATCCTTAAAGCTGAATAAATTATGTTGTAAACAAAGTTTATTCTTTAAGATGCATGTTTTTTTGTATCATAAAAAAATGGCACACACACAAACTTTGCAGTGACTCAAATGCATTTTTCTATTTATTGCAAAAACTTGCACTTGAGACCGTCGTACCTGCATATAACCAGGTTATTTGCACAAACTCGTGTTTCATGGTGCTATGCCAAGTTTTGAAAGACAGAAACCTCTTTTCAGATCGAGTTTATCTTGTTATGTGTCTTTAAATACATATTTGGCCATGTTCACTATGCCTTTTATACTAGATTATGCCTTGGTTGAAGTCTAATCCATAGGTACAAATAAAAATCTGACTCAGTATGCAAAGGCATTAAGCGTCCATCAACTGAAGTGATTTATGTGTTAGACTGTATGAAAATATATGGTCATATCATTGTGTCCCCACAGTGTCAATGACTGAAACCATTAATATCTCCTGTTTAATAAGACTAAATTACCTGTTTATTTAACGAAACCTGACTTATGATAATAATAATAATAACAATAATAATAACAATAATAATCTGATATTAAGGCAAGCTTCCTAGGAAACTTTGAAAAATACAAAAGTGTGCAAAAAGGAATGTATACTTTAACAAATGTGTGCTTTTTTTAGGTTCAAGCAATTGAATTTGCAACATGATAAATTAGATACAAAATGAGGGATTGGCAATCTGTAGAAAGGAAACTGTGCTCTGTGACAAACTCACACAATAAAAGAGGTACAACTATGTCCATGAATGTAATGATTGTAGCATGTTTAGTCTTAGTATATTCTTGTATAAAATTGTAATACACCAAGCTTTTTGTTAATAAATGAAGTTAAATTCCATACATGTATGTCAACATACTTGTCCAATTCTATTCTAATCAAAGGAATTGATCCTGCTGAGAGAGTATATGTTATTTTTTCCCAAATGACCAAGTTGCCTTGAAACTTCCTTTGGTGATAACAGAATTGTCTTTTAAACATTATTACTCTTATGTCATCTTTTATTTTTTCATGCAATGGGCATGCTTTAATTCGTTAGTATTACCTGTAATTATAACCTGTATTAAGGTAAAACCGTTGACCTCATAAAAACAACCTGTTGCCAGTCTGTTTTCATTGTGAAATGTTTTTGTCAGATGAGCTCTGACTGTTGAGGTTTTTGAATCACCAGGACTAAGGGAAGTGTTTCGATGTTGTAATAAAACAGCTACAGCAGACCTTTGGTTACATCACCACCGAGTCCTAAAATAGAGTGTACTGGGGTTGACAACTGGGATGGAAACACACATTAATCTTCTGATCTTGAGACTGTTCAAACAAGCATCAGGCTACAGACTGAAGGTATGAGAGAATGTGAAAAGGAAAAAACATTGTAAGACAGAGAACACGAGAGCAGATAGATGAAATGTTTCCATGGAAGTGTAAACAATGGAGGGGACAAAGAACAGCAGACGTACATGTACACTCCTAGAGGAGTGTGCAGAATGTAAAAGAAATACTGGCATATGACAGATTATGTAAAAGTGGGTGTGACTAAACCTGTTAATACTGCACAAATGAGAGAACATGAACAGGTACACAATGTCACTATTGCTGCCTGGCCTGTGTTAAACATGCATCATGTGAAACCTGAAATGATCTATTAATAACAGCCTGCTTCTGCTTTTCAGTTTCATGACTTTAAAACCAAAGTTTTATGTTGTCAAAAAAAATTGAAAATAGTACCAAGTAACAGTTTCATTATGACTGTAGGTGATTTAAGCAAGAATTACCTAGGTTATAGAAAACCCCAATGAATTCTGGTGCTCAGAAAGAAGAGTTTCAAGTAAAACGGGTGAAAGGATTCTTGTCAGATGTTATGTTGAGGGAAAATACTTACTGTGTCACTGGATGAGAGGGAGAAAGATGGGGCTAATCGTATGGTTCTCATAGATGCTTCTAGTTGGTGAGAGGGCAGGAAAAAATTGGGGACCTCGACCAGGCTTCATGAAGTTGTTAAGAAAATGAAATAAATACGGACTAAAGATGTAATAATACAGGCAGAATCAAAGTTGACAGTTAATGCTGTAGCTGATAAATACAGTAAAGTATGTTTCATATCGATTTTAACCATCAAGATAACCAAAGAGTGTTTAGGACTTAAAGGGAAGCATCTTTGTACCTCACATCCTGCCGTCTGAGCATTTTTTTTCCTGTCTCCATTTCCACAAAAACAACGACTGTGTAAAAAACTCTCTCTAAAGACACTGTTAAAGCTCCAACACAAATCCAGCAAAGAATAGCTAGCTGTTTTTTCTGTTATTCAAAGTTAACATTTCTGAGCTGGAATTCCTGGAAAAATTCCATGAAAAGTTCTCGGTTTACTTTCAATATTCAAGGCATGCTTGAACATGTCTGCAGCATGTCCTCTCGAATGACTCTATACATGTGTGGAACAAGTGGCAGAGGGGATCATCCCACTTGTCTCATTTTGTAGGTTTATTTTATGTGTGCTTCTGCTTCTCTTATAGTTTCATCAGCAGTGCTTAGCATAAAGATGCTCAACTGTAATAACTTGCTTTTTGAAATTCTGCTCTAGGTATTACAGAGATAATGTATTACAACCATCCTCCCAGAGAAAGCAGCTGCTGCACAAAAAAAATGTTAAAACTATGTGAGAAGCTAAATTTTTTACATGAAACATCCCTGCTAACACAGTGCATTTTCTTTCAAGTGGCAACCTCGCTTGCTTGCATGCTTGGATCATGATTATCTATGGATTGAAAAAATAAAATAAGATAAATGGGTGGTAAATATACTTGGGCAGCTGTAAATATACCTGGGTGGCCTGTCCAAGTATCACCTTTATGTGGAAAACAGCACATGTGACAGAATGTTTGGTGATGCTCAAACAGAACAAAGTAGCAAAGTTGCTAGTTCTGGCATTCAACTCCCTTCAACATGAAAAAAGAAATGTTTGGCATAAGACAATTTCTTTGGGGTGCTGTTTGCCTTGTAGTATGAACAATAAACAATAAAGGAACATGATTCTCCAAAATACATCTTGATATAATAAAAATAATTTCTTGGCTAATACTAAGGTTCAGTCCCAATATACTGTACTATTTACCTGTATCACTAAGTCCTACCCCTATGTTTTGTTCGTTCATGCCTGAGGATGGGATGTAGAAATGGAGAAATGTCTGGTATTGTTGTCGCATTTGTTTACATAAATGCCATTGACGACTACTGATGACATATTAAGAACTTAAAGGGTTTCATTAAAGAAGTTTTCATCATTGACACCAGGCCAATCAAAATCAGGGGCTGGTGTCAAAGTCAGAAATGGGACTGGAACGGCCTAAACCAATGTCTAAAATTATTTCTACTTGGTATTTGTGCAGTTTTACATAAAGAGAAGCATAAACAAACAATATACTTTGAAATAAATGCCTGATCAGTTAGGAACAACTCCTCTAAGTATGTCTGTATTTGAGTTGATCCCATTTGGAGTCATAAACCCAAAATCAGGACTTTAAATGGCTGTGAGAGATGTTTATCTTCAGGCCTATCTGGTAGAAAATCTTAACAGAAACATAGGGGGATTTACAATAAAGTGCAACAACATTTCTGACAGAAAAGTTTGGGGTGAGCGGAAGGGTGTAGCACACAATACTGACAGCAGGTTGTGTCAAAAATGACACTTCAATCCAACACTGAGATTAATTTAGCGCTGACCATGAAACAACAATAATATGGATGAGCGGGAAAGAGGCTTCTACCAGAGAACTCTTTAGGCAAACTTCTAACACACAAACTGTAAGGTTTAAGCAAACATAAGTTTGATCTCTCTTTGAACTATTTTTCAATATTTAATCTAACATGACCTTCTGGAGCAATCAACGACAACAGAATCTGATGCGACAGGCATCAACAAATGCAGATAAAGGATACGGTGTGAGTGGAGAATCTTGTTTGTCCTTGGAGCCTGAAGCATCGTGGGTATCTGTGGTGTGCCGTGTGATGGGTGATGGACATGACTCCTCATCTGGGCTGCTGGGCTCTTCTCTCTCTTGTAGATTTTGTGGCATCTTCTCATCATCTCTGTTTGTGTTTGAAACATCTCCTGCTGATCCCTTAAAGCTTTCATCACTGAGTTCTCTTTCCTCTCCACTGGCACACTCTTGTTCCCTGCCACAGTCATGAGTTTGCAGATTAATCATCTGCCAGTTCTCTTCGGCGTCTTGGCTCAGATTTGTCTCCTCTGATGCCTCCAAGCTTTGAAGAGAAACCAGGTCAGGGTCGGACATGACGCTGGTCCAAGGACTGGTTTTGTCAGTTAAAGAGGTCATTTCATTCAGAGGCCGTGGCTTCAAAACAACCTCCTCGTAATCTCCGTCATCCTCGTCTTCAACATTACCATCAACTTCCTCCTCCTCTCTTAGCACTGTCCTTTCTTCATCTTTATCTGATGCTTCTTTGTTTTCATCCTCAGACACAGCGGCCTCATACTTTTCTTCCTCAGATTCAGAGTCAGAATTGGCTTCAGGGAGATCTGGCAGAGGTGTTAACAGACGAAGCACGTCATCTTGGGAGGAATCTGAATCTCTGCGTGGACTGGAGGCAGTTTCAGGGATAGTTTGCAGGTTGTTTTCTCTAACAGGGGAAGTCGTTGAGATGCTTTGTGGGTTTGAAGGAATCATTTCATGGTTTTCTTCTCGAAGGCCTAAGCAAAGAGAAGAGTGGAGATTTAAGCAACAATGCTCCAAATGTTGCTTATTGTTAGCAATAAAAAACCTTCATATGCCTAGAAAGAAAAAAGGTGATCTCTTCAAGAACCTCAGTGGCTTTCAAAAGTATTCATACCCATTGAATTTTTCAATTTTTCTTCACATTACAACTACAAACCTAAATATATTTTATTGGGATTTTGCGTGATAGGCGAACACAAAGTGGCTCATAATTGTGAAGTGGAAGGAAAATTATACATGGCTTTCAAATTTTTTTACAAATGAAAATCTGATAAGTGTGGTGTGCAAAAGTATTCAGCCCCCTGGAGTCAATACTTTGTAGAGCCACCTTTCGCTGCAATTACAGCTGCAAGTCTTTTGGTGTATGTCTCTAACAACTTTGCCCATCTAGAGACTGACATTTTGCCCATTCCTCTTTGCAAAATAGCTCAAGCTCAGTCAGATTTGATGGAGAGCGTCTGTGAACAGCAGTACAACACAAGCAAAGATCTAGACAGGAAGAAACATCACTAGTGCCACAAAGTGCTTCAAGTCCAATTAAATGCAGGTGCTGCACATACTGTAGATATTTCTTTTTTGTTTGTGTGTGTTTTTGTTGAACGACATGAAACCTCTCAACATCATCACCATCAATTAAGCTGGAGAAAGAAAGCCTGAATTAAATGAGCCAAATCCTTTCAGATTTAGGCAACACAGAGCGATCTTCTTACAGATAAAGTACAAAGTCGGAAATGGATCACTGAAATACAGAGAAATGAATGATCAAAAACTTTATAGTAACCCAGAAATTCAACATTAATTCAGTTTCACATTCATCACTGATCAAACCAGGTTGGTAGTGCCCTCAGATTTTACTTTAGGAACTTGAAATCAGGTCCATAAAAATAACAGTGAACCTGATTTATGCCCACCATCCACAGTGTCTTTTATTGGCAGTATGGACCCCTGTTGAGTCCAAATAACCTAAAATTAAGCAAATATCAGTATGTTTTCCTTGTATTTTTGTCTGTTGCCCATCCATTTCTAAAAGTTTTGAGTCTGAATGACTGAGTGGGCATGTCACTCACTAAAAGTGATGTTGGTTCATATCCTCTATACAAACGATTGTGTCTGCAAATCAACTCTAGGCTGATGCCACAAATAGTTTACCTTCTTAGAAAGGTTTTTTAAAATTTAATGACTATTTGACATTTTAAAAATAATTTTCACCTCCAGCAGTAAAATTTAATCATGTTACTTTAGGAATAAAGATCTGTTAGATGGATCCTCTGTATCTCACCACTAATGATACTGTTGACTTCTCCAACTAACTGGTTGGACCTGAGAAGAAGCTGACATGAGTCCGTCTCTGTGTCCCTCTCCTCCACCTTCTTGTTGCCAACATCCTGCTCAATCAGGGGTGGGAATGTGGGAGTCGAGAGCTTGCGACTGAAGTATCTCTGGATGTTGTCCAGCTCACTCAGTTTTTTCCTGTTCAAACAAGAATTTAATGTATAAATTTGGATTTATTAAATGCTCTAATCCACAATCCAGCATGTTAGGAATGATACCTGAGTGCTGAGAACAGGAATGAGCTGGAGGGGTTGATGTCAGCTGCACTAGTGCTACAGACAGAAGTATTGGCTGTTTGTTCCTGCAGACTCTGATGGTACAGTCGCACTTTGTCCATGTGTTCAAAATGGCGGTCACTCTCACTGGATCTGAGCATTTGTGAAGAATAAATTAATACCTCAGCTGAAGCTTATTTGGTTATGGAAATACATCATACAAAGTATACAGAGTGAAGTTTGGTTTACCTCTCAGAGAACAGCCTTTCCGTGTGGTCAGGTGATGAAATCTTCTGCTCGGGGTATCGACTGATGTGAGCAGGGAAGCTGCTGTAGGTGGCTGTGGTGTGGTAGGTTAAAGGGAAGGCCTGGAATAAAGCCTGTTAATCAAACACATTTGTTAATATTAAATCAAACATCTTTATGATTTTATGCCACAGTGTAAAAATGAAGAATTTCTCTCACTGATGAGTTAGTGGAAGCTTCTTCATTCACAGTTTTTCTCAGTCCTCGGAGGTCTTGGAGCCCTCTCAGTGGAGTGACTGACACTTTGAGCTGGCCGTGACACTGGCCACTGAAGTCTGTGATGTTGTACCAGCCACATACCGACTGGAACCCACAGATTAAGGGGGACAGGTCCACAGAGGCAAATCCAAGCACCCTCTCTGTTTCTGTGGAGGTAAAACAACCCGAGAGTGAATAAAAAGCTCAAACAGATCAACAGGCTTAATACACACAGGAAAGTGAAACTGCTTCCTTTACCTCCTTTGTGCCAGACTTTGAATACAAGGGATTGTTGTGGATCAACCAGGAGCTGCTTTGAAAGTCTGTAGATTGAAACAAAATCGTCAGCCTGATATTTGATAAGTGTCAGTGAAATATCTGAGTTGGTATTGCTGATATAATTGACCTGCACTCATGGTGATGCTCCCACACAGGGCAGTCAGAGTCAGCTATTACCGCTGTTGATGCTGGTTCATCAGAATCTGCAGTGAGGAATGAAACACAGCAGCACGGCATCCCTCCACTGCGCTCTGTGAGAGGGCAGCCTACGGGAAACACAAGTGGTTATTACTTTCCTACAGAAGAAATAAATAGAGTTTGAAAGATTGAGCTTCACCTTTCAGATTCAGGTGCATGGCTCGGTCCACAGTAACAGTCACAGGGAAGGATTCATCCAGGCTTGTTTCCGTGTGCTGCACAGACGTAATGTCTGGTGTTGTCCTGGTGGTTTTCTTCTTGTGTTTGCTCTTACTGGAGGTTTTGGGCGTAGAAGGAGAAGGGGTTCGCTCTGCTACTTCCACCTCTTCTGGTAAAAGCTCCTCCTGGCTATCTGAGTTGACCTGGGTGTCAGCTTCAGCTCCAGGTGGTACCTCCACTGGATCAAAACCTGCTGTAAGGGTAACATGAACCCTGAGAGCAGCACCTTGTAGATCAGCTGCTGAGCGTCTAAACAGCGGGTACACTCCTGTAAAACCAAAAAACTTTATTAGCACACAGAAATACAAACAGTATTCTATGAACAGACAAATGTAATGATTTCCTACCACTGAGAGTGAGCTTCTGCTTTGAAGTCTTTGCCAGAGGGGACAGATCGACAAACGCTGAACCCACCAGGCGGTCTGTATCCCTAGGCCTTTGGGTTTTGTCTTTCTTAAAGGCAACCCACACCTGAACCTCCAGCCTCTCCTCTCGAAGATACCACATCAAGGGCTGAGTGCTCCTCACCTCCACTGTTCTACTTCCCTGGAATGTCACTATGGCCTGACTTTCCTCTTCAACAGATGGGTGTTTCATCTGGGAGCAAAAGGCTTCATGGTCGTAGAACTTGTACCTGAAGTAGCAATAGGTGGAGCGCTGCAGCTCAGTGTGGCCTGGCAGAAGTAAACAGTGGACAGGGATCCATGCTCTAGGCATTGAAAAAGACAATGACAGTTTTCCTGTGCTTTCACACCAGTCTTCCTCTTCCACTTGAATTTCATTGTGGTGGATTTCCCAGCCCACACCTTGAGCAGCTTGAATGACTCGCTCCCTGTCCGAGTGGTGGGCGAAGAAAATAGCAATCTCGAGACCCCCAACCAAGATGTGCTGATTGTGAGAGGATCTTGTTTCCTGAGGTATATAAACTCCAAACCAGCCAGAAATACCTAATGTTTGGAAAAAGAACCTTATCATTGCTTGTTCATCAACAAATTAATTTGATTAATCAGTCACTCAGAGATCAGCCTACCAGTTCTTTTACTGATGAGATCAGACAATGGTATTTTCACTGTTCCCAACATCACATCTTTTGGACGATGATCGAGCACTGCTGCAAAAGGAAGCACGCAAAAAATTCATAACCCAACTCTGATATTATAGACTCACATTTACTGATGGAAAACTGTTTCAGTATTTTTTTTCTCAAAAGCTGTAAGTTTATGATTCTTTTTTCTCTATAGATTAACAGAATTGTGTAAAATTAATGCTGATTTCAATATCTTGTGTAAAGGGAAGATAGACAAAAGTAAGTAGGTGGTTTAAGAGGCACACCATCAAAAGGGGAACTACATATTTAAATTACCTTATCATTAACCTGTATTTTCATGGTAACTTAAAGACAATAACCTTACCTAATCCTTTGCGACTGTCTTTGTTCCACACAGTGAAGACAGCAGAGGCTTCTTCCAGCTGCTCAGCCAGGCTGCAGGTTTCTCCGCTGCTCCTCTGAACCAGCAGATCACAGGACACCTCCATGTGATGGTCAAACTCTGGGCAGAATGTCCTGGCAGTTACTCGAGTGCACCTCCTCTCACTTTCAGACAGGAAGGAGAGCTCGACTGTGACGTATGAGTTCACTCCTACTCCAGAAAAGTAGCTGAATCTCTCATCTTGTTCTGATAAAACCCTGAAACACAGTCAGAAACACAATGCTGATCTGAAGATATTGTTGCAGTTACTACAAATATTGATAATGGCATGTGTACTCATCCTTGTACACAGTATGAATTAGTAGGTTGGCTATCACTGACTCTAAACAGACAACTTCATTTGAAGATTTTTGTGTATATGGCAGTGCTGGGCAAACTTCCCTCATATTTATGTAGCCTCTTGTTGGAAATCTTCAGTACTTTTTAGCTTAATTCTTCTGTGTTCCAAGGGTTTTTTTCTGGACCAAATAAAAAAGCCTTTGTTTACTTTGCTCCCTGGACATGGGATAACTTGCAAAGCATCTTACATCTGAAAAATCTAGTCTCACTGGCTCATTTTAAAACTATATTAACTGGCCATTCAGCTGAAAAAATGTGATTCCGTCCTTTAGCTGGTTTCATTCTTTCTTTTTCTCTCATGTTTTTAAGTCCTGTCTTGGCCAGGTCTCCCCAAAAAAGAGATCTTAATGATGGTATGATGACTTTAAATAAAGGAACTAAAGCAATACTTTAGCCCAAACAACTGACCCTGATATATTCTGTATTAATGTTCTGTATAAATTAATTCAATCATGCATATATGTATTGCTTTAAGATAAGTGATTCTCAACTGGTGGGTTGGGACCCAAAATGGGTCACAGGGTCGTTTTCAGTGGGTCGCTAATGTATACCTAATTAAAATACTGTGTCAAAAAGTCTATAAGGTGCTTTCTAAACATATTTGTGTGGATATCTATATGGTGTGTCTGTAGATTTTGGCTTGATCTTAGGTGTTCCTTCAGCAAAAAAAGGTTTGAAAACCACTGCTCTAGTAAAGCTGTTCTCAACAGGGGTGCCATGACACATTGGGGTGCATTCTGGCATCATCAGGGCTGCCTTAAAACTGCTTTATATGTAAGTAAGATTTGTTATGAATACAAAGATCATTTGCAATCCACACACAGAAAGTCAAAATAGCTTCATTATGTTCCTGAAATCACACTGATGTAAAGCCATAAAGTGTTTTTTTCAGTTTTGCAGGTGTTCATGAAGTGAGAAACACATTAAAATGTTTTTAAGGTCAACCACCATGCATTTTGTCCAAAGCAAAGATAGTTTTAAGAGAGTGCTGTAGAGATTTAGCCACTTAATTATTTTACCACATAAATTCCTCGGCTGTCATAGGGATGTCCAATTGTCTTTTTTAAATTACTTTTTGTATAGTGACCAAAGATTTTTGTGAATTCTAAAGGGTGCCTTGACAGAAAAATGCTTTAGAAATCTTAAAATTGCAGAAAAGCCCCTTTATAATAAACGTGTGAAATGTACTATATCATGATTCAGTTAATGTCACACAAGTAAAGAGCACTTAGATTTTCCTTTGGCTGAGTTGTACCTTGCTGCAGCCTGCAGACCCGATGCTCTGTGGACTTGAACCACGAGTGTAACAGCACGCGCAGCAGCTCCTCTAACAGCCTGCCCTTCAGGTCTCACTGGTCGGTGCTTGTACCGAACGCACACATCCAGCAGGCCTACAAAACAGACAGACAAGTCGAGAAAACTGAACATACCAAATGTGTAAATCACATATTATATTACCATAAATCTGTGTGTCTGTGTACCTGAAGGCTGAGGCTGATATCCACTGGGACTCTCTGTCCTGGGAATCAGGGGCAAGGAGAACATTTGAGCCTCATCAGGATGCTGCCTCTGCATGGTGATCATGGCACAAAGCTTTGATAATGGAAGTAATCCTTTGGCCACGAGCTGGTCTCGAACATTTGGATAATAATATCTGCAGGACATTTAGTTGATTAATATTCATGAAACAAATTAAAGTTGTAAAAACCCTCAACTTTGAAATGTAAATGTTGCATGAGGCAGTTTTATAAGGTCTCAAGAGACTAAGAATTGTTTGGGGAGGTAGAGAAGAAAAAACAGACAAGTCTGTGCTACTGGACGAGACAGTCACAAACCTGCACCACACTTCAAACTGGACCCCCCCTCCACTGCTCAGGCCTTGGCTTGAAAGAGAGCTGAGCAGCAGCCTCTGAGCAGGAACTCCATCAGGAGCCAGAAGCACATGAGTCTCAGTGTGGCTGAACACCGGGTCAGGGATGCAGAGAGTCGTGGTGGTGCGAAACCCCCTCAGGTTCAGGCCTTTTTGAGATGACATACAGGTCAGAGTGATACAGAGGAAGGATAAACAAGTTTTAAAACTTTCAGTTGAAGATTTTATACACAAAAAGATCCTTACTGGTCTCTATGAGGTTCTGGTCCCCTTTTGTAGCAACATCTCCCTCCTGACAGGGGAAACTGTACTGGACATAGCAGTCTGCCTCCCCCCACACTGTGGACTGCAGAGGTGTCAGCCCAGTCACCTTCTCCACTCTTATCACAAACACATGCTCTCTCATAGATTCCTTGTGTGATGCAATAACCTAATGACAAACAAAATATAAACAAAACAGAACAATGAAAGAGTTTTATACTTTATCATGCATCATCATTTTTTCCATGTAAACTCTGGAGGAACTTGTCTATAAACAGGCTTGGGAGGTTATTAAACACAACCCATAATTATCTGCTTCATTGGAAAAGAAAAATTCTTCAAGCACTGTGTAGCTGACATGAAGACTGACCTTTGTCTGAGATTGTGGCTGATGATCGAGCAGATGAACCGGCCTCACAAGATGAGGTAAAGAGTTGAATTCTTCATCCCTTGTACGCTGAAAGGCAACTATCTGCTCTGATCGGCCAAGAGCCAAAACAACCCTAAGATGTCCTTTACAGCTACCTGAGAACACATCGACCACCGGCATGTAGCAGTCTACCCCTAAAACAGGGTACTGTGCCTGGAGGAGAAGGTGGGCAATCTTTGGATCCCTGGAGAGGACAAAAGAGAGTATAAGTAACTTTTCTATGACAGGTTTGGTTTACAGAAGGTTACAGAAAAGATCCTTTAACAACAACAGCAACTGTGTTTCTAGAGAGTAAATTAAATAAAAATGTGGTTTATGCCTTTTAATTCATTTTCTTTATTTTACTGATTGAGTGATTGATTGTTTGTACTTTATTTATGTGTGATACACAAAGTGCCCAACCCTCATGGATTTTTAAGATACCAGAAATACAATTGCAGTGTTCTAAAAAACACACAGTTCATAACAAGCAATAACAAAGTCGCATGATCTTCTCCCAGCTCAGGAATAACCAATACATTCTGCCTTTTCTCCCAGGTTTTGCTGATATAATCTGGTATTAAAAAAGGCTCCTTTTCTGAAGTGAACTTAAGTTTTTCATCATCATTCAACCCAAAAAAGTTAGCATTAATCATTTTCCTAAAAAGTACATCCCCTCAATAGTAAACTGAACAATAAAACACAAAATTAATCTTGTTCTCAGTTTCCCCAAAATCACATGGCAAACAAACTCTGTCCTACTCTGGGTTGGCCTTCTTTCTAACCGCTGCTTATGCTATATATTTTTATATATGCGTTTGTTTCCAACATTCTAAGATATATCTGAACAAGTCACATTTTTTTATTTTGTCTTGAGTGAATACAGGTACATAATGCAATTGCCATGAGCACAACTGCCATCTGAATAAGGTGTGCCACAGCACCCCCTGGAGGACAGGCTGTACACCAAAAAGATAGTTGATTTCTTGCCTGTCTAGTAGTGTTGTAGTACTCGAGACCCAAGAACACATTTTGAAGGTCTTGGTCTTGTCTCGGACTCGAGCATTTTTACTTGGTCTTGTCTCGGTCTCAGACTGGCCGGACTCGGGATTTTGCATTAAGACCGGTTGAGACCAGCACTGATCTGCTATTCTTCCACTTCATTAATGTGATAATAAAGAGAAGCACCTGCTAAAACAACAAATAGCTTCAATTTATGTGTAACTTCACCCCCCTCCCCGTGACGACTGCAACCTTCCTGGTGTTGTGACTGAGGAACACATCCCCCTGCACACAAGCGGGAGAGGTGGGAGGCGACAGAAGGACGAGACTGTAAGCTAGGAGAGCCCGAGACAGTTTTATTCTTCATGTGCGCAGATAAATACTAAAAAGTGCTTCCAAACTTTATTTTTAAAAATATTGACCCAGTGTAGAAATCAGTGCCAGAATCAACAGAATTGAAGTTTATTAGCAAACTTTATGACCTGAAAGACGAAAAATATAGTGCGTTCAGGTAACCTCAGTAAATTAGATGACTGTACCCTATGTGGTATGATATGTTAAAATATCCCATAAAAGATAGGGAAATTTAGTTTGACAGGAAACATCAATAAATGCAGTTTTGAATATGAGAAAACTGTATTTGAGGGATATAGAACAGATGTTACAGACTGAATGTTTACATTTTAGCTCAAACACAACTCAGTTTTTACCACTTCTGTTGAAAGTATTTATCCTCATTTTGTCTTTGTTCCAGTCTATAGAAAAGTATCATTAGTGGTATTGACAATGACTCGGATCAATAAGGAGTATCGATAACAGTATCAGTTTCAGCAAAAATTAACAATCCCCATCCCTCATCATAATGACACCCCACCGTGCAGGTTTTGGTCACAAAATGCTACAGTCTCTTATGTTTCTTCAATACAACCAAGCTCTTCTTTACATCTTCATTTCCCATTAAAAGAAAGGGGATTTTTGAGGACATGTTTTGTGATTTTTAGCAACCATACCTCTGTTAGTTTGCTCATGGTGGTGAGCTTGGATTTCTGAGTGTTTTTTTTACTGTTTTTTTTTTCTAGGCTGGGCATATATTATTTTCAGTTGAACTGTTCATGGTTATTTAATGTTGGAATATGACTTAAAACAGCTGCCATTAGCTCACTGATTGTTCTGCCTCCTTGGAAATCTTTTTGAGTGCCTTATGTGTCAGACACCTGCAAAAACTCAGACATCATCTTATTTCTAGTCAGAAATACCTCCAAACACTTACTTTAGGCCTCATTCACCTGACAAATCTAGAGAAACATCTCATTTTCAGATTTTTCAAACAATTCCGGACTTGTCAGTGGCTTTTAAATACATACAAGAATTTAGTTTTGACAAGAAGTTAGTTAAAAAAAAAAAAAAAAAGGGTTGAGATTTTGCATGTTGTGCTTTGGCAGACACCTTGTTTATATCTATCAGATTTAATAAAAGAAAACTAAAATTAAAGAGAGAACGCTCTTTAACTGTTCAACCTTAGCATGCTTTTTTAAAATTGATTTTTATGGTCTTGGTCTTGGTCTTGACTTGGTCTTGGTTTCCAAAAGTCTTGGTCTTGGTGCACTCTGGTCTCGGGCAAGTCTTGGTCTCAGATAGTGTTGTCTTGAATACAACACTACTGTCAAGTGCAGTGGTTTACAACTTTTTTTTCTTAAGGCCCCCCTATTCATATCTAAGACAAGTTACGCCAGCCGCAGGACCCACTTGGAATAAGTACACATCAGTTTTTAATTGTTTTCATTGACAAAATCTAAACATAATAGGCCTACATACACTTATGCTTGACAAAAGATCGATGTATAAACTATCCATTATTATGATGGTGTCTGAGGGTCTCTCTCTATAAAGATAATAATAAAGAGGATCTGTTCATTTTCAAGAAAATAACTTGAAATTATTGAGAAAAAGTCATTAAGTTTACAAAAAAATCTGACTTGAAAAATTGTAAATGTATGTGAACCAAAACTTAAAATTGTTGAGATTATAAGTCAAAAACCACTGCTTTCAGTTTTTTTAGTAAGTTTGCAAATGTTTAAACTGTGAAATTCTGAGTTTGTTTTCTTTTAAATATCTGACCTAATAATAAAAAAATCTTTTTTTTTTACTAAAAAATGTTGTCTTTTTGCTCAAAAATTAAGATTTTCTTAATTTTTTTATCCCTTAGGTTGTACTTCTATCAGTCAGTTGATTAACTTTGTGGTCTACAACCCACAATAAATATGGAAAAATGCAGAAAAACTTTAAAAGTAGGTTTTTCACAGGTTTGTTTTGAGTAAATGTCAAGAAACTATATTCAATTCATTGTTTGAGAGGACCAAAAGGATTATGAATAAATAAAGATTTTCTGTAAATTGATAAAAATGTGCCGTATACTTTTATGTTTAAACAGACCTGATGATTCTGGCTTTTAATCTTCAAATTTTGAGTCATTATTTGCTTTTTTACAAAGCTGAAACTTAATATGTGGTTTTCTCCTTGACTTGCCTGAATGACATGTAGAACTGGTGAAGAGGTAATTTAACAAGACCGAGAAGTCGATCCTGCCCTGAGCTTCCTGTCCTTTGCCACACCTCGATCACCATCACATTGTTCTTCATCCGCTCCAGCAGTTTAGACGTTAAGGCCACAGGAGTCACCTGAAGGCAGACAGTGGAGATGATTTGAATGTTGCCTCTTGACCGGATTTCAATATGTTAAAAATCCTTTGGAGACTTGATCTCCTGGACTGACCTGAACAAAATTAAAAGACGGATTGGTCCGACCCCAGCTGATGACAGATCTCGCCGTCTCATCACACCAAAACAGTTTACAGTTCAAGTACACATTTGGAGCCTGCCCAAGCCCACAGTTAAAGGTCTTTCCATCCGGTACCATGAGTAAGGTGTGCAATAGGACCTCAGGATCCTCCTCCACCCACTGATGGGATTTATGCGTTGTGTGGAGGCCAGGATAAGAAAGGGATTCTGTCGAGGGTTTCTGAGGGCTCCAAGGATTTAGCCTTGATTCTTCAATAGGGCCATCTTGTAAGTCGTCCCTGCTTTTGTCAGCATGTTTGGATCTGGAGTTGCTCTCTCTCTGTGGACTGGGTGCAGTTTGTGAAGGTGATGTGTCTCTCCAAGCCAACTTGCGTTTACTTTTTTCAGAGGAGAATTCTTTGGTGTTTGTTGCAAGTTCGAGTGTCACCTGAACAAATAAAAAAAGTCTTTAACAAACATCAGGCTTAAAATCTTGGTTAAAAAAAACAAGAACTTTATTTTACCTTGAGAGGTCCAACCTCCTGTATTTCACTGTTTGGTGCCACGCTCTGCACAGGTAAGACGATGGACTGACAGAGCTGTTTACTCTGCAGTAGACAGTGTAGAGGGTGAACTGCCTTACCAATGAGAGCAGGCTGTAGGAAGAGAAGCAAAGGGGCCTTTGTATAGACTAGGGTATCCCAGTTTGATCAGGTTTAGTAAGAATTCTGTTTTGTGTTCAGCTATGTCAACGCTGCATCCCAATAACCACAATAAACTAGCATAAGCCCCTATCCCGATTTTGAGAAATCGGATGTTGCTACCTGGAGAACACTAACAGAACACAGCATCTTGTTAAATTGCAAAAAGTGACTCACGCTCCAGTTTGTCTGGGATTAACAATTCATTGAATCGTCTCTTAAACTTTAAAAACAGAACTTGATACAAGAATGCACCTCTATCTTTGTTAAATTTTAATATATGAGGTAACATTTAGCTAAAATGGCAAACAATTTGCTCTTGAAATGTGTTGTGGAAACAATTTTACAACCAAGCCAACTTATTTTACAACAATAAAATGTTGATAGATAGACCAAAATGCCAAACTGTAAACATAAACCAGGTATCCATTTGTAGTAAAAAGGCATGGTAAGGTTTAGTAAACAGCCACTTACTTTCTTTTGGTCACTCCTCCGCGAGTAGATCTTGAAAATCAGATCAGTTTCCCACCATAGTTTGACAGTTGTTGTATTACAGTGAACTGGAAACACAGCGTGCTGGTGGAACATCACCACTACATAAAACAACAGCGTAAACTATAAGTCATATACAGAGACAAAAATGCATGAAAGACTGTCGGAATTCTGATTTTTGCTTTAAACAGCTGAAATTCTTTAGATCATACCTCCTCCAGAGACTTTGCTGGCAACAGCTCTTGTAACATCTCCCTCTCCACTTTTACTACGATCATGTCGACTGGAAGCGGAAGCCTTCGGGAATGTATATTCAATGAAATATGTGCTAATTAAAAAATAAAAGGAGAAATTAAAGACTTAAGTTATTCATAATGATGCATTATTACATGAGTGCAGAAAATGATAAATATTTTTCTTACCATTTCTTGCTGGTTAATGGTCGAGGCGGTTTTCCTTTACTTGAAACTTTTCTGGGTGTGTTCTTAGTGCCCTCTGAGGGTACGGTCAGGGACTCGATGGTCACTTTTGCCAGCCGGATCAAACTCAGTAAAGATTTCTGACCAGAGGGAAGACCTGCAGCTTCAGACCGCTGAGACTCTATAGTTGGACTGCAAATACAAAAAATGGTGGACAATAGTGTACTGCTTAGAATGATAAGCATAGAGTTCCTCTTCTTTTCTTCTCTGTTTTGTAAATTGTTTTGGACTGGTTTTCATGTGGGAAATTAACATTGGGTTAAGCTGTGTTGAAAAGTCATGAAATTACCTGATAGTCTTGAATGAACCATGCCAGAAGTGTTTGCGAAGCTACTGCTGTAAAACCTTTAAATGATGTCATAAGACTTGGGCAGATTGCTGCCACTGAGAGGATAAGAAGACACTAAATCACTCATAACTGGATTCTATAGCCAATCCACTACACATTCACTTGAGCGCAGTGCTTTCTAGACCCAGCAAACCAGCATGCAGGTGAGCTTACCAAGCTTGCATCTCTTGTATGGAAAACAAGTCCTATCTATCTTCTGACCATTTATTTTCCTGAATACACTGGATGTTTAGGGCTAGTAGATTGAATCTTTGTTTATACCTGGGCTTAGCCCATAACACTACAAAACGTGGTATTAATGGAGGTTATATCAAGACTATTTTTGTCAACAATATATGCTGTCCTAAGACCTTTGGTTTTTCATTTATGCTGTGTAACAGATTTATTGTAAATCTCAGTGAGCTTTTCCTGGTTACATAAATTCAAATAAACAAATACATAAACTGCATCGATTACAAATAGTTGTAGATGTTGATATACCTTTAGTCTGTTTTGAAACTGCAATAACGTCTGTTTAAGCAGCATGAACTAACAAGCATTTTAAGGTCCTTACCGTCCGCTCATCTTGGGTTCACATTGTTTCAGCTGTTTTTGACTAGAGGATGTTGTTTCTGGATTTCCTGCCTCAGGCTTAGTTGGTGTTGTATCGGAAATCTGAAAAACAAAAATGCAAAAATTATTTTTCAAAGCATGTCAGTCACTCTACAACAGAAGCACTCTATGTGACTGCAGCAGTATTCAGCAAAAGAAAACAAAAAAGAAACAATTATGGATTGGATTCTGGATAACAATCATGGATGTATTAAAGGAGGACAACATGGACTGGCTCTCCTTCAGAGTGACTCCAATGATGAGTTGTGATGGTGCAGTCAAGCCAAAATCTGTCTGAATTTGTGTAGTCTGAGCCAGCCGCAAGTCAACCCAGACATCCCTCTCATCAGTGATGGTTTCCAACTCCTCCTGGAAGATTTCAAGGTGTTCCCAGGACAAATGGGATAATAATCCCTCCAGTGAACTCTGGGTCTACCCCAGGGTCTCCTTCCAGTTTGACGTGACTGAAAGACCTCCAAAATGTAGGGTCCAGGAGGCATCCTAATTTGATACCTCAACCACCTCAGCTGGCTCCTTTCAATACAAGGAAGTAACAGCTATACTCCAAGCCTCCTCTGGATGTCCAAGCATTTTTATCTATCTCCAAGACTAAGCACATTGTCCAAAGCTCATGAATATAGGTAAGAGTTGGAACAAAGATTGACCGGTAAATTAAAAGCTTTGCCTTTAGCCTCAGCTTCCTCTTCACCACAACAATGTGGTACAATGGCATCAGTATCACTGATGCTGCACCAACCTCAAAAACAAGAGATACTTGTGAGTACCACAATACCTCCCCACTGCTATCAACATAACCTCTGGAATAGGTGACACATCCCTCTCTTAGAATTTGGTCTCCAGTGCTGTGTATGTAGGTTAGTCCAAATAAATCTTGCTGGAAAAGCTGTACCTTTCACACCATCTTCTTCCCTACCTGAGAGGTAGGGTCTGAAGTTCTAAGCTTGTGTCTGTGCAGTCAGGGATCAGTATACTCTGGTTCTAACATTTCCTTGCTGTCCGTCTTTCTCAGCATCCAATTCCCATCACTATTCATGCAGGTGGTGACCCTACAGGTCTTAAAATTCCCCCCATAGAAAATCAACTCCACTGATTATAACATTTCATCAAAACACATACTTTTGAACTACTCACAGGAGTTTTGTAGAACAAATTTTCCAGTAAGCTCTGATCCCAACTCATGCTACTGTGGTCAGACAGAGATTCAGGGGGGGAGCCATCTCCATCCAAAAGAGGCACAGGAGAGGTGTTAAGACTATAAGAAAGAAACAATGAAATGAAGAATAAGTCATGGGAAAGAACGTTCATTAATGTTAACTTCGAAAGTAAAAGCACATTTACATACCTGCCAAGGAGCAGATCTACAGCTATGTTATCAATTGCAGCAGGACAGTCTAAGCCACTGTCTTTGACTACAAAAACATCCTCAGAGTGTTTCAGAGCTGAATCAGCATGCAGTATATTTTGAAGAAACATCCCAGAGGGAGAAGGGGAGGGCCTGCTGACAAGGCAATAAATTATTACAGACTACGCAATAAAAGAGAACAGAACAAAACGTTTTTTTTTTTTTTTTTTTACTTTCTGAGCACTTACCTGGTTGTTGGCAGGATGTTATCCTTTGGAAGAGGCAGAGGTGTGTCCTTCAGAGCCGAGGCAGAATCTGTGTCACATTTTAAAGCTGATACGACCACAGCATTTCTCAGCTTGTTTCCACGCTCAAGAATAACTGGGATAAGAGAAAATGACACACAGTTACAACTAAAACACAAAAATTGGCTTTTTGTTTGTGAATATAGCTGATGTTGAGTAATTTTTCAACTAACCTGAGAGGATATCATTGTTATTTTGGGTTGAATCCTGACTTGAAGGATTCCCTGCTGTTTGACTGTTCTGCAACATGTTTGTTCTTGGCAGCTGATTCTCCAGTGACTGTTCTTTGCCTTGGTCTTTTTGCTCATTTTGGAAATATAAGTGGTCTTTCCCTCTGGAAGTATTATGTTGTGTTTTTAGTTACAACATGCAAGCTCATAGAACAACACATGGGCCTATCTTATTATGAAAAACAACTTGATACCTTGGTGCATTTCCACCGCTGCTCCCAACTGAAGGTGATCTGGGTTGTGGTGGCACTGTCAGTGTGGTGACCTGCGGTCCTTCAGTGCTAATATCTGTGGCGGGACATGAGCTGCTGCTGTCATAAGCTTCTGTCAGAGACTCCAAGCTGAGGGAAACCTGGAGAGGGTAAAAAATAATCACACAAATCAGAATTTGTAATGGAAATGAATCAATCAAAGCAGACTCACTAGTCACAGAGCCACTAGTTATGGGATAGCCATAAATGCTTAATTTATCTATGCTAAACATAAATTACAGGTGTTTTCCTACAAGTGCAGCTGATTGAAAGATGTCAATTTCCACTCACCTGTAGCTCTCCAAGCTTCTCAGATGTGGGAGAAACAAGGGTGTAAAATCCACTAATATGGTGTGAAAGAGAGAGACGAGAGATGCCGGTAACCTGGGTCCTTGCAATCGGCAAATGATCTGGTTTTGTCAGAACCTCCAGCACTAGAGAGCCCATATCTGTTCATGAATGATATGACATGATTACGTTTTAACATACTTTTTAACAGAATAGCTTAACCATACATGTCGGAGCGTTCGTAGTTACCTGTAAGATAGGAGGTAAATTGCTTGGGCCCACAGCGGATAGGGAAGCGAGCAGTGGTCTTTATGGTCTTCTGTGACAGCTGTGATCCATCTCTTGGTAAGAAGTGAGTCCCATTTGATGACTCTCCCCACCAGCGCAGCCGGATGAATGTTGCAGATGGAGGTTTGTGAACTGTCCATAACACCCGGCTTACAGTCACCCGCAAGAAGCATCGTAGTTGACCCTCAACCAGAGGAGGTAGGCTGGTGGAGGGGGACACATCACTGGGAACTGTGAAGAGTTAATTTTGGACATGGTGAACTCAAAACATCTACACTGCAATAGCTGATGATACTAAATGCAGAAGTGAAAATACAATGCAATGATCAGGTTTAGTATTTAGTGCAGGTTCTGCCTGGATGTCGGCTAGTATAACAGATATGCTCTGATATGGCCTTGAAGTGTCTAATTATTTTTTCAGCATTTTTTTATTTCAACGAACTGAAGAAAAAAACTTTTGCTGTTTGTTTTAGATATCTGGAGACTAACCAATCGCAGTTATGCATCAGAATTTAAAATTCAGTTACATAATAAGTGCTGTGAAAAAGGGACACTTTTGGTTTCTGCTACATTTACTTAATGTTTTGGAGCGAACGTATTCGTTTTCTCTTACAGTAACGACACATAACAGATAAAAAGTTCCTTCGTCCCTCATGACAAGTTAACAAAAAAGTGTTGATATTAAGGACGACAACACATTCAAAAACATCACAGACTGTGAGAAAGCGAGAATATAACCCCTCAAAGCATTATAAGCTATATATAAGCAACTACCCTAACATACGAGACTGACAGCTGACGTAAACAGCTACTTAACTAGCTGTAATGCTACCATGCTAAGCTAACAACAGTTACCTTTCTTTTTGCTCCCTCCAGCTTTGACGGACTTCTGGTTCCTGCTCTTCATCCCGCAGCTCAGTAAGTATGAGCGGTGAATGACAGCCTGGTTAGAGCAGGGGCTGAACCTATAACAGGCATTGTTTTTATCTCTCCAGCTAACCAATAATCCGTTTAACACAGCTACAGGAGCTACGCACACATATCGACACAACTCAACGGCAGCGCGCAAAACTGTTTCCGAGCAACCAAGTCCGAACGTCCCGCCTCCAGTGCCGCTGCTCGGCACTGAAGTACTCTGGGAAGTGGAGTTTATCTGCTTTGTTAGCCAAAATTCACTTCTCTGTAGAAATTCTAGTTTCTCCATTCTGTGGACGACCGCAGTGCTGCTAAAGTAACATTACTGTACACTAACACGTGTAGCCAACTGTGCAAACGCAACGTGCTATTTACATTAAGTAAACTTTTATTATTTTATGCTACATAACTTCTCTACATATCAGCTTTCTACTAGGCATGTCTGGCTTCCTAAAACTACTTATTTTATAGATATTTAACAGCCTTTAATAATTTTTCGTATCCCGCGTTACTCATGATGTACACATGGTGTTAATGTTGGTCTGTTGACCCCTTTGAAAATCCCATAAAACATGTTTCAGCCTATATACTATTTAAAATTTCCTCTCCTTAACTACTATTTTTACCCTTTTATTCAAATGTCGAGGCTTAAATATACTTTCAGCAAACTAGTTTGATAGGTAGTTGTGTTACTTTTAAGGGATCTTCTCGCAGTAAAAATATAGCATTTTTCAAAATGTCTTGGTATGCTAAAGGACTAAAATTGTCCTTCACTGGAGATAAGGTTAGCCCACTGCCCCAGTCTAGTTGTCGGTTGCTTTACACCACTCCATCCGACACTTATTGGACTTGGTGATGTGAGGCTTGCATGCAGCTGCTCAACCATGGAAACCCAGTCCTTAAAGCTCTCACCCAGCAGTTTTTGTGCTTACATTATTTATTTATTTATTTATTGCTTTAAATTCAGGGAATTATTTTTTATCCATTCAGTTTATAAGGTCAATTTGTTACTGAAGGGAAAATGATCCACGTAGACAAAATAATCTGTAAAAAAAACTATAAAAAACAGCATATCAATTCCATTATTGCTCCTTTGTCACATACAGTGTGTGATTAAAAAAAACAGAGAAGCTTTACAGAGATTCACTTCCAACAACCCATTTTGCCATCTACATACATAAACTAACTTGGAATTGAACAACTTTCACTAAAAGCATCACATTTACCTTTCAAATCAAACAAAAATCCAGATTTCAATACACAATGCAGCTTTTTTTCACCACCAGCAGAGGGCAGCACTGATCTGCCTTTACTCTAAGATGGTATTCATTTGTTTTTACCCTGTAGCTCATGAGAGAATAGACTCATTTAAGTAATTTCCAAAATGTTAGTTTCTGTTTACTAGTAATATTTTTCATTACATGTGCACACTCATTCAAGCTTTGAAATGTCATTAGTATGTTCTCAAGATGTTTCACTGTTTTTTTGTTTCTAAAAAGGGTTTAAATAAGAAAATCTGGCAGAGATACCTTACAAAACGACACATGCTTAGACCCATGGCCCTGTCATGTATGCTTTAGGTAGTTTGGCTCTTTCTGGTGCGTAGCAACAAGTCTCTGCTGCCATGTTTGTTGTGGTGATCATAGTAACAGAGAGGGAAGCTAGAGGTTCAACATAAAGCCCTTCAAAAGGGTCAAAATAAAGCCCTTTGAATTCTTGGGTGAAAAGTCTCCTGCTCTCCTGAATTCCTGGTTTCTGATCTGTATGAGAAAACAACTTTACTTTATAGATATTAACCCTTGTCACTTCAAGTCAAACTGATAAATCAAGAAAATAAAGAAAAGATTTTGAATCCCACTAATAGATTTCACTTTAGCTAACATGTATGCTTCTCTTTATACTGTGTAGTTTCAAATGGCATTTTGTATCATTTCTCTTTATCAAATAAACTTTTAGTCTCATGAACATCATTTTTATTAGTCATCAGTATTTACACTTGCAATAAAACAGATAAGAAATAGCTTTGTAATCACAGGGTCTCCTGCTAATCAACTTCAAGAAAAAGAATGAAGCTCTGCCGTAGAGCTTCCACAAAGGAATGGGCAATATACATCCAGTATGTGGGCCACTCATATGTTTTCTGTGAGTCAGAGTGAGCTTGGGGAGTGTGCATGTTTGTGTACACTGTGGGGAGCTGGAAGGGAAATGTATGTCACTGTGGGCAACCAGTCATTCTCTTTTTGGTAATTCAATCTGTGGGGATGCCCCCCCAAGAGGCCAAATAAAGAGGCCCTGTGAAGGTGTGACCTCACACTGTTTTCAGATGGGTCATGACTTACTTAGATGCATAAATCTGAGATATCTGAGAGGTATGCAGACGGTTTTATTTGTGTGAGTTCAGACATGAAGTCTGGTTCTCCATCACTTGGCGTGCAGAGCATGATTAATGTCAACGTTCCACTGGAGCTCAATAAGAAGCTGACAGATCTGGTTCATCTGTTACTTCACACTGACAGTTATATGAGGTAGTCTCTTTCAGTCAGCTGGAAATAAACAGGGACAATCACAATGAGGGGTTCCTTTGACTCATGAGTCTTGAGATTGAAGATAACACATCACAGATGAGCTCCTAACACACATGCTCTGTGTCTGCAAACAGCTCCCATCCTTGGCTACAGCATGAATTCAGTTTTAGAGACTGTGAGCATTGCTTTTGGCACACATTTCAATGTGATTCAGCAAGAAAACTGATGTTTCAATGTACAGTGTCTATAAAAGGTATTAACCCCCTTGGATGTTTTACTCTTTTGATTTTATAAAGCAGTTGTCAATATAATTTGGCTTTTTTGACAGAAATAACTCTCAACAAATGTCAAAGTGAAAACAAATTTCTACAAATAATGTCAATTAAACAATGACATTTAATGTAAATTAAGTGACTGCATATATATTCAGCTCCTTTAAATTGACTGACCTAATTCATCAGAAGTCAAGCCAATTGGTGCTTGTAATCCACAATTAGTGAAACAGGGATCACCTGAGTACAGTGAATGTGTCTCGAGTGATTCAAGTATAAAGACACCTGAGTCTAGAAGGTCCAGTCACTGGTTAATCAGTATTCCTGACTACCATTAACTTACTCCATTAAGACAAAAAAAACATTTCAAGCAACTCAGAGAAAAGGTTATTAAAAAGTATTCACAGGATGAATACAAAAAAATTCAAAGGTACTGAACGTCCCCTGGAGTTCAGTGAAATCCATCATCAAGAAATGGAAAGAATATAGCACGTTTAAATCTGCCTAGATCAGGCCGTCCTCACAAACTGAGTAACCATACAAGAAGGAGACTAGTGAGAAAGGCCACCAAGTCACCTATGACTGCTCTGAAGGAGTCACAAGCTTCAGCAGCTGAGATGGGAGAGACTCTGAATACAACAACTGTTGCCAAGGTTTTTCACCAGTCAAAGCTTTATGGGAGAGTTGCAAAGAGAAACCTACTGTTGAAGAAAACTCGGATTAAGTCTGGACTAGAGTTCACCAAAAGACGTGGGAGACCCCATTCAAGTGGAAGAAAATTCTTTGGTCTGATGAGACCAAAATGATGCTTTTTACTATCAGACAAGACACTATGTTTGGAGGACACAAAAAAATGCACATCACCACAAACACACCATCCCCACTGTGAAGCACATGGAGGCAGCATCATGCTGTTGGGATGCTTCTCGGCAGCTGGTCCTGAAAGGGTTGTAAGGGCAGAGCGTAAAATGATGCGCAAAATACAGGAGAAATCCTGGAGGACTATCTTATTCAGTCTGCAAGAGGACTGTGGATGGGAGAAAATTTATTTTCCAGCAAGACAACGACCAGAAGCAAACAGCGAAAGCTACACAGAAATGGTTTAAAGACAACAAGATGACTGTTCTGGAGAAGCTGAGTCAAGACCCAATCCATCAATCCAGCCCAGACCTCAATCCATTAAGGAGTTTGTGGCTGGACTTAAAGGGGACATATGCAAAAATAACTTTTTTAGGCTTTTCTAACAAAATATGTACCCCTAGTCTGTCCACAATCCCATCAAGTACCAGAAAAAATCCAACAAAAAAGCCCTGATTTTATAGACCATGGTTGAGTTATAAAATCAATAAAAGGGTAAATTATCCAAGGGGTTGAATACTTTTTCTAGGCTCTGTAAATGTTTGCATGTATAAGTTCAGAATAAAGTGCTGAGAGTGCTCACTCTGTGTTGTTTACAATGACAGACCCCAGAGTGGGCCCAGCGTAGGACGAAGGCTGCATAAGATGTTCATTTTTCAAGCCAGCAGGAGCAAACAGCCTCTCACAGTGAGCTGAAACCAGCACAGTGTATGAAGGCATAGGGCCTCTCTTCTGCCTGACTGCAGAAACTGGCCAGTAGTAGTAGGAGAGCATTAGGCCTCTGGGGGCTGACTGTAAACTGCCTCTCAGCCGTGTGCGATCTGTGTCCACTGCAGCTCTGTACTGCACGCTTCAGGCTCCCTGGGGCCCTGGGCTCCAATCAAAGATGCAGGCTGCTCCACACCGGCCCTCACCTCCCCTGCCTGTATGCTCACTTTCTGGCTCTCTCCTGGTCTCTGCCTCTGAGTGTGCCTCTCAATTGTAGAGGCAGGCTCTTGTGCTCCAAGGGGCCCAGCTACAGCTCCACCCCTCCTCACTCTTCAGGGTTCAGGCTGCAGCGATGCTGGAACTCTTGGCCGTACTCGTGGATCCACTTGTTTGCCACTGGAATAAACAGAAGGAAAAATGTGTACATATCAGAAGCATCTAAAGCTTTAGGCAACCGTGTTTGACAACTGCTTCCATAATACTAATTTGTGATGATAAATACAGTCACTTAAAATAACACAACCTTCAAACGTTTCTGCAGCTGCTTTGGGAAGATTAATATCCTCCTGCTAGTTTAACCGGGTCTCTGACATACGTTTCAGCATTCAGGGCCAAGCTGCAGCAGATGTTAACCTTCCGAGATGAGCGCTCAGTGTCTGGGCTGCGCTATGTAACATCTCAAAATGCATAATGCAGTACAGATGTGGCCTAGCTTTTGGGCATCAGCTCCTGTGTAACAGGAGAGCTGAATAACAAACTGTGACTATGATGAAGAAAAGCCTTTCCTGTTTAAAAGGGATCAAGTGTACTGATGCATCTTTTTATTTTCCATTCTCAAATCACCTTTTGATGTTTTTTGGCATCATCACATCATACTAAACTCTTACCCCATTTGTCTCCAATCAGGACAGGGCAGCCAGCATGCAGAGTGTCTTCATCTCCTTTACCGTTTTTATGCAAATTCCACCAGAAGACAGCAGCTTTCTGCAAAATACAAAGAATATCAATCACTTTCAAAACTAAAGGAGATATGTTTGGTCAAAAGTAAGCTTGTAACTAAAAATTCTATTACTTGGCTTATAATTTTTAGCTAGTTGCAATACAAGGCAGATATAGATAAGATAAATGTTTCATTAATCTGTCAAGCATCCTCTTTTTACTCCACGAAATGTCAGCATCAATGCTCCTGCAGCGACCCTATTTTATTGTTCATTCATCATTTTGAAATGTTAAGATATAGTGTAAAAAAGTATACAGGAATCAGATCTCAACAAGATGAAAGGTGATACTTTGGGGGTGACCTCATTAACCTTACACTGCAGCTCATGTTTCCACCAAAAACAGCGTCAACCTCCCCCATAGCTTTTCTCCACAATAGCAGACCTGTGTTTAAAATCTCATGGCTGTTGTTGCTGTGATTTGACCCTTCAACATTTTTACAGCTGCACATCGTGAGTGAGGCTCCGAGTGAGCAGCGAACAATCTAGCTTGAGGCAAAAATGACATGAAGACAAAAGAGGAAGCTTTAAGCTCATCTCAGACGTGCAGAGTGATTACCTCCACAACAGGAACGCTGAAGTTGGCGTAGATGAAGGCTGTGGACCCACCTGCTTCCACTGAGCTGAGCTGCGGAAAAAGGACGTTCTTTCAGAGTTGTGTCTTGTGTTTATGAGTTCATGTTATGAAAAGCAACTCTCCCTTTGGAACATTTTCGAAGCTTTGTTTCAATCCATTCTTATTTGAAGCACTATCAAATTTTACATACATTTTCACAGTGGATTCAATGGCTAATGTTTCCAAAACACTGCACTTAATAGATTAGTCATGCTAGGTTAAAGCCTCTGTGAGGAAATTTTTACCTGGTGTTGCAACAAGTTTAAATTAATACTTGTGCTTCTTATGACATATAGCAAATATCTTATTGTGCATGTACTGCACAGGAGTGTATTGTAGTCTTTCCACCCCTGCTCAGCCCAGTTTAGGCAGGGAAGCAGCTGCTAGTGATACACAATCAATGGGGATGTGAATATTTTTATATGGGTCAAGGGATCATGACAACATGTGTTAGTTCCCCCCTCTGAAATAATTGTTTTCAAGTATTTTTCAAGTGCTGTTAAACAGGGCACAGATTTTCCAAACACACTAGTTTTATTTGGGATGTTTACATTATTTTACTTTGCACACACAAAAAAAAATCACAAAAACTACTAGGGTCATAACTATTAGTCCCTCTTAGAACTGACCTTTTAGTTGAGCCACAGCACAGACCACTGTTGAGCAATGGTTTGCTTTATTATCATCATGCTCAAAGCTTGTAAAATCAACTGAGAAATACCTTCCAATTTACACACAGTATAAAAACTTTAGTAAAGCATCATGACAAAAACAAAAGAAATCAGTCTGAGAAAAAGAATAGTTGATGCTCAAAAAGCAGGTATGAAAGTTATCACAGCATTTCCAAGTGTCGAGAACTGGAGTGAGGAATACCATCAAGAAATTCAATGAGAGCCACATAGCACAGAATAAGCCTGGCAGAGGTAGGAAGAGAAAGATTTCAAAGACTTGGGAAAGAAAAACAGTGAGAGATGTGTCTTCAGACACCAGAACAACTGCCAAGACACTAGTGAATGACTTAGCCAAGACAGGAGTTGTAGCCTTGAAGAAGACCATCACTAGAGCCCTGCAGGACTGTGAGGTTGCAGATCAATCTTGTAAAGCTGGAAAAAAATCATGAAGAAAGCAGGATATGTGAAGATTTTGAAAGAAAACCTGAAGCAGTCAGCAGCAAAACCGGGTCTGGGTTATCACTTTGTCTTCCAACACGACAACAACCCAAAACATACGTTATTGACTAGCCTGCACAAAGTCCTGACTTGAATCCCACTGAAAATCTGTGGGGTGAACTGAATACCAAGGTAAATGATAGAAGACCGTCACACCTGGAGGAGCATGTGAAATACACTAAAAAAGAATGGGTTAGGATCCCTCAGGAGATGTTTCTGAGACTTGTTTAAAACTACAACAAACGACTGCAGACTTTTATCCAGCAAAAAGAAGACACAACTGACAACTGACAATCAAGTAATTTTGACCCCGGTTTGTGAAATAATTTTGTTTCTGTGTTCAGAGTAAAATAATGTAAGCATCCAAAATAAAACAATGATGGAAAAGCTGTGTTCAAAACTCATTTCTATGTTGCTTGGGAAATACTTTTTAAAAACTGGAACTTTCATAGGGGGGAGTTGGAATTTCATCTTCATCTATGTTGTCATATAACATTCTTTTTCCACAAATTTATTTTCATTTAATCCTTGTTTTAATGATAAAGTGAAATAAGTGATAAACCATATTTAGTAATCGTGATCCCAATACCCATCACAATCATTGGATGCTAAAGGATAATACCAGCTGTTTAGATGAGAATTATGAATTCAAAGCAGACATGCAGCACATTGGAGAGATTGTCTTTGCTTACATTTTTCACAGCAACTTAAACATTTGACTGCTAAAAGGCACAACATGAGATTTTTCATTTTAATAAGATACAATTAACACATTTTGAGGACATAATTAGCACGAAGATAAGAAGTACTGCTTTGTCTATGGAGGGTGCCAAAATTTACACAATCAAAAAGCTCCTCACAGAAGCTTTAAATCAACATGATTACAAGACATTTAGAGGAAAACTATGGGCCACACAAGAGAGGGCAGACTCAAAAGGTGCTTGGTTTGAATTTGTTGAATGATTAAACTTCCATAAAAGATAAAATTTAAGTTGTGAGGTTATATCTCATAGAATTTCTTGGGGAAGCTTTCCAAAAATCTTGCAGCGCTCATGGAAAAGGAACAGCAAAAAGAGGAAGAACCTCCGCCTGGATTGCACAAGCTCATGAGACATTAAAGGTAAGAATTTACTCACATATATCATAAACGTAGCCAGTCGATTCCCAGTTTTCAGCTTGAACACGGGGCTTGAAGGTGACTGGTGAGGATAAAATCAGAATGTCACAATAAATGTAAGCACAAACAAGATGCAAATGTCTACAACTTTACTATTGAATGTTGGAGCTCATAAGCAGCAAAACCATCAATCAGCTTACTGTGGCGTGATCAAAGTGAGGCTCATAATGACCACCAATGCCATAATTCACCACTTGGAGGTATTCGCCGTATGGGTGATTCACATTTAAACCTGTGAGCATGGAGATCCTCTGGTCCAGCTTCCCAACAGTGGACTGTGCCGGGCCTTTCAGCCATGCACTACAAACAGACATCAAAGGAAACAAATGAAAAGTTATTATTTGCATGCAGTTTGGTTGGTTACAGTTTAAATGATCTGCTGGCACGGCAGCAAAAAAAGAATAGCATGCTATGAAATGAGATTAAATTACTGAAGATGAACAGAAGATTGTTAACACAGTTTTGTGAGTCATTTGTACCTCTTGCTGATTCGGTACTCTGCTGTTTCCTGTTTCTCTCCAGATGCCACAACTGATCGTCTCAACTTAAAAGCAAAGACAAAAAGACAGCACATAAACCTTGTGTTTGCAGCTTTAAATTGTAGCATATTTTTACACTCCAATTGTGTCTAACATGAGAGCTGTGAGAAGATCAGAAAGAATCAAGAATGTGTGTTCAGAAGATCAAATGATGGATTGACTGCGAGAGCTCTTCTGACATTTAGGAGGCGTGAAAAATGTCATTCTTAAACAAAAACATAAACATCAGGCTAAAATACTGCAAGGAGAATTTATAGAGTTCCTATAGAGGTATCAAGTAATGTGATCTTTACTTTCAGTTCACATACTGCTCTGTATCTGGAAGGGAGTCAAATAATCCAGATGTTTTGTTCTCAGTCAGATTTCTTTAAGTTGAGCTTCTGTGATTTAGTGGTACTGCAGAGTTTTCCCACAACATTCTGGTTATTTCATACATGTTTTCTGATTTGCACACACACTGGAACTATGGCTAGAACTGTAAAAACAATTTGGGATTCATTTTCCTGATCACACTTCTAAAGACTTCCAGGTCATGACTTTCCAACTCAGATGGGCTTAAACCTGTAATTCTGAAAATTGAAAATGTCAATAAAACAATTTAATCACTAAGAAACAAAATGATTAAACTTTAAATGCTGCTCTGAGAGTCTGCATGAATCAGTCAAAAGTGAAGCTCATGTTTAATGAACTCTCTGCTCTAAACTATTACCATATCCCAGGTCTGTTTTCAATAAGGCCACAAGCTGACATAATGATGAAATGAGTACAGAGGTTTCCATCTAAGCAGAGGATGGAAAACTCACTGAACAATGCCAAAACCTCACAGAAACTATAGGGCACCAATCGAGTTAGCCCACCAAATATTCCCTGAGGTCACAAAGTCAGCAAAGTGTGAAAGGCTCCGTAAGTTTCCATCAAATGAGCAGATTCTTTTAGATAAATACAGAGTCTCAATGATAGTAGACAGCATTAACCAATGGAGCCCAGCAGGGGATTTGGGTAGCTCAGCACCCAGCCAAGTTTTCCTAGTAATGTATCCCTCATGCCTTTAAGCCTTGCTAAATGTTTGGAAGCAGACCAACTCCTCTTCCATAGGGTTTTTCCAGGATCTTTCCAGAAAGGAAAGGTACAGTCCTGGCTTAGACCTCAGCAGCCACAGCAGAGTGGACTGTTAATTAGTATTTTTGCATCTGAAAGAAACCCTTGCTTGTAAAGGACTAATTTGAGACATTCTGAAGATTAACATCCAAAATCAAATATAGCTGTTGTAAATACACAGTAAGTATTTCCTGTAAACAGAGTGAAGTCAAACTCCTGGATGTTTTGTTATCAGCTCTGTGTTTACACTGTCAGGACAGCTCTTTCTTCAGCTTGTTTATACTTTACTCAGGGGATTAAACATGATTAATACATGTTTTTTGCACTAACCCTTCCCTCTCTACTTGTTAACCCTGTCACCACCTGAAGCTACACTGTAGCACACACGCTGTAGGGTTGACACAAGAGTAACACCAGCAGGAGAACCAACAGAATTTAGAAACTGAGAAGAGGTTTTCTTTGGCCTAAGAAACAGATTGCAGATAAATCAATTTTCAGATGCATATTTTCTCTTGACATTGATCCACTTCCTGTTTTGAGATATTTATCAGCACTTGATTGTGTCTCTTTCTGTCTCAAACACACTTTTACACTCAAAAATTCTTGGTTTGGTTTATAATCTGATGATATAAGTAGCTGCTAGTGGCTGCCTCAATAAATATTTCTGCTGTATAGACCACTGTTTCAAAGAAGAAAAAGTATACTCATTAATACTATTATAACATTTAAGGCTACGAGGCATTTCCAATACTTCTACCAGTATCATAACAACTCCACTTGAAAGTGTGCTAAATTACAAAATTTAAACTACATGCTTCACTGCACTAATGAGCCAAACTTTTAACCTTGCAAAGCAGATGATTTCAAGAGGCAAATCCATCTTGAAAAGCTCCTGACCAATCAGTGTCATTTGGTCATTTGTTGGGGTTTAGCTGTACTGAAAGCCAATAGCAATGGTTGCCACCAGTGCAGCAATTAGTTCGGATGTAGCTATAGTATAGCAGAAGTTTTATCGAAACTGGACCACATTTCTTTATGAAATAAAGAGTAAAAATTACACAGAAAAACTTTAATGATGGAAAAGATGCTTTCGCTCTTCTGCTGACCTGCTTCAGCATGAGTTTGCGATCGTTATAGGTGGGGTTTGCTGGTGTTTACCATGGCTAGTGGTATGGTGGCTATTAGCACGGATGTTGCTGCAGCATAGCAGCAGTTTAATCAGAACTGGACAGAAACAACACTCAACAGAACAACATTTCTTTATAAAAAAAAAAAGAAAAGAACAAAGAGGCACATTGAAAGGTTGTCTTGCGATGCTTTTGTATGTCTCGCAACTGACTTCAGCAAGAAACTCTCTTTGTGAGAGTAGGGTTAGGGTTAGGTGAAAAGTCCTGCCCTTCTCAACCGCTTTGTATGGGAGGTTTCCCAGATGAATGCGAAATAGTGTCAGGTAGCCAAACTGTCACTACTGATGGCAAATACAGGTGAGCACACGCTGTGTTGTATGTTTAAAATCAGAAGGTCAGTAACCACAAAATGCAACAGTGATGAAGAGGTGGAGATGCACTTTAATTGAAACACAGAAAGCAGAGACCTGCTCCAAGGCAGCCTATTTGATTAAACGTTTTGTATCAGAGTAACAGGTTGCTTACATCAAGCTAGTAGTCTAGGAAGCCTGGGGAAAGCTCAAAGTAAAAGGAAATCCTGATACAAAAGAGGTACAAACAGCCAACAACAAGAGAGTGTATGGCTTCTTAGTGGAAACCACAAAGATATTCTATAACCACAAAACTTGACCTCTTAAGGCTTTGATTTTTTGTGAGTTCTATGTAGAGGAAATAGGGAAATGAATCTTATATTTGTTGAGAGAAGTCTTCAAAACACTGGAGTACAATCCCATTTAAAGACTTTAAATGATTAACCAACAACTCTTGATGTTAACTGTAAAAAGATGGCCCTCCCAAAAAACTTGTGACCAGATGTTTGAAGAAGAAAAAAACAACTTGTTGGCACTTACTCCTAACTGGGCGAGACCTTTAATGTCCTCGGCTTCCATGTCTGTGATGAAGTCGTGGAACAGGACCACAAACGGCTGAAGGCTCAGCACTTCACGTCTCACTGGCTGCAGCAGCAGCCCCAGATTACCATTGGTGAAGAAGTCACAGAAGAGCCCGGGGTTTTTATAATGCATCAGCTGCTGGGAGAAACAGACATCTGAAATTCATCAGCAAGATCAAAACAAGATTTGTTTTTGTTTTTCATTCACAAACGATTACACTAAACACTGTTCTTGTTCCACATACAACAAGCTTAAAGTTAAAAAGCAAATATGGCTTAAGAGTAATCATGTTTTTTTCTGGTCATGGGAATGGTCTCCAATTAAAGACCTTCATAGTTTCAAACACCAGGATAAATGATTTAACTTGTGTTTTCTTTTGTAAAATGTGAGGCCTATTGTAGCTTTGAAAATTCTTCTTTTTTATTATCTTTATCCATGCTTACTATGTGTCTCTAGGAATGCCAGCTGGTTAAACAGTTTGGTTTAGACTAAAATATCTCAAAAACTGACTCTATCAGCTCTCTGATTTGACCTCTCTGATAACCAACCAATTAGGGTGGCCCCTCTTTCAACAACCATTGACAGGCTTTGGCCTGGGCCAAGCGTTTCAGTGTGCATCACTGTAAAATTTTAAACTTAATTACATTTCTTAGGCATGGTTAAAAGGTGTGCTAGGTGCGTCTGCAAAACGAGACACTCACATCCTAATCAGGGAGTATTTTTCATCTGTTTTCTAAACTGGAAGAAAATAAAGAAAATGCTTAAGACTGTTGGCCACCACACCTGCAATTCAACCCACCAGCTATTTTCAGTGGTTTCAAATAGAAAGTAGCACTGCAACCAGGGATTCTGTCAAACTTGGACATGCTAAGCAAGGAAGGCAGGGCTTCATAAAGGTTAGCTAAAGCTGGTAAGTTTTATTTCAGACATTCACTTCCAGATGATTCAACCTAAAATTTCTGATGATTCTACTCCTTTTATTTTAGCACACCCATAAGGTTATAACATGTCTGCTTTAGAGAGACAACTATTAGAAGAAATGCTGTGGAAATTGGTTCAGAAAGTCATGATGATGGAAAAAATGAATGCTCAGAAGTTTGGGTAATTTTTCATTTCATTCCATCAGGTCCAATTTCATGTGTTCGAAACTTCTGTTTTGACCAAATATCTCCACTACTATTTCCTTCCATTGATCTTTAACCACAGTTTTGTGTAAATTAGAAAATATAAGCTTTCAGAAAAGCCTACCTGAGATGGTAACAGACCCCACTAGCATTATACAGTGCCTTTAAAAAGTATTATTCCCCTTAGATGTTTTACACTTTGACTGATTCTATAAAACAGTCATGGTCGATAAAATTTGGCTTTGAAAAGATACAAAAAACTGTCCTTAATGTCAAAGTGAAAACAGATTTCTACAAAGTAATGTCAACTGAATAAAATATGTCATGCTCACCCGCTTCAAGTCAGTATTCACTAGATACTGTACATTTATGGCTATAATCACAGCACAGAGTCTGTGTGGATAGGTCTCAATCAGCCTTGCACATCTCAACACTGCATTTTACTCCATTCTCAAACACGATGAGCCAATCACAGTACGTATAGCCGTTCCATACACTCGGACAACTGCTGCCTGGACGTCCATTGAAATGAGTGGGAGGAAGTCAGTTTTCGTCCAGTTTTATGAGGGTTTTTTGAGATTTTAAGTTTAAAAATGGTCAAACGGTATTCATGGGGTACATGCGACTCCAACACAAGGTATCCTTAGAGGCTGGACGACGGAGTGTTTTTTTACCCTTTCCTAAGCCACATCTAACCCTAGAAAAGTGTCTTCTCTGGACATAATTGTGCAGTAGACCACAACATCAACTCAGCATGAATACAGTTAACACGGATGTCTACATCTGTTCTAAGGTAAGCCAACATCGTCTTTGAGGCTCCATATTGTCACTGCTGGAAAGAAATATTAAGTTATCTTTAACATCTCTAACATTAGCTAAAGTTAGCCTAACGTTAGCTCCTAGCTGCGTTGTTCGTTGTGTCACGTTGTTTGTTGGGAGTTCATTGGCATTTTTTGTTCTAGTTTTTGTACTTTGGTGATCGTACATCATTGTTAGCTGTTGTCCAAAGGGCTATAGTTAAACTAACTTCAACTTCTGGAGCTTAGCTTCATAAACTTATCTGTAATAGCCCAGATAACAAAGGTTGGCCAACGTTATGCTGAATCATTCAATGTAAATACTGTAGCACCAGACTAACGGAGAGACACTCTTGGTAAAGTCTGGTAAAAAGGGGTTATATTTTTCTCATATTCTGAGCCAAAAACCTTAACTTCAGTGGCACTTTGATGCTGATCCTCTATCTTGTGGTCTGAGATTGTGATGGCAACGAGAAGCGTTTAATCACGTTTGCACTGGGACCTGTACATTTTGGCTTGTAACTGAAGCTTTTTATCGACCTTCTTGACAATAAAATGATTAATATATCCTTCCAATGTGTAGTTTGGACCCTTTTGGTGACTTCTAGATGATATGTGATCTTTCTGTCTCCAAAAATCATCAATGGCCTCCGATAAAATGTCTCCTATTGTGACAACTGCCATAGTGCCTGTCACTGAATGTTCATTGTTTGTCTGAGTGAGTGGAGGGGGCGTGGCTTAGCCATTGGTCAATTGGCTGGACCTCTGTTGACGTAGGTCATATTTATACAGTGAATAATTTGCATTACTTATTTCTATCAAATGACATTACTTTGTCGAAATCTGTTTTTACTTTGACATAATTTTTTTTTCTTTTGCCAAAAAAGCCAAATTATATTGACCATGATTGATTTATAAAATCAATTAAAGGGTAACACATGCAAGAGAATCAATAATTTTTATAGGTATTGTTTGTGCTAAATATCAGCATGCTAGCATTCTCACATTATAACAATGTGACATCAGATGCAGCTAAAAAGCCTTAGAATCACTAGTTGTATGGCTTTAGGTTTCATATAACTCCCATTTTTGCTTAAAGATGAATCACAAACTTATTAGAAAAAGCAAATGTAACTACAATGAGGAGAGCACTGATTTTTAAGAGCTCCCTTCCACGTATCCTATATGATCACAAACCATATCTCACAAGGATCTATACTGTTTGAATACAGATTCAAGGAGCAAATGCAGATAAAAACATTTACAGGTACATCTCAAAAAATGAGCAGGTAGCAGTGCCACAGGCTGATGGCCTACATGCCATCAGTAATTCATGCAAAAGGAGGCCCAACCAAGTATTGAGTGCATAGAAATGAAAATACGTTTCAGAAGCCTGACACTTCTGTTTAAAGTATCATTTTTTATGTAATATTCTAATTTTCTGAGACACTGAATGTTGGGTTTTCATTATCTGTAAGCCATAATCATCAACATTTCAAGAAATAAGTTAAAGGCTTGAAATATTTCACTCAATGTGTAATGAGTCTATATAATATATGGGTTTCACTTTCTGAAATGAGTGACAAAAAATATTGAAATTTTTCATGATAATCTAATTTTTTGAGATGTACCTGTAATTTAATTATTTTGTTCAAGTAGGAAAGAAATAAATTCCACTGCACATATGGTGTGTTTTATACACTGTTGTTGTATTACCTTGTCAGAGATCATTTTAAAATATGTTTTCATTATAAAGAATGTGACCAGATGATTTGTTGTCATGAATACCTGGGCTCCTTGGGTCTGGCAGAGTCTCTCGTAAGTGTCCCTGGTTCTTAAATACTTGGAGGAGGGTCTCCTTAGCCCACCCCTGCTGAGTGATCTGGGTGGACTTGTGACCAGCAGCTTCTCGTATTTCTCAACGTTCTTCAAAACTCTTCCATTCATTGGATCTGCACAGAAATGTAAATAGAGCAGTTTTAATTGAAACTTCATGTTAAGTCATTACAGAAAGGCTAGTGATGTAAATAGGGTTTCCAAGGGCTCTTCATATACAGCAAACACAATTAAGGAAAAAGAGAAATAGCTACCATGATGGAGAAGCTCCTGGGACAGACTAAGAGCATAGGACACATTTCCTGTCTGCAACAATGAAAGGTGTTGTAAAAAGAGTAATCCAACAGTTATCTTTTTATGTGTGTATTTGAAGAGTTTCTGTGTGCCTACTTTAAAGTGAGAGAAGGCCAGATGATCCAGAGCATCCTCCAGAGTTCCTGCATTCTCAGGGCTCCACTCGCCTCCTGTTCCCCTGAAGAGACGCACCGACTCCTCCAGCCATTGCACTGAGTGGTAGTAGTCTCCCTGCTCATAGGCAACCTTTATAAAGAAAGCATCATACTATTTTAAAACCACAGCCGCTATTCAATTTAAGCATAATTGTCATTGTTTGTGAGCAATTGTTAAAAAGGCTGCTAAACTGTCTTCACTTTTATCTGCTGTATTTCACATCAGACTTCTGCATTCCTCCTAACTGTCATCAATAGAAAAAAATATAGTAATTAAATCTAAAAGAGGGGTTATGCAGCCAAAATGGTCCAGCCCAAGGCCAGCCTGAATCCAGTGTACCAGCCAAGGTAACAAAATAATGCCAGCTGAATGACGTTATGGAGTTAGCTGAAGAAACTCATCTGATTCTGGTTGCTGTTTCTGGTTCAAAGCTTGCCTGAGAGACAGCTTTTCTGCTTTGCCAAAATTGGTCACGGAGACAAATCTGCCAGCTGGACGGGCACAAAAACACCACTCAGTATCCCACTGAAGGAATTCATCCTTGTAAAACTGGATATTTTGTTCTTTCAGTGGATGTGTTTGTTGTGATTCTTGCTCAGTTCTCATGTACTCAGCTGCAACAGATCCTCCCTTGAAAAGGAGATCTTGATCTTAATAAGATTATCTATTCAAACACGAGCTATAATGAGGGCGGCTGGATGTGATGAAACAATAACAGTTACTTGTAGAGTATGTTCTGCTTTGATTTCACTGCCATTTAGAGTTGGACTCTTCTTGATCTGAGCTCATGCTGCAGATCATTTTCAACTCAAGAAGGGCCCAAAATGACACTAAGTTAGCACATTTGTTGACTGTCCAGCAGCAACAAAACAAAAATTTTGTATTTGTTAGCATAAAAGAAAAATAAACAAGAAGTTCTTGAATTTAATCATTTGGACCCATTATTAGTCCTGGCATATTTACTTGATGCTCCTGTGAAACATTTTTGTTTTGTTGCCCATTTTGGCAAAGCTGTACACAGAAAATCGTATCCTGCTTTATTTAAACATTAAAATGTACAATGCATTCAGAAAGTATTCAGGCCCTTCACTTTTTTCGCAGCCTGATGTAATAGACGAAAAAAAAATCATTTTTCTCTCAATCTACACTCAGTACCCCATATCATGCAAAAGTGAAAGCATCATTTAAGACATTTTTGCAAATTTATTAAAATAAAAAATTGAAATATCACATCGACATACAGTGCTTAACAAATTTATTAGACCATCTGTCATAAAAACGAGAAAACATAAATATTTTAGAAATCTTTCAAAAGCTGGTTTAAAACTAAAAATTTTATTGTTATTTATTTGGCAAATAACACAGTGAAACAACTTAATAGTCCTTTTCACACACAATAACCAAAAAAATCATATTTTGTATGGCCTCCTTTGGCCTTGATAACAGCTTGCATTCTTGCTGGCATTGTTTTTATGTACTTTTCCACAGTCTCTTTTGTTATTGAGTTCCAAATAGTTTCTAGCTGTTCCCACAGACTTGCTTTAGATGAAACTTTTGTGCCATCAATCTTTGAATCTACTAAATCCCAAATTTGTTCAATAGGAATCAAATTCGGACTTTGACTTGGCCAGTGCATCAGTTCCAGTACTCCAGATTCCTTTTTCTTGGTCAGATAGTGTCTGCACAGCTTTAAAGTATGCTTGGGGTCATTGTCTTGTTGGTATATGAACCCACGACCAATCAGATTCAGTCCAGAAGGGATTGTTGTGGTAGATGTTCTTGTTCATGATACCGTCCATTTTCATTAATTTGCCCACGCCGTATCCACAAATGGAACCTCATACCATAATGGAATCTCCACCGTGTTTCACTGTAGGTGCAATGCATCTGGCATCAAAACGTTCTCCAGCTTTTCTGCGGACATAAACACGACCATGCTGAACGAAGAGTTCAAACTTGGACTCGTCCTTCCAGAGTACCTTCTTCCAGTCATCAACAGTCCAGTGTTTGTGCTCCCTGGCAAATCTGAGGCATTTGTTTGCAGGCCTTGATAATGGCTTCTTAGCGGCTATTCTTCCCTTTAAGCCTTGTTCCGTCAGTCGTCTGCTTATGGTCATTCTGAGACTTTCTCAGACTCTGATCTTGAAGCATTCATCTCTGCCTGAAGATCAGCAGTGGTCTTCCTTCTGTCTCTAGTACTTCAAATCTTGAGGTGTTTGACATCTGCTTCAGTTAACTTTGGTTTCCTGCCTCTTCCTTGGCGCATTTTGTAGATACCAGTCTCGGCAATTGACTCCAAAGCATACTTGACCACACTGTGAGAACATTTTATGTCTTTCCCTATTTGTCTCAGAGACCATCCAGCATCATGAAGTGCACTTTCATTTTCAGTCAGCTCTCCACTTTTTACCATTTTGAAAAGGAATGAGGAATTACAAACTGAATTCACCTTTTTATACCCAAATTTGAGCCGGCTCACTGGGCTTCTCTGAGAAGTCAGAAATTAATCAAGCATAACATTCAACCACTAAAACTCATTTTTCTGTTCAGGAATGCAAGTAAATAACTATAATTTGACATATTAATCAAGAAATAATAATGTGCTTTATTTTTTTTCAGTTTTTTTGTAAATCAGTAAATTTGAAAATTCATGGATAACAAAAATAATTATATTTGAGCATCAAAATTATCATTTGGGTTAAAGAGCTTCTACATATTGGTGTATTAACCATTGCAGAAACATAAAAAATGATTTTGGTAATTACCAATGCTGTTAATTTAGGGCAGCTGTAGCATAAAACTTACTTTGGGTGGTGGTCTAATAAATTTGTTATAAGCACTGTATGTATTCAGACCCTTTACTCAGTACTTGGCTGAAGCATCTTTGGCAGCAATTACAGCCTTGATTCTTTTCGAATGTGATGCAACAAGCTTTGTACACCTGGATTGGGGAATTTTCTGCCATTTTTCTTTACAAATCCTCTCAAGCTCAGTCAGGTTGGCTGGGGACTGTTGATGGACAGCCATGTTCTGGTCTCTCCAGAGACGTTGGATAGGTTTCAGGTCAAGGCTCCAGCTGGGCCACTCTCTCTTCAGAGATATCAATAAGTCACCCCTGTGCTGTCTTGGCTGTGTGCTTAGCATTTCTGTCATCTACGAAGGTCAACCTTGCACCCAGTCTGAGGTCCTGAGTGCTGTGGGACAGGTTTTCAGTGAGGATATCTCTGTACTTTGCTCTGCTTAGCTTTCCCTCAACCCTGACCAGTCTCCCAGTCCCTGCTGCTGGAAAATACCCCCACAGCATGATGCTGCCACCACCATGCTTCACTGCTCAGATGGTATTAGGCAGGTGATGAGCTGGTTTCCTCCGGACATAACGATTCAAATTGAGGCAAAACTGTTGAATCTTGGCTTCATCAGACCAGGGAATCTTGTTTCTCACAGGCTAAGAGACCTTCAGCTGCTTTTTTTTTTTTTTGCAAACTTCAAACAGGCTTTCATGAGTGTTGTACTGAGGAGAGGCTTCAATGATGGCTGCTTTTGGAACTTTGTCCAATCTCCACACAGAATCTCTAGAACGCCATCAGGTTCTTGGTCACCTCTCTTACTAATGCTTCTCCCTCAATTGGTTTTTGCTCTGATATGCATTGTCAGCTGTGAGGCCTTCTATAGAGAGGCAAATCATGTCCAATTAATCTAATTTACCACAGGTGGACTCCAATCAAGGTGTAAACATCTCAGCAAAGATAAAGAAAATAGGAGGAGCCTGGGCTAAACTTCAAGTGTTTTTTGCAAACGGTCTGAAAACTTAGATCAATATGATATTTCAGTTTTTTATTTTTAATATATTTGCTAAAATGTCTAACAGTGTCTTTTTGATTTGTCATGATGGGATACTGAGTATAGATTAATGACATTAAAAAGGAATTTCTCTATTGTAGCATCAGATTAGAATACACTGTTCAATTGAAAAAATGTTCTATAGTTGCAGGTCAGATCTGATCTTTATTTAACTTATGGATTTAGCTGTCGTTTATGCATGTCAAGTTTAACAGATACTTTTTGCAGCATGACAGTTTAAGAGATTCTGACTTCTCAAGCATGCACAATGTAGACGTTCATAGATCAAAGAACACCTTCAGCATTATTCTTACACAAATAAAGTCATGAACACAGGCTTCAGTCTCCCTCTCGTCTTAAACCTCTTTTGTGACCAACTTGACTTGATGAAGTAGGTGCTGACTGAAAGCCTGACAGCAACCACACAGCATCATGGTGATATGTGGCTCATCCCTGAGCAGAGTACATCCACAACCCCTCCAGACAGCACACAAACACAAATTCCACTGTGCCATTAAAACCCCCCAAAACACACAAACACTAACTTACCATTTAAAGCACCAGCTTATCAACCCCACCATGGATTTACACTCAGTTCACAACCTTACACTCATCCATTTGGAAGCTGTAAGTCTTTAAAGGAACTAATAAATTCTTTAAAATAGTCAATAATGGTTGGGTTTCAGTGTTTATAGGAGAAGCATCATCTGGTTTTCACTTTGAAGACCTTTAAAAATCCTCTGAATGTAGAAATTTTAATCCTGAGGAGCATTTAACAACCCTATGAAGGCACGTGCCGGCAGGTCTTTCACTGACCCCCCCGAAACTACAGAAAGCATCTCTGTTTACAGATCTGCTCTGATAATCTCAGCACAAGTGAAGGCAAGCTTTGCTCTGAACGTGAGATAATGTCTTTTCCATACAAGTGAAAGTCTTTCCCACACGGTGCCCTGCCTTTACACATCAGCAGTGTACATAAACAGTGGAATTTATTACGGGGGAAACCTTTTTTTTCCCTTCTTTTCTTTTCTTTCGTACTTGTAGAAGAATATTCATCATCACGTGAAGCAGATTTCCAGACAAGCAGAGGGAAGAATTCCACTTTTTCCCTCGGCTGACTGTCTGGATTCCCACCACAATGACGGACGGGTTTGGGGAGGAACTACTTCACAGAACACAGGAATGGAAAGTCAATCCAGGAGAAACGTCTTTCAAATATCTCCCTATTTTATCACCTAACATGAGGACTTTTGGCTTATTTGCCTGTGAAGAATCACCAGAAAGGATGACAGATTTATTTCTGCATATTTTCAGCGCATTTATTTGCTATATTTCACAACAGGGGTGAAAAATAAGCCCTGTTTTGAAGTATCAGAGATCATTATTTCAAGTAGCATACTTTAAAATAAATACTTAATTTCTTTCTTTACTTCATTGCATTTCAAAGGGAAATTTACTTCTTTAACCTTTTTTTAATGACTTTATTACTACATATTTTTTGCATGGGAAAGCTTAAGGATATGCTTCACTCATCAACCATAAGGTGTTATCAATAATGTATATGTCACTTATAAACTGAGCCATGAATGCTTTGTTGATGTATTACTGAAGCACTCATGAACCTGACCCTTATCCTGACCCTAACTAGACTCATTTATTAATATTTAACTAATACATCAACATTTCTAGCCATGTTTATAAAGAATATATAAATTACTTAAAAATGATTTTAGATTAATAAAAAAGAAAAAGTAAAACCTGTTTCTGGTTTGGGCCTCTCTTTTAAGTGCTTAGAGCCTCGGATGGTTTTGATTAAAGTTATTGTTTCACGCCCACAAGGATCAAATTTTCCATTACACACATTTGTGGGACAATACTGTGATAAATCATTCCATGAGACCAATCCTGTGACCTTAAGGAGGGGTTGATTTTTTTATTAAAATGTTCATGTTCTCATGGAGAGTTTTGGCACTGCACTCAAAAATCTAACACTTTGTACTTAGAGGGTCAGGGACCAACGCACTAAAGTGAACAATCTGTGACTGCGTATGAGCTGGCAGAGTGCATTCCCAGGTTATCACTGGAGATACAGTGCTTAACAAATATATTAGACCACCTGTCATATTTGTCTCAGAGACCATCCAGCATCATGGAGTGCTTTAATGCAGACTCTTTCATTTTCAGTCAGCTCTCCACATTTTACCATTTTGAACAGGAATGAGGGATTACAAACTGAATTCACCTTTTTATACCCAAATTTGAGCCGGCTCACTGGGCTTCTCTGAGAAGTCAGAAATTAATCAAGCATAACATTCAACCACCAAAACTAATTTTCATGTTAAGGAATGCAAGTAAGTAACTATAATTTGACATATTAATCAAGAAATAATAATGTGCTTTACTATTTTTTCAGGTTTTTTGTAAATCAGTAAATTTGAAAAATTCATGGATAACAATAATAATTGCATCTGAGCATCAAAAATATTTCTGTTAAAGAGCTTCTACATATTGGCGTATTAACCATTGCAGAAACATAAAAAATAATTTTGGTAATTAACAATGCTGTTAATTTAGGGCAGCTGTGGCATAAACCTTACTTTGGGTGGTGGTCTAATAAATCTGTTAAGCACTGTACATTTGGACATGAGGTGGATGGCTGTACAGTCTGTCACTCCCTCTCTCTCTTTCAGCTGATATTGTTGAGCAGCCATTGTATCATGTTGGCTCCACTCTCGCCTCTCTAATTGTATTCACTTTGATCTAAAATGTGATTAAGTAGTCTTCTTCACAAACACTATGGTTGAATCCACATTAAAAAGGCTTCATAGACAATACTCACAAAGTAAAAGAAAGTCGGAAGAATGATGCAACTGTATGACATCACTACTATGAGGGCACTGTATACATTTTTTACTTCAAATGATGTAAAATGTAGTAATCTACTATGAATTTTTATATGGTTTCTATTTGAAATATTTTGGAAATCAGGGCTGATTTGCTGTTTAAGGCAGCAATTTAGCAGACTGCTGATTCTGATGTTTATTTCATTATTTCTTTTGGCGTAAGACTCACACAATTCCCTCATATCTGACCATGTAAAAAACCAGAGTGTGAGCAACTGGTGATGACTCCTGCCTCTCAGAATCAGTATATAGTTGTGTTTAATGCCAGCACTAAATTAATATCACACAACAGATAAACATTGGCTACTGACATCTGTTTATGCTGCATTATTTGATGATGGATCGATGTCCGTCAGTCAGCCCAATATCTGTAGATACTGATGTTAAACCCATGTACCAGTGCACCCCTATAAAACCATTGTTTTCAGCTGGTGGGTCTAATCCCAAAAGTGAGTTGTGGAGTCCTTTTAAGTGTGTCATGGATGTGTACCAGGAAAAAAACCATAAGCCATTAAGTCATTATTTTATGCTGCTGGTTTACTGTGCTAAGACAAATTAAGACACAGAATGCAGAATATGCAGCTTGCACTGGGGACAAAACATCAGTGTTTTGTGTGCTGCTAAATGCAGCCACATGAAAGTGTGATGCCATCAAAATGTAAGCAGCATTAGGAACAAAATCAGTAGATCAATTTAAATTTCAGATGTTTTACTGCTGTGTTTTGTTTATGAGATATTTTGTTCAGTCTCAGGACCAAATTGCACCAATTTTCTTTTGAGTGTTTGAAATGTTCCTGCATTTGGGCTGTGACTTGGCATTTAAGAGGCTATGCTGGGTCCACCAGCTGAGAACCACTGCTATACAATTTACAAGTGTTAATGCAATAACATCAACATGCAGAGTTCAGTTTAGGGTTTAGACTTATTTGGAACTAGAATTTCTTTTGATTGGTGTGTAAATCTGCAAACTATCCACAAAAGGGAATACATAAAAAGGAATTAAAGAAAATAGTAAGTAGTTTACCTTTCCGACCAGATAGCAGTCATCTCCAGACAGCAGCACAGGCACTGCAGGCCGGTAGATATCAACAGGCACTCCATCAGTGATTCTCTGGAAACGACCTCTGACAAGACTCGCTACCTGTAGTGCGTACACATCCTGCAGCCTCATCAGACCCTTAGCAGCACCCTGCAGGTCCTCTAGTTGGGGCAGATCTGCCTCTTCTTCCTCATAACTAGACCTGAGGGCTAGACAGCAGAGAGCCACAAGATGAACTAAAGAGGAGGGGATGTGTGGGTGGTGACAGCTGAGAAAAGAGAGGTAGGGTGTTCAGTTATCATCACCAGATGTGTCTGTAAAGAAACAAACCTTGTATGTTCTCCAAGGCTTCGTTGCTGTAGACGACATTCAGCCACTCTGAATGAAGCCTCTTGATCAGAGTGAAGGCCGCTAAAGGGTTCGCCATTGCAGCTGATGGGCCTTTATAAAGCTCAGTGTGCAGGTTGGACACTCTAGAATAAAAACTGGGGAGAAAAAAAACACATTGGCAGCAATTAATAAAAGAAAGGTCCACTGCTCAGGTAGTTTTAGACATAGCTAATAAACTGAGAACTAAGGTTGTCAAAATGTTCAAGTCTGCAGGATTTCTACACATCTAAACTGGCAACATTTATGCAATTTAGAACTGTGGTTCTCAATAATTACAACCCAAATTTCTGAAATTGTTCAACAACTTGACTGAAACAGAAAAGACAAGTGTGTCATTACAGATGCCCTAGACATGCATGCATATATCTACGTATCGATAGACAGAACGATAGATTCTAAAACTAGTTAAAGGGTGAAACGTCCAAGGGGGTGAATACTTTTTATAATTTTTATAGGCACAGTGCATTTCATTTTAATGCATTTACTTGGAAAATGTGTAAGTTTGGACTGTTTTGATCTGTCAGGATCTGTCAGTTGAGATCCATTGATTTGGACATTGTGTAGGAGTTTGCTTGCAAAAAGGTCCATTTGGCTGCACTGAACTTCTATTTTTGTTGCTATAGTATTCAAACAAGTGTCACTATTGTTTGATTTTACCAGTATCACTCAATGTTAAGATTCTGGTATTGTGACAGCCCTCTTACAAACTGATTTCTAGTGACACATTTCATGGTGCAAGAAAAAAACATTTATAGAAGGATGCCTCAACATACTGCACTCTTCCTTATCATTCAACCCTAATTCATCATGGAATACATGGGAAACCCTTTACTGTGCCATCTACTGTGTTTTGATGTCAGTGTGACAGAATTTAGCCTGTCTGGACTTGGTGCAATTTCTCCTTAAGGACCCATTTAATTATGCTTCACCTGGAAACAAAAGTATTTTTCACTTATTCTACTGAGCTCTAAACATTTACAGTTAAGATAAAAAGTCATTTTAACAAATTTAGATAGAGTAGACTAGACAGATAAATTGGTTTATAAATGTTATCCATACCATACAAGTTAGAAACCATGCAGACTCTCTCATCTAGTGCAACTTAGAAAACCTTTTTAAAAAAACTGCTTGAAAAAAGGACTAAAGTTACCTCTGGTTAGCCCAATTATCATCATTTAAAACATTGTAGGAACAGTTATGCATGACATTACTTTTTTTCCCCACCCCCCACCACAAAAAAGCCACCACAATAAGGCCACTGTGTTAAATTTTATGGTCCAACCATAAAAAGTAGCAGTCATTTCCACAGAGCAGCTGTTGAATCATGAGTGGGGAGAGGTGACCGAGAAGTCTCACTGCCAGACAATCATTCAGTTTCCAACATAAGGAAGACTTCTATATGAAAACCTACAAGTTATTTGCCTTGTATGATTCACTAATATGACTAATGGTGAGTGTTTAAAATACCTCTACAGTGTGTCATTGCCAAAATTGTCATGTGTCATTGCCAAAATTGAAGTAAAATACTTGGAGCAAGGAAAAAGAGCACAGACTAACTCGTGGCTAATGTAATTTTGCAGACTGACGTCAAAGTCGGTCGTTTTTTAGAGCTGTGGGTCTTAATGTGATTACACTTTGGTTTAAACCTCTACAAACTTTTTCCATGATTATTCACTCTGTGGAGGAGACTCAGGATTTGTCATCGGATGATATCATTGCTACAGAATTGCATCTCCTATTTAACTATAAAAAGGATTTGAAATTGTTGGACACACAGTATTAATCAGGTTTTTGCAGCCTTAAACACCCAAAATTGTTAAAATTGAATGTTTCTTGTGGATAATGTCATGCATCTTCACTGTATCATCGTGCATGTCACTCACCGCTTGACGTCCTCCAGTCTCTCCAACTCGTAGTCAATGTAAGTTTTCAAGTAATCGATAAGCTTCCGTTCAACGCTGATCGCCTGTTTGATGTTGAGCAGCGAGGTGTACATCTCACCTACAGACACATGAACCACAGACAGGACACAGCAACACAGGTAAACACGTGCAGTAGAAATCATCTTGTCTCTGTTAAAGCAGATGTAGAGGTTTCTCCCATCCGTGCGTCCTGAACTGAGTGAAGAGCTGCAGGGTTTGGAGACTCATCCCTCTTTAGCGGACGCGGGGATCTCCCTCATCTGAGATCAGCTTTCACCTCCTGCCAGCTGCAGTCCGAAGCCATACAGGACAATTAGTTTCCCATTAATGCAAGCACATGCATGCATGCGACATTAGCTCCACGTGCTCTGTAATAACATTAACACATGTAGTTTTATAGGGGTAAGGATCTGGAGCGAGTTTAGGGAGACTGTTTTTGATTAAACAGGCTACCTATTCACCTTTTTATCATGTCAAATAACTACGTTAAATATATTATAAAGTCATGAAAATGTTGCCATTTGGCTTTAGTTTCAGTTACTTTTGCATGTTTATAATAGATGACTGGGGTTTCCTCCCACACAACAAACTCCGAACACGTCGGTGTTCAGCTTTATCTAACTGCGACACCTGCTGGTTAAAACGTTATACTACAACCATACTGCTGTTTCAAAGGACATCGGCATGTCTAGACGTAATGGGCCTTATTCACCAATATCTTCCTAACACTTTTCTCAAATTTGTTCTTCAGAAAAATTGTAAAAGAAAAATACGTAAAATTCATGACACATTCTTAAACTGCTAATAGTTCGCACTTGTGCTCATTAGTTAATGAGTGACGTGTGCTCAAAAGTTCCTAATTAGAATAGAAAAACACCCTTTTTATGCCCATATAAGGGCAGGAGACTGTAAGGCAGTAAGCAAAAGACAGAAGGCATACAGGGGCGAGAAGAGAAGAATCAAGCAAATTGTCAGAAATGTCCAAATTAGATTTAACTATGAAAACAACTGCAAAACTTTGAAATATTTTGATATTTCTACAGTGAATGTAGTGCTACTCCGAATGGCACCAAGAGAGGAAGATTAAATCATTGTTTTCACACTAGTAGTAAATAACAAATATATGACACAATATTTATTGGATGCTGTCATAGGTGCAGATGCTTTCATCAGAAATTACATGCATCATGCTGTAAATGAAAGGATGCATGGGGGGATATTTAGACACATTAAGTGCCTGCCTGTAAAGATAGGTTACAATTGTTTTAAATAAGTGTCTATAAGTAAAACTCCTACATGTGCTAGATTTATAAGCATAATTTGGCTAAAAGGCAGTGGTTATGTTATAACGTCAATATGTTTTAATATGGAGGGTTCCCTTCAAAATGACTGATAAAACATCACAAGCTTTATTAAGTAGTGGAAAATCCATATGACAGCTACTTAGAAAAAGGGGTAAAAGAATTTCACAAGCAAGTTAGAAAAAATACAGGGGAAGAAAAGAAATACTACAAAAAGTATATACATATGTAGAAAATCCCTTTTTACAGCAGCTTTTAAAATGAGGAAAAAAACAGCAGGGAAAAGTTGAAAAAAGGGAAAGAAAAATAGAAAAAAGAAAAATAAATTACAAAATATAAGAAAATTATAAGAGATGTAAAGTATTACAAAAAGTCTAAAATATGAGGAAAATCCTTTTTATGGCAGCTTAAAAAAGGGGGAAGATTGAATATGATAAATTAGATGAAAAAGTCAAAAATGTGGAGGGAAATTTAAAAAAAAATAATCATGCATATACAGTGCTTAACAAATTTATTAGACCACCCTAACCCTAACCAAAGTAAGGTTTATGCCACAGCTGCCCTAAATTAACAGCATTGGTAATTACCAAAATCATTTTTTTAATGTTTCTGCAA